>NW_008824908.1:2301210-2313696 GCF_000699105.1 Pygoscelis adeliae | reverse complement strand
AGGAGGCGCGTGGGGAAGTCCCGCGGCTTGATGCGGCCTGGACGGGGAAGGGGCCTTGGCAGAGGAGGGGTCTCGGTGGCCTCGCAGGCCGGGGTAAGGGAGGAAGCCCAGAGCCGCAGCAAGAGGTGTCATGGACGAGGGAGTGCAGCTTGATGCGCGTCTTGGCGGGGAGAGGGAGAAGGCGCTTGGCTTGCAAAGGAGTGGCTCTCGGGGCACGGCTTTGAGATCAGGTGTACACGCCAGCGGCGCTAACGTGAATAACGAATGTCTCCTCCTGTCCTGTCTCTCCTGGTTGCACTAGGTGTCTGCTTGCATTCCTGTACTTAGACTGGCCAGAACCCGTAAGAAGGTTTTGTTTTACTGTCACTTTCCTGATCAGCTTCTGACCAAGAGAGAATCTCTCCTAAAGCGCATCTACAGGTTACCGCTGGACTGGCTGGAAGAGTACACGACTGGCATGGCAGACTGTATTGTTGTGAACAGCAGGTTCACCGCCAGTGTGTTCAAGGACACGTTTAAGTCCTTATCTCACATAAACCCAGATGTCCTCTACCCATCGCTCAATATCAGTAGCTTTGAAGCGGTAGTTCCTGCGGACATGGCTGACCTGATACCCCAAAATAAAAAGTTCTTGTTTCTTTCCATTAATAGGTATGAGAGAAAAAAGAATCTAGCACTGGCTCTTGAAGCTTTGCATGAGCTTCGAGGAAGGCTTGATTCTCATGAGTGGAATGAAGTTCACCTGGTTATGGCAGGTGGTTATGATAAACGAGTTCTGGAAAATGTGGAGCACTATGAAGAGCTGAGGAGACTTGCAGCCAAGCTTAGTATTAATGACCATGTCACTTTTCTGAGGTCTTTCTCAGATGAACAGAAAATCTCTCTTTTTAGTAACTCTGTATGTGTGCTTTATACACCAAGCAATGAACATTTTGGCATTGTTCCTCTGGAGGCAATGTATATGAGATGTCCAGTTGTAGCAGTTAATTCAGGCGGTCCTTTAGAATCAATCTTGCATAATGTTACAGGATTTTTGTGTGATCCTCTGCCAACGCAATTCTCCGAGGCCATGGAAAAAATTGTGAGAGATCCCCTCTTAAAGGACACAATGGGAGCAGCTGGGAGAGCCAGAGTTATGGAAAAATTTTCCTCAGAAGCATTCACAGAACAGCTGTACCAATACATATGCAGATTAACACAATAAAATTATATTCCCACATTATATTTTACAGCTTTGTGTCTCTCATTTGTATAGGGGACCCATATTCATTGTGACTATGATGAAGAACCCGGGACATCTGAATTTCCTTGTTATGCTTCTCGTGCTGCCTTATGTTGCTTGATACAAAGAACGAGCGAAGCACGTCCCACTGTCTCATTAGAAGGTTAAAATTTTCATGTGGTAGGCTCATCCACCATTGCAGGAGTTCTTTTGTGTACTGTGCCTTCAAAAAATGCATAGTTAAATGGCAGTAACTTACTAGGAAATTATTGCACATTTTACTTTAATACTGTATGGTATGGCTGATTCAATTTACAGGATGTGGATTTGTACAGATAAGCACAGCTTTATGTATTTAAAATGTTCATCAGTAATTTTTAAGTAAAAGCTTAAGTATGGAGGGAACTGCACAGTCCAACCAACTGCATGTTTAAAAAAACCAGCACCGCTAGGGATATGAATGGTACGGTTTTAAAATGATCGACCTTTTACTGTACTTCTCTTCTTAAGTTGCATCATGTAGTCACACTGGGTGTCATAAATAAATGTACAGGCGTGTGAGCAGGAGGAAGCTGAGACTGGAATAAAATCAAGGTCATTGGACTACCTCGGGCAAAATTGTTCATGCTGAAATTCTATGTCTATGCAGATACCTGCAGTGCTTAAGGCTGTAATTTTACTTTGAGAGTTTCTGGTTTGTAGAGACTTAAATGATATCCCCTTTATTTAACATTTCATTCTAAATGACAGCACACTTAAAAAAGGTGGTAGTCTGGAGCAGGCGATAAAGACATTTTATTTTGCCTGTGTTGGTAGTAACTTTTCAGTATAATTTTTCTGAATAGTTTAGCTGGGGGATACTTTTCTCCTAATGCGGTGACTGCACGTGTGACAGTAATTTGACTATTTTTTCAAATGTAATACCTGGTTTTGGTCAAGGAATATCTGATTTTTTTAATTTACCTCTCTTTTTAGTGCATCTTTACGTGCTAAACAGAACCAAACAGGTTCTGTTTGGTTTCCAATAACACACAATCCATACAGTTGAATTTTAAGTCTGAAAATGGATTGAGTAACTATACAATTTCCTCGTTCTTTGAAATCCAGTTTTAATCTATAAAATACAATTTTGTAGTCCAAATTCTGCAATTTGTATTTAAGATAAAGTTTCAGGCGTTTTCACATTTAGTACTTCACAACAGAGAGACCAGTCTTTCTGTTGCTTAGGACTGCAACCTAGGTCTCAGTATACGGCTTTAAAGTAAAACAAACAAAAATCCATAAACAAAATTTGTCCGTGGCTTTAATCAGGACGCTGGGATGCTGCAATGGTTATTCATTGTAGATTGGGAGCGGGTGGTCTCAGGCCCTATTTCCAACATTCCTCTTCCATGTCAGAAGAACTGTCAAGCCTGAATCTATTGTCTCTTGCCTGTGCCTGCATTTGTGCTCCTTCCCCACCACTTAGAAGTTTTCCTAAATCTTTGTGCAACTTTTTCGGGATAGGTGCAGCAATGAGTGGCTGAAGGGCCTGGAGAGAGCGTGAAAATAATCTGTGGTCATTGACGTTAACGCTTTTAAGACATACTTGGCCTGGGTTTTAAGTTCCAGTTAGAAGGTGCAAGATGGTTGGAGACGATTCCTGTGGCTGCTTAGTTTATGTTACATTCTCCTCTCCAGATTGCACTGAAGTTAACCCGGAGCTTAAGGTACACGCCAGTGCACGCTTGCCAGCATAGCTGTGGGGCTAGCTCCGTTTATGCTCAAACCTTGGCCTCCAGCCCTTTCCTGAGCTGTGTTGATGGCAGGTGTGAGCCTAGGCCTGTGCCCTGCAGCTCCTGTTGACTGCATTTCATGAATTGCACTTGGTCTTGATCTGCCATCTCACATTTACCTGGTGATGGCTGGTCTGTCAACAGAGTCTGTTACTGTCACAAGGCTGCCCTGCTTGGGTGCTGTGCCCTGGTTGGTGAGATCACTATCCCTCTGTGATATGGTCTCCCTCAGCTTTTGACTGTCATCCCTTGCAGAGCAGCCCCAGTCTTGCTGCTTCCTCAAGCCCTGAGCTGACTGTCACGGAGCCTGGCCTTCAGGCTGCTCATCAGCTGCAGGTTAACCTCAGAATCCGGCAGGAAGCTATGGTCAGCATGGAGAGGCGTGGCACAGCCTTTCAGGCTGCTTCCGCATCTCTTGCTCCCCAAATTCTAGAACCGTTCAGTGGGGATTTGGATGATGGTATCAGGATTTATTAGTCAGATGTAGCTAATCTTTACAGCCTATCCAGGGACTGTATATCCCAAGGAACATGAGATGCTCAGGAGTAATAACCTCCCAGCAAGGCAACCCAAGAGTGGATTCGGACCATGTGGAAGACAATGGCCTTATGCTCCAAAACGTGATGACTTATTTGTTGATTTGGAGCAGTTTTTGGGGGACCACAACTGTGCAGTGGCCAAGGCTGTCTTGCTGGAGCTCCAGCAGGGGAAGTTGTTGGCCACTAACTACACAATTCAATTCATGGAGTTTATTGTGGAAACTGAATATGAAGAGCAAGCCCTTATGGCCCTCTAAAGTCTAGGGCTGTCTGAGACCCTCAAAAATGAGGTGGCTAGGACTGGCCTACCCCCCTCAAAAATGAGGTGGCTAGGACTGGCCTACCCCAGAGCCTGCAGCAGCCTTTCAGGCCTATCACTGGAGAAGCACCTGGCTCTGCCAGGAAGAGCATATGCAGACCTGCACCATGCTTTGTTCCACCTTCCTTACTATCCATCCCCAGAGGAAGAGCCCATGGACATAGGCACCATCTACCTCACCCCTCATCGCGAGAATGAGAACACAGATGGAGAAAAGGGTATTACTTTTACTGTGGTAGAAATGGCAACTGTGTTGTCAGCTGCACCAACACCCCCCCTGCTCTGACTGTCACTTGGTGCAGGTACCTGTGAGGCAGCTGGTGTGGTTGGCAGACTTCTGGGTTGGAAACCAAAGTTAGTGACAAATGGACAGTTAAGTGTGGAGAGAGAGAAGCAGCTCATCGCCCAGTTGTATTCCAGGTTCTGGTGGTAGGTCGGCACCACTGTTGGTTCTTCTGCTACCTCAAGAATGTGCTACCACTCCTCAGGGGCAGCTTTGATTTTCAGGTGCTGCTTGTCCCAGACATCGTAATTCCTCTCAGTAGGGGTGAGCTGCCTAGAGAAATAGACATAGGATCCTGGGTCCTGCTTTGGGCCAGCTTCTGGGAGAGTATGGCCTCTGTGACGCAGAAGCATCTGCTTCCACAGTGAAATGCCAGCCAGGGCCTGGGCGGGACTGTGAGGCAGGCTGTGGTGAATGCCTGTTTCGGTTCCTCAGAAGCTGCCTGTGCTTCTTATGCCCATAGAAAGTGAGGTCCCTTCCAAGTATGTGCTGTTATTAAGAGCCGTGATACTGGAAAACCCTGTTACAAGTCATCAAAAGAAGTTGGCAAATTCTAAGAAACTCTGCAGTCCCTGCGTGCTAGAAGGGAAGGAGTGGAAAACTGCTTTCTGAACCAGATACAGACACTATGAGGATCGTGCGATACCATTTGGTCTCTTCTATGCTCTGAGCACCTTCCGTTGTTTTGTAAGTGATGTCCTGCACAGCCTGCTTGATAAGTATGTAGTGGCATTCTTGACACCTTCATGTTCTCTGATGCTCAACAGGCACACTGACTATGCCAGGAAGTCCTGAGTCACTTATGCACTAGTGGCTCCATGTCAAACACCAGAGATTTGTTCTCTTCAACAGCACAGGGTGGAGTTCCTGGGGTACCTGGTGGACCCCAGCTGCTGGCATGTGGATCCCAGGTAGGCTGAAGCCACCTTAAGTTGGCAGACTCCTTCTGTGAAGGGTCAGAAACCCCCATACTTCTTTTAGACAAAAAATATGGGGCGCTGGCAGTGGAGGTGGAGGGGCAGATCAACCCACGTACCAGATTGTCCTTGAGATGCTCCTTGAGGGCTGCTGATTTGGAGCATGACAAAGCCTAGATGCTCCCAAAAGGTGCTAAAGGAGTTAGTGGGCAGGGGGCATCACTCTGGGTGCAGGGGAGGTCAGAGAAGCCTACAGGGCTGTGATCTGCCTTTGCATACTGATCACAGTTCCCTGTGGGGCTTGGGGTTGAAACAGAAACTGCAGGGTGGCCATGGGGTTGAGTCTTATGACACCTAGGTGAAAGGAGGCTATGGGGGCAAGCCCTGGCTTAGTCTGAAGGCCAGGCTCCATGGTACTCAGCTCAGAGCCTGAGAAGGCCTGAGCTAACTGCCAGGGAGCAGCAAGAGCAAGACTCTTCCACAACAGAGAACAAGCCAGGAGCCAAGGATGGCCACAACGAAGGCTGGGCAATGATGTCACTGAGAAGGTGCAGTCCCGCAGCTCTTGAGCTGGGCAACTAGAGAAGGGGTGGTCTCAAAAGAAGGTCCTATCAACAGTTGAGTGATCACCAGGCAGAAACAAGTTAACATGTCAGGTCCAGGTTCAAACCAGGAAAGCCAAACAGCTCAAGGACAGGACTAGAAAGAGGTACACCTACAACACAGCTCACGCAGAAACCGAAGGCGCTGGCCTGAACGTAATTGGAGCCCCTGCACCCATGAGCAGTGGGTGTGGGTGGAGGCCCCAGGTGGGGCTGGTCAGGGCCAGTAAGGCCTGTTGGTTTAATGATTGTTGGACTGTTGAGAGACCCTGTCACTGCCACCAAGCTGCTTGGGTACAGTGGAGCTGTGCCCCGGCTGGTGAGGTCACTGCCCTGTGTGCTGGGATAACCCTCGTCTCCTGACTTATGTGCCCTCACTCTTGTGGCTCCCTGACAGCTGAGGGACTTCTTGAGCCAGTTGTGGTTTCTTTGTGTTACTCAAATGGATTTCTCCTCCATCACTTTTTCCATTTTTCCTTTGAAATTCATGGACATGTTTACATTCATGACACCCAACTACAAGGACTTCCACAGTTTAACTCCCTGTGCATGAAAACCACCTTCTTCAGACTGTTTTGAATCTACCTCCTGCTTGCTTCATTTTAAGCCTCTTAATTTTTCCTTTAGAAGAGGCAGTGAACAACTAAACCCTATCCATCTTCTCCACACCATTCCTAACTGCAGTATAGTTGCAAAGGCCTCCCTCTCTGCTGTCCCTTCTCACTTTCTCCTGCTGTAGGGGAACTCTGTGCTGCCCCCCCCCGAGTCCACCTGCTTGGCATGGGATAAGGCAGGAGTTATAAAGACGATGGGATTTTTCTTGTTTAATTAATCTGCCCTAGGTTACCTCTTGACAGGAGAGGCACAAATCAACTCTTTGACTCTTTGTGGTTTAGGTTCAGTAATTCTCAGTAATCCTGGGTGGATTGCAGCTTGAAGAATAACATAATATCTGTATAAATTGCCTCAGGATTTTTTGCTGTGTCCAGTATTTATCTTAATTTTCTGTCTTAAACTGTTGCATGCTACTGCTGTGCATGAGGAAAGATAACTATGTTCTAATACTACATAGTGTCTCAGAGCTGTAACCTTTGAAATTAAAGCTGTGGTTGTCCTTAAATGTTTTCGGATTATGCAGTGTCTCATATTGATATGTTCTCTTGAGCATCTCTTCATCTAGTCCCATACTGTCCTTTCGCTACTGAGAGGCACAAATCAAACACATGAAAACAGAATTTTTAGTTTTAGGTTTACATAGGTTTACAGAAGACACTTTTTGTTTCAGAGGTGCAAGTGCTCAGTCAGTTCCTTATTTTATGCCAGTGTAGCTTTATTTCCTCTCTACTTCCTCTCCTCCTTTTTGGAAATCCAACAAGAATCTTGATTATGCAAGTAGAATGCATGATGTCCTTGTCAGTGATAAGCCACATGTCAATTAACAAGAAGCAGCTCCATCATGAGTGGACAATAAGTGCCCCCATATTTTACAAGTCAGCACGTTCTAGGGGATATCAAGTACATTTTGTTGTGCTGTCTCTAGACCAACACAAGAAAACAAGGCTGACCAGTGTTGAGTTTCCAAAATGGCAGGTTTTTAAAGCAATAGTTATTTGTATTTGTATTGAACCTGTTTTAGAAATCCATACTCTTTGTGTGTATATCTTTCCTCCTTTCTCCTTTATTGAAATAAAAATTTATTTAAGAGAGTTTTATTTAAATCAAATTGGAAATGCCTTGGGCAATCTGCTGCCAGAAGAAATATTAAGTATTGGACTAGTACAATTAATTAAATTATCATTAGCCTACAAGAAAATGAAGGTTTTAAATTCATATCCCACCAGTGTGGTGTGAAGGATGATACAACAAGAAGAAAATGGTTGCAGGGAGGAATTCATGTCCTATCCTCTCCTTCCCATATTTGCACATCCTTCTACCTTCAATGAGAACCCAAATGTATAAAAAAAAGCCAAATACAGAAGTTTTTTAATGCATAGTTGGAAAAATAAGGACAGAGTACATATAGGAATACTAGGTGTGAACAAAGGAAGGCAAGAAGAGATGTGATTAGGCTTTAGTGTGTCTTCACTTACCAATACTGTGGGTTGGAAAGTGGACACCCACAGTATTCCTTCTTCAATTTACCTTTAGTACCTACAGTAAATAAGATAAGCCACAAACAGATAATTTCATACACATAATTTTTATACACTCTTTTTTAGATTATAAAAAGAAATTGGAATAACAGCAATTTCAGGATTAAACCAGCCTGCTAATGTTGCTTTTTTCCCCTTTCCCCACCCCCTTCATTACTATTTTGTACAATTTTACACAATATAAAAAATTTATAGATTTTAACATTTACATGGAGTCTATAAAAACCTCATGCTACATTATCATATTGCTAAACTTTGTTCCTTTTTATTATGGCTTTATTATTATCTCTCATGGATGAAATGGCTGATATTTTATTTTGAATTTTAATTTATTATACAGTTAATATCACAGGGGTATTTTTAATGAAACAATAACTGTAGAATACTGAAAAAATATAGTATGATGAAAGGGATATATTCAATAGCATGAATGTTAACACAAATAGTAGAGAAGGAAATAGACATTTTAATTATAGTTACCTTTATCTGCTTTTATGGTGAAAGTAGAACATGTGACCCAAAAAGAAATAAATCAGAGGCTAGTCTCTATTGATTTATGGATGTGCAGTTCTTCAGTGCCAGTTATTTTATGCCCAGAATTAACTGAGTTGATTCCAGATTTTTGCACTGTTAGTCATATGGGAAGACCAACAAGTTTGACCTCATGAACTCTGAGACAAATCTATTAACATTATGGTATCTTTATGACTCCAATTCCTGTGCACTGAAAGAGAAGAAAAATATAACGATTGAGAAAATGAAAATACAAATCATTTGGAGTTGTTTTACATGGAGAAAGGGAACGAGAGTTGCTAAGTTTTAAAACCCTTACATAAGATAATCAATCGCTGGGAAATTAGCCTTCAAACAACCTACACTACAACTACAGGCACATACCATATTTTAATTTAATGAACTTTTCCCCTCACAATTATACACAGAACTCCTGCACTGTATAGCAAGATTTGTAAAAGACAAAAAACTGAGAAGCCCTCTTCAGTTATTCCCAGGCAAAAGTGGGGAAAAAAAAAAAAGCATAATTCTTGGTTGTGTCTCTAAGCATTTACAAGTGTGTAAAACAAATCACAGGAGCGTCACACCTTGTCTGATTTACTCTTTTTTAATCTTGATCCTAGCCTAGGATTAGCCCTGTAAACAAACCTGCAGCTGAACAAGGTGCTATGTGTAGTAACAAACATTAAACCTTGTAATGATTGATTGCAGGAAGAGATCCTGACAATCACCTCCTCTAGGAACGCAGGACAAGAGGACAGAGAACTATGGAAGCATAAAACCTAGTAGGAACGTATCTCTCGTTGGCACCCCTCTTCTAGCACCTGGCACGTGAGACAGACCATTTGCCTCCTGCATCCCCCTTTTAAAAAAACTGTTCTTAGCAAAGTGAAACCCAAGAAGACTAACATGGCAAAGGACTGCTCAGAGGGACCTAGTGACTGAAGCCTAGCAGGGCATTTGACCCTCCACCAAGGTAAGAGAGGTCCAAGCAGAGCTCCTACAGGAGCAGCGCAAGTAATGCAGCAGCTGAATGAAGATGCCGGATGTTCATTCAGGGCTCATCAGTGGTCAGGAAGAATGAAGCCATCTTTGGTGCTAACGAAGGAAACCACTCGAACAGGCCGGGAAGAAATCCAGGACCACTTCAATCCCCAGCTATCTCTGTTTCCCTCCAGCCAATCCTTTCTCTTACCTCTCACCACCTGTCCGGCTCCAGTCAGGATATAGTTAGACTGCCAGGGAGCAGCAAGGGCCATTTGGTCACTAGGGGGCAGGGACCCAGGAGCACTGTGTAATAACGAGGTGGGCATCCCACAGTATGCAGGCAGGGTGAGCAGGGCAGGCCTGGGGATGGCAGGATGTGTGAATTACCGAGCATAGCTCGGTGAACTTACCTCAGCAGAAAGGGAACCAGAAGGTAGCCTTTGCTCTGTGCAAATGGCTGTATCAGCTGGGTGAATGAACTGGCTGTGTGGCTGTTAGTCCCTGAATTAGTCAAAAGAATGCAAATATACCAGCATGGCTCAGCCCAGTGTAGAGTATAAAACACAAACAAACAGGAAGAACTCTGAAGAGAGCTATGGGCTTGAGTGTGTTTCAACCCACATATTCCTTCCGGGAGGCTGGGAACTCCCAGCATCATGATGGTGAATATATTATAGAGATTAGTAATGGAAATCACATTTGTATTGTGACACAGCTGCATATTACAGTTGGAATACTCTACTAAGTATGATTTCTACCTGCATTGTGATTTAACTACATTGCTGTATCACTCTGATAGACCAAAATCCCATAAGTAAGATAACTTGAAAAGCAGTAGGCTTGGTGTTAAACATTAAATCCTTTTTGCATCGAATATGTAAAAGAACCTGGTCAGAGAGTAGCATGTGCCCTGTGAGGAGAGGCTGAGGGAAGTGGTCTTGTTAAATAGCAGCCTTCCAGTTCTTGTAAGGGGTTACTGAAGAGAAGCAAGGCCCTTCACCCTGGTGCCTTGAGGGTGGGATGAGAAGAGACAAAGGGCATATATCAAATCAAGGAAGGTTCCAACTGGATATAAGGAAAAACTTCTGGTCACCGTGAGAACAGGCAAGCCGTGAAACCAGCTGTCCAGACAGGTAGCACAATCTCCATCTTTGGAGGTTTTCATGACCTGACTCAATAAAGTCTTGAGCAGCCTGGTCTGATCTCATAGCTGACCCTGCTTTGAGCAGGAGATTGGACTCTGGCCAGAGAGTATCAATGGAGTACCTCAGAAGTTACTATTGGGTCCAACAGTATTCAACATCTTTGTGAACAATCTGGATGATGGTATTGAAAGCACCATCAACAAGTTTGCATGTGACACCAGGCTGGGAGGAGAGATACATATGCCGGAAAGTAAAGCCATCGTACGCAGAAGTCTGGACAGTCTGGAAGATTGAGCCAACAAGAATTGAAGATAGCAAAGATAAATGTAAAGCCCCACACTTGGGACAGAATAATCCCAAGCAGCAGTACAGGCTGGGGGCTGACTGGCTTGGGAGGAGCTGTCTAGTGAATTTAAAAATAAACCTAAACAGCCTCTTCTATGTGCACTGTCCACAGCTATTGAGCAATTAGTTAATTCCATTTATCTATGAGGGCTATATTCTGACACTGTGGGAAGTCCCAGTGGTCTGAAATTGTGATCTGAAAGTGATACTAACAGGGCTGTTTGTTCCTGCTCGAAGGATAGGAACAAAATATGAAGAAAGCCTCTGGAAGGACCCACTGGATGTCACTGTATGAATGGAAATTATTTGCTACTGCTTCCCAGGTTTCAATCTGTTCCTTAGCTTTAGATGTAGCAAACCCAGTGTCATGATTCTGTGTTAAATCTGTGCTTTTGTAGATACCTAGCAGCAAAAAAGAAACACTAAATAGGAAAATACAAAATATTTTTTCTTGTTCTGTTGATTATGCTGCTTTCTCCTCTGCATGATGACACTGGTTTAACGCTAGCACTAGACTGCAGGTTCTACAGGCTTACTGCAGGGTAAAACCAAAAACATAAAGTTTTTTTCCTCACAGCACAGTTACATTGTGGAAACTCTTTTCCTTAGTGCTAAAATAACACTAAAAGCCAAAAATAGATTCAAAAAAGGGTTAGGCAAATAGGTTGAGTTAAAAAGTGGTGGTCCAAATACAGTCATTGCTTAGAAAGTCCATTGATAACTGGTGATTAGGAACTGGAAACTATATCAGATAACACACAAATAATACTAGACATAAGCATCTGCTTTCAGGCACTGCTGAAAACAGAATATAAATCCAATCTGATCTTTGATCCGTATTTGAACCTCTTCTGTTCTTAGGCAGAACCTCTCTATCCCTAAGTATCCCAAACCATGGAAAAATGGATCAAGGTGGCACCCAAAGAGCACACGCAGTGCTTAAAGGACATGAAAATAGACAACTCCCTTCCTGAAACTGTTCCTGTCCCAGGAAAAATCTGTGCATCGTCATAAACAGCCATACACTGAGAAAGTTCTGCTGAGAGGGGATGTTTAATTCATCCAGTGCTAGTGTCTGCTTTAATAATACTTAAAGGAGAGGCTGCTTTGTCACCTATTTCAGCAGCATCTAATTTTCTGCATAGAAGTATTCTTCTAACACTTCAGCGAGAATTCAAGACAAGAAATCGGCACTTTTAAATTAAGCTGTGACCTACTGTGAATAAAGTGAATAGTATTGCAAAATATCATCTATGAATTTTTGATCACTAAAGCTGTATGAAAGTTCATGATAGGTGACAGGGTAAAATTCCCCAGCTTGAATCCTGCTGTATTTCATAAATAATCTGGGATGCTCAAGTCTCAAAATACTTCATATATATACAAACCCACTGTGGAGATCTGATCTTTTGAGTGAGAGAGGCCTGGTCCAGGCTGTTCCCCATAGTGATAAAAATGCTCATGTAAGTTTTCTTTCTGCCTATATATTCTTAAAGGGAAGTCAGTCCCTAGAACTTGGGGATTATGGGGTTATTAGTGAGACTACATTTCTAGAGGCTGAAGCAGATATTAATTAGAATTAAATTTAAAATATTCTCTGCAGTGAGTAAGGGCACTTGCCATTAATCTAACATGGTAGTCTAACCCTACAGGTCTAACAGACTTCTATATTTGACAAGGGAAAGA
>NW_008824908.1:2298655-2301157 GCF_000699105.1 Pygoscelis adeliae | reverse complement strand
TACCAGTTAAACTAAAATTAGGCAAAACAAACTCTGACTCATGCAGCTGAACAGGCTCCCTAAAATATAATTTGAAAAATATCATCTGTGGTGGTCTCAAAAAAACCACCTCAACAAGGACTGTAGAGGCAGATTTTTAAAAGATTAATAGACAGCAATCCAGAAGGATTAGAGAATGTGCATCAATCAAATAGGAATTATTAAGCATTAACATTCCTTCCTTTAAGGTGCGATGAAGCTGGTACCTAGATTTGTAGAAGATTCCTTGCTTTTTATTTGGTTCCAAGCATGAATATTGCCCCAAAAGTAACTTAAAGCAAAATTCTGTAGTTGAGCAAAGGAGACTGTTTCTTATGCTCCAGATCTCGCAGTTACCAAGATATGATTCATTGTTCTGCTAGTCGTTATAAAAGGACAAGAGAAAGTGAATCCTGAGACACAAGGAAGAGCAGCAAATTTCGAAGAAGAAAGATCCACTTTGAAGAAGCAGATCCACTGAGCCCAAAGCGATCACAAAAAGTATTAAAATAAATGGTTAATAAAAAGGATTGGAAATATATGGAACGGCCTGAGATAAAACACTCTGTGCCAGGATCTTCTTCAAACTGAGACTCAGGAGAAACCAAGACTTCCACAGGAGATCGTAACAACGGCAGGAAACGTGCTTTTCTCCAGAGTAGGTAGCTTCCTCCTTGAACCAGTCTCCTGAAGGGCATTTTTCTCAATCAATCAGACATAAAATAGGCCCTAACTACACGCATTTCTTAAAGAACAAACTTGGAGTAACAACAGTGAGTAAGATGATTTACATATGATTTTCTTCACAGTAATAGGAATCAGAATTTATATACGTGTGTACACATATTTTTGATTTATTTTAACGAAATGGAGGAAGGCACAGCCTCTTCACCTAAATTCCAAGAGGATAAATATATTCTGGTTTAAGAAAATATTGAATATAAGGTCTTCTTATGAACTCAGCTGGATACAGTAATATTCTTCGTATCTTAGTCTAGAACCTGATATAACATCACTTTGGGTTGCCAACCATGAAATCATTTTTTTCTGTGAGCAACACTGTAAGTGCTTTGTGCCTGTTGAAGAGTGGTCCAGAGGAGAGGAAGAAACACTGAAAACAATCTGTATCTTTTTGCGCGCAGCCATACCTCAAGTCCGGAGTCACACTCTGATAAGCAGTGGTTATATTGGCATCGATATCCTGCGTTTGATCTCCCTCACTCTCCCTCCCCCCCAACTACACTTACTGTTTCCTTTTATCAGGTTTCATTTCCTCCACCTCTTTATCTCTTTACTATTATGATACAAGAGGCACATTCTTATTAGAAAATACTCAGGAAGCTGTTCTCCTCGTCTCAGACAGTTTCATCCTGGAATGGCCTGCATGGTCACCATGTGCAAGAAGAAAGGAGCAGAAGTTGCTGCCTATTATGATTAATGCTTCATGTAATTGTACGTGGCACACAGATGCTATTCTCTTAGGAGCACGTGAAAGCCATATAGAAGAGTGGAAGAAAGACTAAATCTACAACACACTGGGATCTGTGAGACTTCTTCCAATGACTGTGGTATGAATGCAGAAAAAAAGATCCCTGGTGCTCAGATAGCAGTACACAGTCACTGCGATATTGCAGCTGCTTGGATGGAAACTCCTCTGGATAATAAGCAGATGATAAACAGGCGAGAAGATCAACTCCTTTTACAACTTCAATTCAAATCTGCTTTCTCTTGCCTTCAGGACTTCTTCCAGTTTTCACCTTCCTTCTTTAGAACCCTTTTATATCAGATTCTCTCACCCAGACAAAGAGCAAGGTCACTTACAATGGCAATAGAAAGTTGATTAGAACAAATAACAAAGGCTGTAGTTTCAGGGAGTTAAAAAACTTTAAGCGCATTAAACAGACAAAACTGAGGCAGGATCTACTCATGTCAATAGACTCCCACAGTGAGTTTCAAGACAAGTGCTTCCTTTTCATAGGACTCTGCATGTTTCCTCCACCATAGTGATTCTAGGCTCAAAGTTCACCCTAGAACTGTGCTGTTAAGAATTAATGCACAAAAAGCCAAGCAATTGATTGCTAAGGTGCTTGCAAAATGACAGGCTACACCACGCTGATGCGAAGTGAGCAAAGTAACTGAGTTCAAGCTTTACAAGCTGAGCAAAGTAACTAAGTTCAGATTTGAAACTCTCACCTTCCAAAAATATTCAAATTGCCCATTAGACTGTGCTTGGTGGACAGGGACAGGAAGGATAAAAATAGTTTTTCCCCTGTGCAATGCTGTTTGCATTCTCCCAGTAACAGACTCCCTTTGCTAATTGCAAAGAATATTCCAACCCCTACAGAAGGAAAGAACAGGAGAAATGGATAGAGGTGGGCCTACAGCCAGAAAGTTATCCATAGACTTTCAGACGACATGTCATTTAAGCTGATGAAACTCACTTTCACATGAGTTGTGACATAACCATGGCAGGAGACAAGTGTC
>NW_008824908.1:2294507-2298637 GCF_000699105.1 Pygoscelis adeliae | reverse complement strand
TGCTGAACAAATAAGATTTCAAGTCCTATCCCTCTGTACCGAAGAAGAGCAAGCAAATATTACACATTTATCCTGCTTTTTACCATGGCACTAGCTCCTCTCAGCAGCTTCATTGGCACTCTATAAGCATGTCCAATTCATGCTTTCACTTCGAATAGCTGCTGATATTTAAACTGAACTTTTCATGGCTTTCCCATTGGGGTGAGACACCTTTCTAAATATCACTCTACTGTGGGGAATAAAGAGTTACTTCCTGCTCTGCCATCAGGACTGGGGTTTCTGTGCAGATTCTTGAGCCCAAGAAGCAACCCCTTGTGTTGACCAGGAGACCAAGGAATGATTTTCTTCACAGGCCAGAACATCTCTCATTCCCTTTTCCCAATGTTCTCATCACACACCAGTGTCTTAATGGAACAGACCAACAAATGTGGACCTCGGCACAAAGGACTGATACTGATAAGAAACAGGCAGATTTAGGTATCACTAGATCATGGTGTCTAGGTGCAAACGGGGAAATTTCCAGGAGCTTCTTCCCCCTTGCAGTTACGTAATAAGCATACACCAGGGGATATTGTGACCTCTTGCAACTAATCAGGTCCTACAGCCTGACACTATTCTTTTTCCAGAATAGTGTCTACCCTACTGCATAGGGGCAAACCACACCACAGAGTGGCTTCCTCATAGCCACTCACTGTGCCTGCACCTGCGGCCATGGGTAGCATCTCCTGACAGCTCTTATGCCCGCCACTCAGCCCAGGTGCTATGACAGGCACTAGGTCTGCAAACTTAGTGTGCCTGAGGGAGGAGATAGTGTCAGAAAGCAGAACCACAATGATCTGGAAGGACTGCAGTTATTATTTCTCAGGAAGTAACAAGTGTTAACACAAGCATCCATGTTGTGCCTTTTCCTCTGTTTGTGCCCTGCTCTTTGTGTGAAGGTGAAAGTTGCCTTCTGCTCAGTCACCCTTTTCCAAGAAAGGTTTCTCGACATGTCTAACCATGTTCTGACAGCTACCTCAAACCAGGCACAGCCTTCCTCAGAACAGGCTCCAGCATAGATTATCAGGCTTACCAAGGAGTGGAGCGTCTCAGGACAATGAAATGGGGTGAGCCTGTCCATTTGCTCTGTCAGAGCAGGCTCAGGAGACATGCACAAATGGCAAAGTGGACAGAAAGTTTGGGAGCTCTTTTGCTAATGAATCTCCCTTTGCTCCTGCATGGATTTCCTCCTGGAACTTGCTCACTTGCTTCCTTCCAGATGTATGACCCCTTGGGACTGTACATGTGGGTGAGCCGTCTCTGATGCTAGTTCCAGGCTTGGGGAGGGGGGATAACCACACTCACCATGGTAGAATAACATGCTCTTCCTCTGCTGCAGTCCTTTTTCCTGGTAATTCCTCTTCACCCTCTAGCTACTCGATAGAGCAAGCACTCCCTTGAGGAGTCAAGCCAAGGTCCACAGTGCAGAAAGATGTGCAATATGCAGTGAGCAGGGACAGTACAAAGGAAGCCTCCCCAGCAAGGGTGGGCTCTGCAACACACAGCAAACATCTTCCTGAAGGGAAAAATTTGCTTGTAGGATTGATGAAGTGTTCTACAGAGCAGGCCTGGCTGAGGGAAAAGAAAAAGTTCTCCAGCCTATGACTGCCTCACACCTGTCTGGGGACTTCTGGAGAGGAAGAGAAATGGTGGAGGAAAGAGGGTATATCATAAGGCTGAAGTAAATGAGTTCTGAATCAATAAGGTGTGGTGGCAAAGGAGGGAAAGCATTTGAGAGACCTGACAAATGAATCCA
The DNA here is from genome assembly GCF_000699105.1 of Pygoscelis adeliae. Classification (NCBI taxonomy): domain Eukaryota; kingdom Metazoa; phylum Chordata; class Aves; order Sphenisciformes; family Spheniscidae; genus Pygoscelis; species Pygoscelis adeliae. The sequence goes on along the minus strand of NW_008824908.1, from coordinate 2,296,842 downwards.
CGGCTCTATAAACCCCAGATTAACGCTTTTTCACACACTGGTGCCATCTGAACATGTGCAGCACCCTGAAAAATGCTAGTGATGTTATCTCCATATCTGGTGAAAGTGTTTCCCCAAGGATTTGCAGAAACTACAGAGGGCACAACAGTTTGCACATGTAAGGATGTTGTAAGGCTTGTTGGCATTTAGCTTGTCCTTGCAGTAAACAAGCTGAAGATGAGTCTTAGGTTCTGCCAGGCAGGAGTTCAGGACCTCACTGAGACCCCTGAACACCCTCTGACTGCAGCTACACATCGCAGGGGGTCAGGCAGCCTCAGTGCCATGATGCAGAAGGGTAGCCAAATATTGAAAGCGTCAGTGTCCCCAGGGGACAGAATAGCCATTAGTTCCTGCAGGAAGACATCATGGGCACTGTGAATGGATCACATCACTGTCTCTGAGTCATCTCATATCCCCTCTCTGTCTGCTAATGCCCTGCTGGATCATGGATCAGCATGCCTTCCTACAAGACATCCTGCAAAAACTACCTCCATCTACAGAGCATGCTGCCACCACCACCGGTTGCACATGATGCAGGCAAGTGGGGAAGGCTAGTACACTAGACAGGTCTATGTGGCATGAGCAGAAGAAATGAGAAGGGATTGCTCTTGAAGCTTTGGTACGTTCCCATGTACTTTACAGTACAGACAGGGCCTGGGACCATAAAGGCCCTGAGTTGTGGGCAGCACAGGCTCACACCAGTCTGCTCTCTCATCCAAATAACAAAACACATAGATGATCCATCTAGGACAGAATGATCCATCTAGGACTGCACAGCCTACCTGCAGTAAATAGTTTATCTGGTGGCTTACCTGCAGCCACCAAAGGCAACAGAAATCTCTCCATTATTTATTGTTAGTACCTCATGAGTTGACATTTAATTTAAGTCTTCCACTGTGTCTTGCCCAGCAGCTTTAGCATTATAAATAGAGAAGCACTTTTCTTTCCCATTTAAGAACTAGCCACAAGGATTCAGATCTGCTTGATGAACCTTTTTGTAAGGCTTGCATTCTGTTGTCATAAATGGGTGATGTTCAGAAGTTTACAGGCACCCCTGTTTTGAAGAAAGTTACCTAATTGCTGAAGGCACTATTGCTTCAAGGCATCTATCAATGTCCAGCCTTCACGGGCAGACATGTTTCCCTAAATACTGTAGAGATGAGGAAGTTGTTTCTTTTGTTTACAGTTGCAAACTTCTTTACAAATGGCTTTTTCTGAGAAATTTTATTTTCTTCCGGTTACGAAAGCTTCCATAGCACCTGGGATACCAGGCATTTTGACACAGAGGGCAGTCAGGTTGGCCACACACAATGTGCCCTTGGCAAGTCCGTGCTGAGTATTGCTGATAGCTTTCTTGTCCTTCACATGCTCAGGTATGGATGCCAAGAGGACATGCTCCATGATCTTTCCAGGGAGGGCTTTCACTGTGTGCTTTTCTCACTGTACTTCATCCTTACTCATGCTGCTATAATTGTCTACCCTTTACAGTATCTCAGATGCTGTATTACATTTACTTGTAACAATGACAGTAAGCAGACTCACCACCTTCAATGAGACGGCACTCAATCTCCAGCATAACAGTATAAGTCATAGAAACATGTAGCCTGCATTCTCAAAACAGAAAAGACTAATGCCAAATCCAAACATCCTTCAGATGCAGAAACCTACCAAGAAACATAAAATAAGTGGTTTCTCCTCATTGAAACAGGCTGTTAGGGCCTAGAAGAGTCTAAAAGGGCCTAGAAGAGCCAAAACCACCCTGCCACTCTCACTGCTCTTCCAAGGAAACCTCTCAGTCCTTTGTAAGCATGACCTGAAACCTATCCACACATCTTGCAGCTGGAGCTGAGAAGTAAATCAGGCCATCTGGTCTTCAGACCCCTTGCCCATGTGTCGTGGTTTAACCTCAGTTGGCAACTGAGTACCACACAGCTGCTTGCTCACTCCCCCCCCCACCCCGGGTGGGATGGGGAAGAGGATTGAAGAGTAGAAGTTGAGAAAAACTCATGAGTTGAGATAAAAACAGTTTAATAATTGAAATAAAATAATAATAACAATAATAATAATGTAATACTACTAATAATAATACACAAAGCAAGTGATGCACAGTGCAATTGCTCACCACCCGCCGACCTTTTTTCGCACCGGCCCCCCCCCAGCTTTCCCCAGTTTATGTACTGAGCATGACGTCACATGGTATGGAATGTCCCTTGGGCCAGTTTGGCTGTGCCCCCTCCCAGCTTCTCATGCACCCCCAGCCTTCTCAGTCGGTAGAGCATGGGAAGCTGAGAAGTCC
>NW_008824908.1:2273425-2288602 GCF_000699105.1 Pygoscelis adeliae | reverse complement strand
GGTATGGAATGTCCCTTGGGCCAGTTGGGGTCAGCTGTCCTGGCTGTGCCCCCTCCCAGCTTCTTGTGCACCTCCAGCCTTCTCAGTCGGTAGAGCATGGGGAGCTGAGAAGCCCTTGGCTAGTGTAAGCACTACCTAGCAACAACTAAAACATCGGTGTGTTATCAACATTGTTCTCCTCCTGAATCCAAAACACAGCACTGTACCAGCTACTAGGAAGGAAATTAACTCTATCCCTGCCGAAACCAGGATACCATGTAACAGATTAGCTGCTTCATCATTAACAGCTTTTCAAAGCACTCATAAAGGCACTTCCACCACTAATGCTTTCATAGATACTGACTTGTATTAGCATTTGAAACCTCTTTATCTACATTAAATGTTTATACTATGCTCATTGCCATAATACCTGTGTAGCGTAATATACATAGCCATAGAAATCTCCTGGGAATAGGAAAATAATATTACCTTCAACTTACAGGCAAGGAGAGGTCCATATGTTTTAAGCTCTCTGTGCTCAGCTTTCGTCTTCTGACAAGACTTGCCCTTTCATTTCTGAAAACGGGACTTTGTTTTGGTCCCTTGGACCCTGCAATGCTGATCACAGACACACATGATTAGAGTGCACTGCTTGGACACAGAAGCTGCAGTATGGGAGATGAGGAAGAGAGCTGACAACCCACATAGCAGAGACCACAAGTGACCTCATGTCCTCTGACTCGGGCTGTAGATGGGAGGCATCACAGCCTCCTTTTCTGCCAGCTGCTTCTATGTGGAACTGGACCCACCAGGCCTGCCCTAGGAGCATCTGCTGGATCAGGTTCCCTGGCTGCGGGAGCAGCTGCCCTGAGGGACCTGAGCCATTCTGAACTGCTCAGCACTTACCCTGGAGCACATACTGTGCCATGGGCTTATCCATGTGGTGCCCATGAACTAGAAAGTACATGCTTACTTAATGTTTGTAGATGGTGTGTTTTGAAATGGCTTTATTAAGCCAGCAATTGTGATTACATTTGAATATCAGTGGGAGCTCAGTGTTGTTAAAATAGCACTTTGACCATTAATTCCAGTTCTTCACCTTTTATTTTTGTTTTCACTACACTTCTTTCAGGAAAAAAGCACCTTATATTCTCTTAAGGGAGAGGTACAACCCATTAGTGGCTTATACATTTGGTCTATTGCCTTCATGAATCTACTTCCTAAGTTCCAGAAAGACTTGCAATTTTCCCTCACGTCTATACATCTTGAAGACTGCATGAACTGATTAATACTCTTTTCCTTCCTACAGTCTAGAATAGTCTCTATTCCTGTATTCTGAGGTTTTGTTAATATAACCATACATGGGAAGACAGCAACCTCAAGATCAAATGGAACTTTTACTCAGCAGATGACAGAGTTTTACCACTTATCTATGTGTTTCTTTAACAGAATAATATATAAGGGAACAATCCGTCTTTATCTTTACCTCCATCTTCAGGCTCAAAAAATAAAAGACCACGCTGCTGACATTTATTTGTCAGCTGAAGTAACTTTCCATGCTTTGGAAAATAAGACTTTTAGCCCTAAGGAAAGGATCCTTCAGTGCAGGAATAATGGCTTGTGTTAAATGTCTTTGGGATAAAAAATTACTTCACTAAGAACATTAAGCACATTAACACATTCCATGACATCTTTCGAGTACCACTCTCCTTGCAGCAGAAACTAACAGCCTTGAGAATTATGCCCAGGCTTTCATTTCAGTGTCTCAAAAGCATGTGATAGCTCAGGATGGGACATGAAAGGATCAGTGGGAAGCCCAATTAAATAATGAAGACTTCCTTGGAGACAGAGAACAAATGGGAACGTGACTCCATGGCTGAGTCGTGCTTCTACTCCGGGTTCCTATGGTGCTGCTCTCAAAGGGCTGAGTCCTGATCTGGGTGAATCCTCCGAGCTTGAGCATTCAAGGCAGGACTGCTCCCTCTTTTGCAGAGTCTGTTTTGAGCAGGGCCTCATCTGACATGTTTGGATTATGGAGCAAAGTCCTGGCATAAACTACAACATGGAGACTGACTATGCTCACCAACATAATATTAAGATCAAAAGCAGAGGTGCCAGGGTGGGGTAGAATCCAGCCAGGGGCAGCTCTGAGCAGTACAGGCTGGAATTCAGATGTGTGAAGTGGACATCTGGTAAGATTTTGCCATCTAACTCCATTCGAGGTCTAGACTTAGTCTTCTCAGGCCACTTATTGAAAGGCTTTGTTTCTGGATTTCTAGCTGGAAAATCCATGGAATTTCAGCTGACATAATTATGAGTATGCAGTGCGTACAGATGTTACACATGTCTGTAGTTCCCTTTTTAATAACACACAAAATTAAAGCACCCAAAATTGGAGTTTTCTTCCCCCCAAAAGCCACCGGTACAACTTTGTAATTTGTTTCATCTGTAATGCAGGGATAATGATGACTTGCTTTTGACAGATGAAAATTATAATAAAAATCTGAATGAGACCCACTTAGCCTAACCCTGAACAAGGCTGACATATGTGTGAGAGACTGAAAGAGTTAATGTCTCAAACATTGTGGTAAAAAGAATTACGGTCTGCACAGCAGCGATAAACCTTAAAGGAGAGGTCAGATGACTCAGGACACAGAGGGCATGCCGGAGGGTGCGCAGTTCCACGTTCTGATAGGCCCAGCATGACAACGCACCACATATGGCCAGAGGTCATACGGAGTTTATTTGAGGAAGGAGCTCACAACAACCACCCCCCCGCCAATGGCACCTGCACAAAGGATCAGGAGCTACATAACTCCCCGAGAGGCCGGAACTAGACTATAAAAGGCACAACTCCAAGGAGCCGTGCGCACGCCCATCACGAACGGACTGCCATGTCCGTCATCGTCATCGCGGGATCCAAGAGTGGTGATCTCTCTCTCTCTCTCTCTTTCCTTTTCTTCTCTTTCCTTTTCTTCTTGTAAATGCCTCAATAGAATCCATGCCACCTATTATTATGCTTTCCAAGTTTAAGTTGCATGCTCCATAAATAAAGCATTTAATTGATCGCCTGGTGTCGTTTCACTTTAATTTAGCCCAAGGGAATCACGAAACTGCTACGACCCCCTGAGTCACCCAGTCTGGGTCGTAACACATATGGAAAAATCAGACTTACCTGTAAACTCCTTTCTGACCTTGGTTGTAAAATTTCTGGCTCAAACACTTCCCACTTTTCCTAGCAATAGTAAGTTTCACTCATAGGAAGACCAGCAAGTTAAAGGAAGTGATTCTTCCCTCTACCACACACTCATGAGTACTCATCTTTACCTTAGGAAGACAGGTAACAAACCTGCGTAATTAATGTATATTCTATAAAGAGCTCTAGAAGTTCTTAGAAGCATTATTATTTATTTGGGAAAGTGTTTCGCTATATGATTAGAGATACACTAGACACATACCTAAATAAAGTTAGAAGTTAAAATTTTTTAGGTATCAGAAGTGTCTCTACGAGCCCCTGATTTTCTAAGCCATCAGTAGCTCTTTAGCTACTTATGTCCTAAAGGTAGGATTTTAACTGTGCTTTTTAGATCTGAAATAATGAGGGATATAAAGAAGATGGAGAATCTCCTCAGAGGTGCACAGAGAAAGGACAACAGACAACAGATGTATGTTGCAGAATTCTGACTAGATATACAGGGAAAAAAAGTCACTATAAGGGTGGTCAAATAATGGAGCAAGTTGCCCAGAGAGGATGCGGAATCTCCATCCTTGGAGATACTTAGAACTCAATGAAGTGTGTCTCTGAGCAAGTAACAGGGTAAGTCCCTGGCTGGACTGGATGACCTCCAGAGTCCCTTTCCAACCTAAATTGTCATATGATTCTATGATTATGACTACATAAAGACCTCTTTTACATTCACGTGAATTGTGACGTCACTGTGTGAACTCATATCAGTCCCTTGATGTCGTAAGATCAGTCTTGTGGGGTTCATTTCTGTTCCTATTTTATGCTATGTCAATCCTGACAGAGACTGAAAATTTTTAAATCAGAACATTGTGTTTGCTGACCTGCTCTAAGCATGACCGTGGTCATATGTTAAATGCTTATTATGTTAATTGCTTTTTTTGGAGCTGTATTATTACCTAATACAGCTTGATAACAAGGTTCCTAATTTTTCACAGCAAATGTAGCTTTATAACTAATAAAACTAGTGCCACCTGTATTATGGAGAGTTTCAACGTTTTTGACTTATCTAGATGGCCTCTTATTCAAGTGGAGTTACTTTGGAAGTGTCTTGAAATGCGTGTACCAGTTATATGCGGCTTGTATGTATTTCTTCTCGGGCAAAATGAAAAATTTAATTATATGAAAAAAATGCAAATTGCTGCCAACTGTGTTAACTGTGAGAGAGTTGCATTATCTTCTAACATAAATTGTCAGTGAATTGAAGAAAAGACGTTTTGGAAGCTGATCTGATTACTGTCAGGGAAAGTGCTCAAACTCAATTGTTGGCAAATGTCCAGTACCCATCACTGAATGATCATCACCTCATCATTCAGCCTTCTCAACTGACATGCAAAACAACATCCAAATATTCATTGCACATCTGTGCTGGACAGATTATGCATTAGCAATTCAAATCAATTCAATGTACAGGCAGTTTCTGTAAAGGCGTCTGTTTGGGTGAGATGCCTTGTTGTCTGGGATGGATAATAAGGCAACTCTGCCTAATCTTGGAGAACAATCAACCCATCTTGAGAAGGTGACTGGCTACGTATGCTCTTGCCCTGACAGCACTAGAACAATGGCCCCATAATGCACTTGACTCAGCTGGTAATAAAATCTACTTTTGATTAGCAGCCATGGCTTGTGTCAATCACTGCATGATGTACCATTGTCCTCTGGTCCTGAACACAGTTTATTTACAGGGAAACAAAGGCTTTTTGGATATGGCTGCTGCCCAGAGATTGCAAAATAGATTGAGCTGTCAGCCTCACACACTAGATGAAGATTAATGAGTTGTGCAGACAATAAATATGAAGCAATGACCATAAATATGCTAATAGGTATTATCCATATACACTATAATTGCTACAAAAATTAAAAAGTAGTGTGAAGGAAATAGGTCACAGGGTGACAGATAGATAATCTTGGATGCTGAAGATCTTTGGTTCAGTCAGATTCTCTACAGGTTTATTTCCTTCAATTAGACCCTTCAAAAGAGTAATTGTTTAAAAGCTTTTTGAATAATCTCTTTTGAAACAGAGGTTTATGGGAAAATGTTTATGAAAAAGTGACTTCAATGAACATGTTATTGGAATGAAGAAGGTGACTACCAAAAGCAGGCTACGCAGAGATTAATGTCTGTGATCAGCTGCCCAGCTTCGCTATGAGGAAAATATCTCTAAGTGGCACACTAGTGAGGACTTCAAGGGAAACCTACTGAAGAGACACAGTAGTTTACACCCACAGACACAAATGAGTAAGGTCATTCCCGAGCAAAATATAGAAGAGTTGCATGTACATCTGGTTGTGTTGGTTTGTTTGCTTACCTCAGATTAGCACACTTCTTTCTTTTTTTTTTTCAACTGAAAAAGGGAAGGATGCCCACGGCTCAAATTTTCAGAGTACTTCCAATCAAGCCTCCGGTTTTCCAATTCCTTTCGAAAAGCACACAGTCTAGACAGTTTTTGACACTTCAGGATTTTATTTGAACCTGAAACTCAGGGAGTTAAACATCAGACTATGTTAGCTACATGTATGAATGCTTCAGCACCTAAGGCTACTGAAATTGTAGTGACACTGAAAATAAAGGCAGTCCTACTCTTGGTATTCATGGCTTTGACTCTCTGTTCTCTGAGGCTTAGAAGTGCCAGTGGACCTTTTTCAGGTCAGCTCACACCACCCATCTCCTCTCCTCAGATTTTTAGCTTCTGGAGTGGGGAAATTACTCAGATACTCTCCCAGATCCAATTTACTGTTACAATGTCAGGCTCGGTGATACAAATAATGAGTTATTTTCTCTTTCCTTCCATTCTTTAACTAGAAGTTCATCAGTCTGGCTCTTAATTTATCACTGCTTGGATTTTTGGCAAACAGTCCACAAAGGCTTACAACTGCCTTAGTGCTTCTGTGCCAGGCTCCCTGCAAACTCAGCTGGACATCAACTACACTTGCCTAACATCTTGGAAGTTGCAATTTCTAACCAGAAATACCAGTAAAGCAAAGCAAAAAAAGGTAGGGGGATCATTTAGGAAAATGTCTCACACAAAGCCGGCAGGTGAGAGGAGAAGCACATCTTTCCGGATGAATCGGTGGAGGGAGAGGACTTCTGGAAGCTGCAGGCTCAGGGACTGAGTTCTTGTTCCCAATCCCGCTTCAGCAGTGACACTGGGTCTTTTTAAGCTGGAGGCTGTGATGTTAGTCATGTCACATGTTGCCAGGGCACAGCGAGGCCCTGGCCCACCACCCCAAACAAGGTGAGCACAGCAGACCCAGAGATGATAGGCAGGTTGAACCAAGAGTCCAAACCATCAGGCAAGTTTGCAGTCATGAGGCAAGTCCAAGGTCAAGCCAGAAACATGAGTCAACGAATCAGGTTCAGGTCTGGTGACGGTCGCCAGTGTCAGCCACAGTCCAGTGATTGCTGGGCAAGTCTATCCTTGCTAACCAGGCAGGTCAAAGGTCAAGCCATGAAGACAGGCTGCAGCTCAGTCTGGATCAATGAGGTATGGCTGTGATGGAGCTGCAGACAGATGCAGCTACAGCACCGCTCAGGTAGGGACTGAAGGCCCAGGGGAGGCTGGCCAGGGCTGTTAAGACCTAATAGCGGACTCAGCCCTGACACAGGTACAAGAATTGACCTTGTTTTCATCATTTTTGTACAAAAGATTGTCCCAACTTTTCATAATAAGCTGAAAACAAGTAAAAGCAAACCCCTTCCAGGTCAGAACTTCTCCATAACTTACATTTGCCGTGCCACTACAGTAACAAGAGCATGAAGGTAGGCAGAGCACAGCTGTTTTTAGCACCGTGTCATCTGTGCCTACTCACATGTTCCTCATCCAACTCACTGCAACCACATAGCAGATTTTAGAGCCACCTCCTTGCTGACTAGGTCCATGGCACACTTGTAAACAGAGGCTTCCCTTGAATCCCTTCAGTGGCTTCCCTCTCCTTATTACATTGAGTTTCTTTGCCTTGTTTTTATGAGACTACTATTAATTTCTCCTTTCCCTGCTTATTCACTAATGTCTCTGCCAATCATGAATTGCCTTGCCTCACTTTGATTGCAATAAAACTTTTATTTTATCTAATTTTAACTATTTTTAGTTAAACAACTTTGTGTGTATCCGTTATGAATTGTGTTTTAGGATTGAGTAAAATGTCATCACATATAGAGTCTCTGCAACTTTGTGAAGCCTTCATTCCCCGTGGCTTTGCCAGACTTTATCATCATTTCCTGATGGGCTGTTTGGAATATTAAATAAATGATATCAACAAAGCACCAAAAGATTTTAGCAGTTTTGAAGGAAGAATCTGCAGCAATATGTACAAAGAAAGTACATATTTGTTTCCTTGGTTTTATTGTCACTTTGAGGAGGGCCTATAGCATTAATTGTCCTATTCTTACATGGCATTTTACTTGCACTTAAGCTGCAGCTTTAGATATTTTGTAACATTAAGTAATTCAAAATGATAAATGAGAGACTTGAGAAATTATGGGGATAAAGATGTATCATAATTACAGAAGCACTAATGCAAGCAGAGTAGAAAATAAAAATAACAAACATTAGAATTAAAGAAAGCTAACATATATGAATTAAAGAAAAATTGAATGAAAGGAAAGAGTTAAAAAAGCAGAGCTGCTCAGGGGTACATGGGCCAGATATTCCACTGCTCAGATAAACAGCACATATAAGAAGAGAGGAATGGACTTTGTGTCCTTTGTTCTATAACACACCAAGTACAAGATATAGATATTATACATCCATGAAAATGTTATACTTTTATTCCGTATATTTCCACTTTGAGAGCCATCCCTGTGGTAGCGTGACCTAATCAGATATTCCTCTTTACCTAAGGGAGGAGACCCATAGATTTTTAAACAGCCTCATTTAAACTACTGGCTAAGAAAAACTGCGATAAAGGAGCGTGTGCCATTTGCAAAGGCCTGTTCATTAAAGATGGAGGCTCTGCTTTAGCAGGATTTGCATGAAGAAGAACAAAACATCTGTGTCAATCTGCTTGTATGACGCAAGGTCCCCTAACAGTTCCCTCCATAACGAAATTAATTTCAACCATCCGTTGTTAATTGAGTTCTGGTTTCCAGCTCTCTGTAAACCAGTTTTTTTCAGGGGTAGCTGTACCACAGCTGAACTTTGGGTGTTATAAAGAACTCAAGTTGCAGTTTCCACATGACCATCGCTTTGCTGCCTTTTTGTCTATTGTCTTTACTCAGAGTTGTATTAATTCTTAAAACAAGAGGCTATCTTCTACAGGTGCAATTCAGTACAATAGGGTGCAATGCAAAAGAATGAACAAGCAAAGTTCACAGCCACATCAGTTGCCAATCAATGATTCATACGCTACTAATTTGTTTTAGTATCATAAGAGAAAATTAGTTGGTTTGCCTAAACCTCACCCTGGCAACAGCAATAAAAAGGCATGGTCATAAATTTGTTTCGTTTCCTTCTGGTTTCTTTTCCTTCTGATTGTAGCAGCAGTTTCGTTTCTTCATTACTAGCTAGACAGTGCATAAAAAGACTGGCTGAGCCTCTCAATGCTTCAGCGGATTCCACACCATCAGAAAGAGAAATGTCTGACCAAAATGTCCACAACGCTGGTTTCACTTCCTCTGGGATCGCAAGAAGTTCGCTCGCTTCATCAATGATGTCCCGGGAAGCAAGAGCATCTGAGGGAGGCGTGCGTTCTGGAGGCCCCACTGCTACTCTTCAAAAAATGGGTTTGAGCAATTTTGTGTGTGTGTGTTTTGTGGCTTAGTGCATGGGGCCAAACAATTTTTTTTACTTGAAAATAAGCTTGCCAAGTAATCTCTTCTCTCTTACATTCCTGTGTTGCACTGAAGACAAAAGATTCCTATATTTAACTGCATGTTATGAGTGGGATGCTATTAAGGATGTTTTCTGTGTATGTACATATGCATGAAAGTAGACATACTTATGTGGTATTCATGAGATTCAGGACAGTGTTTATTTGAAGTTTGTGCTATCTCTCCATTCTGCTAGGAATCATCAATAATATGGAAAGTCATGGTAGCAATAAGCAACGATACACTTATGCAAGAACATGATCTGTGTACCTACATTTCATATAAATTATCAGATTTCCCTTGCTCTTTACTCACACACATCCATACAGGGAGAACCCATAAAACCTTATGCAAATGCTATAGCAGAGGGAAATTAGCTGCAGTCCAAGAGCTGAATTCACGAAGAGAATATATACACATTCTACACAGCACGTACCTAAGTACTAAAATTAAGTGTAGCTGGCTTTCACATGAGCTAACCCTGCAGGTGCTTGCTTTTCTGTTGCATGCGCAGAGCAATCCCTGACCTGACGACTCTAAGCAGCTTGGCACTTGTTTAACCCCAGATCCCATGGGATTCATGCACGAGGTATTCTCCCTGCCAGTCCTGCCTGCGTGACCTGATTCAGCAGGCATCCTCTAAGCAGGCATAACCCCACAGAAGAGAGCGCACCACGTAATCCTGCTTTACCCAACAACACAGTAGTTAGCAGGTTGACCTTGGATAAAGGCATCAAAACCCTTAGGGGTCTTGGACCCACATCTCCCATGTGTCAGGGAGCCTGTGCTGAGCAGCAGGTTGCAGGCTGGTTACGGGTGGGACTTTCTGCCATATTGCTCAACTGCTGGTCTACTTCTTTCGTAGTAAGAAGCTAGAAGTATACTGAAGGATGGAGCTGAACCTGACTCTTCCAGCTATAAAATGGGTGGTTGGCCAGGTGAACTGACCAGGGTCCAGATCTGGGGCATCTTTTACTAGTAAAAAATGCGATAAGCTTGATTGAGAGGAAGTAAGGTTTTTTTTTTTTAAGATATGATTTACATTGCTGCCAATATTATTCATAGCATGAGGCTCTCTAGACAGTGAGGGAATAAGTGACATAAGGGTCATTCAGAGAGATACTGCATGTGACTCCTGAGGCATTTTTTAATTTTTACTCCATGTGATTTGATCAGTGAGTTTAGGTTACTGTTTATTGAATATTTAATAGCGAAGAGCTTAAGGGATGGTAGCAGCAGAGGGGAAAGAATATGTGAGACAGTCAGGAGAGGAGGAGGACCAAGAGTAAAGAGCAGGAAGAGCTGCTCTCAGGCACCATGCTGCATTAACGCCAGAGATCCTGGTACTCAGGAGATACCAGTTACTTAATTTAATGGTACACTAGAGCAGAGTCAGTTGCACAATCTTGCCTTCTGTTACAGATAAGGGTGGTAGAGCAGTACTTGGCACACCCATAACCAGTGGCACACTCTTCAGTGGTGATGCCCTGTAGAGAGCACGAAGTTTCAGTTTCTAAAATAAAAGACTAAAGACTTGTATCCCTCCATGTGCTGAGAATCTTTAGAAAAGAGAGGAGCAAAGTAAACATTTAGCAACACCAAGTTTTATTCTTTCCATGTCTGTATCAACTATGCACTTTTATGAAAACCACTGGTTTTGGTGAAGAGAAATCTGCATGGCTCAAGGAAACCTTAGCCATGCCTACAGGAGATACTCCAAAAGAGCTTTTATCCATGTGAATATCCAATGCTAGCTCTGTAACATTGCCAAGGCAGGTGTGAGATTTGGCTCCCTGCAGCAGGAGAGCTTGCCATGCATTCTTTGCCTGATTGAGAGCTAAAAGGGCCTGATTTCATTTCCGCAGGTGCTCACTGAAATCTCTTGCTCTTCAAACACATCTTCTTAACCTTTTCATTCAGACTGTAACCCCTCCTCCCCCCAGAACAAACACGCTCGAAGGAGCGGCTGATTCTGCAGCAGGGCATGAGTATTGTTCAGTATCACTTTACAGAAGATGTTATAACAAGCTCATCACCAAAATATTTGAGCATCCTCTACGAAGGCTTTAAGCATTATCACTAACATTTGTCATTGCTATTGCTTTACTCCTTTCCCAGGAGAAGAAGGGTTTGCAATGGAATGCTTTGCTTGGGGCTTATTTGTAATGAGATGGAGACATACATATAAATTGGGCACTGGCTACCACAGCTTGCTGTGTTTGAATTCTATTTGTTAGTTGAAGTTATCTATTATGCATAGGTTTATGCTATGAAAGGTGAAGTGAGAGGAATGTATCCGTTACCTGGAACAGTAAGTGGTGAGGTCTGCAACAATCCTTAGTTCCTGTAGGGGTTTGTTCCACAGTCCGCAGGCAGCTCCTCAGAAAATTGCGATTTCAGCAGAGACAAACTGTGATGAAACTCTTTTAGAGATCCAGATTTATCAAAAACAGTCTGTACAGGAGTCTTAGATTTTCTTTGTGTTCTGGGAACATCCACAAAACACTGCAAATGTCCTTTCCCCAACGTGGCAGCTAAAAAGCAGTATACTGATGGAACAAGTCAAGTAATCAGCAGTCTCCTTCTCTTTTGATACATTTGCTAGCCTTGAATTTTTTTTAAAACACAGTAGTTTATAATTATCCCATAAGGTTCCTTCCATTCAGGAAAGCACAGTAACACCTCCTTTGTAACTGTTCTAGGTGCCAGAAGCTCAACCCACTCATCAGGCTTTACCTGCAGCGGGATCTCCGGTGGATCCCAGGCCTCCCAGATGATGTCCCAGGAGGCCAAATCCCATGGAGGTGCAACTCCCAGGGGCAGTACAACATCCACTGTCCAGTCCATCTGTAAGTGAGAATCCTCCTACTAAAGGTGAAATAACAAATGACTTCTGAGAAATCAGCAATATTTCAGCTCAAGTGTACATTTACTAGATGAAGGAATGTAAATAAGAGAAGTGGCTGCATTGTACTTGAAGCAATAATTCTCCTGTTTGTTGCTTTATACTTGGTAAGAAGCCGAAACTAGGGAATTAGTGGAAATAACTATGCCATAAATTTGCAAAGATATGGATGGATAGAAGAGACAGAAATCTGAAACACACAGTGACAGAAAAAAGGCCAGTGGAAGTTTAGGTTATGCTTTCATCAGCACCGCAGTGGAAGTTCATTAAATATTTTTCAAACACAAATTCAGGACCAAACCAAGAGCTTCACATTTGAACATACAAAACAGATTAAGTGGGAGGAAACAGTGAAACATGAGAATGGAGTTATCAGGCTGACAGACAGCAATCATTAGCGCACTTCTTGTGGCCTTTTAGAACAGCTTAGCTTCCTTTCCTTTAAAGGAAATTTGTTGGGTCAAAAGCAGAGGGATCTACCTGCACTTACCAGCTCAAAGCAGAGAACAGTGCAAGTTTTCCTCATCACCCTGCCAAGTTAATGCAGCCCACACCTAGATAAATCAAACCAAGGTATGAGGAAGCCTAGTCTATACCTGAATGCATCGGTAAGGATGCTAATTATGGTAGTGGGATCCTATGGAGTTTGGCAGAGAATTGGAGACAGGATTGAAGTTCTTATTTTCAAAAAGTGCCTTTCAAAGTGTAACACAGACCTTTGGTCTCTGACCTGGGAACATTTGTTACCAATGCTCAGATATTCTGTATGTTTCCTTGTACTGCAACTTTGCTTTAAGTTGTTCTCACACGTTTCTTTGTATTTGTCCTTAGCAATGGGTGGCAAAGGAGGAAGGCACTGAATAGAAGAAAAACATCTGTCCAGAAGTACTCACTCTGCAAGCAGTTCATCCTTTACCAACACAGTCATTTGCTTCTCCCCTTGTTTGCTCTCCCTGTCATTGACATGAAACGCAAAGGCTTTTTCACATGCACAAATAAAGTTTCTATTAAAATGATGGATTCTTGCATGAAATTAGCGGGGACGGGAATGAGGGGCAGTTTCTTCCTTGGTTAAACATTCTCTGAAGCACAGGCACATACAAACACAAGCCAGTAAATGGAAGCTAAGGAACTTTGCACTGCAGGGGTGTCTTACAAAAATCCTGGGTTTAGCAACACTAGACTCTCCAATTACAGGTAGCTTGCTTTGTTTATTTTACAAAAAGTGATCACAGTGCAAAAGTCACCTTGTTGTGAGAGAGAAGCATAGGAACACTTGATAAGGGGCACCCAGCAGTTCCCTTTGGATGTACTTCTAATGGGCTATCAAATAAAGTTCTACTTCATTACAAATACACATAAGCAAATGAGAAAAGATCCCAAGAAATTTCATACCTCAGAGATTCAACTGATATTTGAATAGTATCTGATATTAGAGATAGTATATTCAACTGATATTAGAGATAGTATCCCTCTACTATCTCTAAGGTACCTTTCACCTTAATATTTCAAGTCCCCGTTTGTTGATTGAGAGGTGTCAGCTTTGTCACATTTGAACCAAACCTACTCCTGTAAACTTCACGTGACACCTGAGAACAGGCAAGGAGGGAGCCCATCTTCTCTGGTATAGGTCTCTTGCTGTTCCCCACACACCTGACTACTTTCATTCATATGTACTCATACAATGATGTTTCCCCAGATCCAGGTAACATTGTCTGTTTCCTATACAAATTCCCACATACATAGTCCCCTACAATTCCATCTTCCTCCTGTCTTTCTAGCTCCTCATCCTCCCACACCTATCGCCTCCCTCCCTCCGTATTTAAAAAAAAACCCACACAGAGCAGCTTCTCCTTCTCTCTCCCCACCCCAAGACGAAGGGAGAGAATCTACACCTTCAGGCTAGAAGTTAAGAGACGCTGGGTTTGTGGTACCTCTCTTCACGGCTGGGAGACGTGATTGTACAAAGATTTAGTTTCAAAGAGACCTTGGTGTGAGGAGAATGGGGGCAGTTCTCTAGTCCAACCTCCTGCTCGAAGCAGGGTTAACCTTAATGTTAAACTTGTTTGCTCAGGGCTTTGTCCAGTCAGGTTTTGAAAATCTTCGATGGAGAAGTCACAGCTTCTCTAGGCAACCTGCTCAAATGTTTCGCCACTCTCACAGTTGAGGTTTTTTTCCATATGTTGAAATAGAATTTCCTTTGTTGCAAAGTCACACTTGCTCCAATGGATCATTAAGTACATACCTAATAACGATGTATTTTAGAGTTTTCCACTTTAGAGATTCACCAATAAATATGCTTTCCTGAACTGGCACCTGAGCCTAAAAGTGGTGAAGATGGGCGTAGAAACATCCTTTGCAGAGCTCAGTGCCTCCCAGTGCCATTGCTGAGAACAGACACCCTATTTGCAAATCACGCACTGTCACATCAACAGGAACGGATGTTTTCTCTCTCTCTCTCTCTTTCTGTACAATTACAAATTTAGAGATTTCTTTGCACAGTAGTAGTAGCTTATATTTATATGTTAGCTTTCATATGTAAGGATCCCGAACTGGTTTGTTCGCTGCAAAGGAAATGCAGCAACATAATCACTTGTGGTTGGTGGTTTTTTTCTAAAGCCAGACACCTTTTAACTTGACTTGTGTGGTAGTTTACATGCTGACATGCATGTGAAAGCTTCCCTGCTCGTTTCCTGCATACTGGCTATCTACTCCTAAATTGTTGCCACTGCCATAAATATCTAATTGTAATATTGCTGTTGTATTCTGTAACAAATAAAGACAAGGAATGAAGAACACCATGACCAGGTGAAAAAAAAAAAAGTAAGCTGTTACGGAGAAAAAAAATGAAATAGTCAGGAATCACAGACAGTAACTAGCCTGCAAATCTTACTGAGAAATGTGGAGCACGCTCTCTGAAATGGTATTTTATGTGTGATTTTCAGCCTTTCTCCCAGCTTGTCTCTATTATCCTCTAGCATCTCTCCAGATCTCAGCCACCTCTCTGCAACAATGATTTTCACACATGCCCCAGTCACCATTAAGCACAAGGCAAAAAGTTTGGCCAGACATAAACAATAGGATCTGGAAACCGGTGTCACCAACCCCTGAAGAGGGAAGGGAGGGGGAGGCTGCTGGGTTTACTCTGACAAAGTTTATATCTGGTTCTTCTGTTCTGCTTGTCCCTGCTTATAACAGGCCTGGCTTTCCCACTGTCCCCACCAAAACAGCCTCCAGTTA
>NW_008824908.1:2271493-2273414 GCF_000699105.1 Pygoscelis adeliae | reverse complement strand
CAAATGTTACGAAAAGTCACCCTCTCATTTTCAAACCTGTTCCATAAGTCATCCTCAGCCCGTTTTACGGCAGCAACCTTGCAACTGCTGAGGACATCAGCAGGGTCCTGTTACTTTCCTCTCCTGCCTTGGCTCACCCTCTGCGAGAGCTATGTTGGAGCACTTTGCTGGCTTGGGCTTTGCCCCCTGACCTCATGTCACCTCTAAAAAAGGCTGCAGCAGCTTTGTCAAACAGCTACTAGGGTATAGCTAGAAAAAGCTGGCTACGTGGCCAAGAGCACAGCTAAATTTTTCTGAGGCACTTAATGTTCTCCGCTCGTGGCTGCTTCATCACAGCTCTGCCATCTCTTTACACAGGGAGGGAGCATAAGGTCAGTGTAAGGCAATGTGGTTTTGACTGAACAGCATTTTATGTCATTTAATACAGGTTAAAGGACATGGGCAAGTAAAAGGCAAAGGAGAGGCTGCATCCTGTCTTCATTGATTTTTACAGATCACCAGTGATTCTGCTTTTGCAGCCTTGTCCATCCAGCGTAATAAAAATAAAAGCATTGAAACTCTGGATATTTGGCATAGCCTCGGTGCATATGTGCAAAGATGGACGCAGCAGTTTGCTGGTCTTCAAGTCTGGGCTAGTACATGGCTCTAAGCAAGCCATCCTACACTTTCCTCCAAAGGCCTAGTGCAGCAGCCTGTGACTACTAAAATGTAGCTGTGATCTACCAGCAGATCTTTATTCCCTTCTCTGCCCTTAGCACTGGCACGAGGTACAGCAAGAAGGTCTATCCTGGCTGTTTCCCATTCAGAGGTTCCCCCATGTGCAAATGCCAAGGTACGCTGCCAGAGAGCAGCAAGGACTTAGATTCCCACAAGCAGACATTCAAACACCTGCTTTAGCTATAATGATGCTAAAGTGACTCATAACAATGAAACTAATGTAGGAATGACAAGAAATAGTAGAAAAAGTCAAGCACATATGTAATTTGTCAGACAAACAGTTTTGTAAACTGAAGCTGTATTATCCGAGAAACAATGTGTGACCATTTCATGACAATTAAAGACCTTGTTTCTTATTTTCCTGCAGAGGGAGAAGATTTAAAACTGGGTTTCAACTTTAATGTTGGCTTTTCTTGACCTCAAGTGCTTTTGTCTTGTTAAAAAATGACTATCATTAGAGAGAGCTGACAAAAGGTATTTATGCCTAAAAGAAGGAAAACCAATCCAAACCAAAGCAAGGATCCTTAATGATGTATCATTTCACTTTTCATCACTTATGCGATTCTGGCATTGCTAGTTTGGATTATTTTTCCCATCTTTAGATCTTGTTGTGTTGAGAACTATCCTAGATAGCTTTACTGAGGCAGGGAGCATCCTCAGCTGCATTTGAATTCACTTCACTGAGTCAGCTCTAATAGGTCTACAGGAGAACAAAGGTAAATGCTTCCTCCTGGAAGCCTTACTCGCAGACCACTTAAGCAAATTCATATGTACATTATTACAAATGGACTATTTACATTTTTAACAGAATATAATTGAAAAGGTCAAATAACAACAAATATGGCAATCTAAATCCCTCATGTCTCTCAATCAATCTTTCCACAACAAATAGACAGAGAGAGAGAGAGAGAAAGGAAAAGAGGCAGCCGTGTGTGATTACCAGAGCAATAGCACTGAAGCAATACACTGCAGAAAGCACATAGCTCTCTGCACGGAAATCAATTTCTCCCATGGGATGGGGTCGATAGTTGTCTGACAGGACAGTATACAGGCAATTTAATAGCATTTTATCTAAATGAATCTATTCCTCCCCCCCACTGGCCTCACAGTTCATAAGAAGGCTCTCTTAGTAAAATAGATTTATTTATTTTTTATCATACAACAGGAAAGTATTTATCATTCTGAAGACACTACCGTTGTCTAT
>NW_008824908.1:2270138-2271447 GCF_000699105.1 Pygoscelis adeliae | reverse complement strand
AACATTGTTATTCTAATTAGTTAATTCGTGCACGCAGCCCATAAAAATAACTTTCAGTTACTCTGGAAATATTTTTCTTACCCCAAAGTATTTTAAACTATAGGTCACCCTGTCAGGAAAAATAAGCCCACAAAGCAGGCAAACTTGAAGGAGTATTGGTATATGAAATGATATTTTTATGTAAGAAAAAGCTTATTATTTGAGGAATGCATTACACACAGAGATTGGTTGTCCAGTGTATCTATTTTATTAGTACTTAATAAGTAATAAATAATAAAGCTGAGCTTTATTATCCACTATCTTATTAGTGGATATCTGTGTGAAGTAAATGGTAATGGATGAGAACCCCTAATAAGCATAATTCCAAGGATGGATCTTTGGCGCTCTGGGAGTTCGGTATTGTGCCCCAAAGCCTCTTGTAAATCCAGCTGCAGTTCTTGCTCATCATTTAGAAGATTAGGGGCTGATAAGCTACAGTCAAGCCTTATTAGAACAGGCTAAGGCAACAGGAAACATTAATTGGGTAATTTAATGCACAAGGAGACAATAAATGCCTGCATAGTAGTTCAGATGCTGTTTCCCCTATTGATTCGTTCATGTCTTATTTTGCGAAATTCTCACAAATTCTTGGTGGAGAGACTATAAGGCAAAGTCTAAGTTTAAGAACACCAGAATATTTTTATTTCCTATGGCTCCCTTCTACCTCTTGTGTTACTAAGGGACCCATCAGTAGCCCTGTCCTTGGAAGCCAAAGAATGAAGACTACTCCCTTGCCCAAGGACTCCTCCAACAAAGGAGAGGAGACACCCAAGGTATAGCAGCTATCTGCAGTGAAATGGTGTCTCACCATCTAAGGTGTGTTACGGTTTCGTCACAGGGCGTGCGCACAGCAGGAGTGCTGTGGCTCTGGGAGGAAGTCCAGTCTCTCTTTTCCTCTAGAAAGCTGGGAGCACTTAACAAAGCCCTCTTCTCTTTCACCGTTCTGAAGGACATGTAGAAATAGTTGCTGGACAGATCTTCCTCTGAAAGTAAGGAAGATGAGAGGAAACTCCTGACATGGGTGTTTCTTCTCAGGCTAATGCCAGAATTAATCCACTCGTGAGTGGATTCACTCAGTCTCCTCAGAGATGGGTATTCGTGCCTAGAACACCAAAATCTCTCAGTTACATACCAGCTCCTCATTTGGATCCCATTCTAAGATTTCCTTCCCTGAGATATCTTTCCCACAGCTGAACAGGATGGAAAAGAGGTTCTCTTACAGTGGAAGAAATTCAACACGAGAAGGGGAGAGTTTTTCCTTTATTTAGCT
>NW_008824908.1:2260752-2270110 GCF_000699105.1 Pygoscelis adeliae | reverse complement strand
TCATTTTCTAGCACTGTAGCTTGGAAGATTGGGGGTGATAGTTCATGGACACTTTATTTTAATAATTTACATTTGCAGCAATTTAAATATTAAAATGCAGTTTGAAGGCATGCGAGCATCATTAATTTCAAATAAACATTGTACATTATGGTCTGCTTAACAGCATCCAATCTCACTTTTTGTAGCTTTATTCCACTTTCAAGCATGGCTTTTGAGTCATTCCTTTCAAAGATTCCCAGCCACAGCCTCTCCCTACCACCCAGCAGCTTGGCACCGTTCCTGCTGCGAGCAAGGTTCCCCGTGTCTGTGGCACTGGCTGGAAGGGTCACTCCTCATTGCCTGCTGCAGCAAAACTCACGGTGGGCAGAGCACCGCTACAAGCTTCTGAAGGACTGTCACATTTGAAGTTGGTGTCCTCTTCATACCTCCCCATATTTAAGGAAGGAGGTAGCCTCTCTGACTCCATTTAGCCTATGATGTGGTGCTGCAGTGTGCCTGTTAACAGATCCCTGAAGTCATGGAAGCCTTGGTAGAAGAGGCAGGGTCCACCAACAGCCCAGCACAACATCCTCTCCACCACCACGTTAACCAGCGCTGTAGCTGCACTCTTTGCATCTCCCCAAGGACTGACCAAATCACAACAACCTGAGAGTGCCCACTAGACCAAAAATAGGAAACGTGCGCATCTTCTTGTTGATACAGTGCTTATTTGTAGTTGCACTGAACGCTCTGCAGGACAGCCAGTGGCAGACCTACTCTGCTGGACACAGGGCAAGGATAAGTCAAGGCAGATCTCCAGATATCAGAAGATCTGACCGCCTGCCTGGAGCAAGACCAACACGTTCCTTTCAATCCAGCAACTAGGTACCCAGTAGCTGGGTTAAGCAGGTTAGCCCGTTTCCTCTTCTGGAGAGAAGGAGACCCCAATGCTCTTTCTCTGGGCTTTCATTCCGCTGAAGTTCTGAGCGTGGTAACCGTACTGAAAAACAATAAAATTGTACAGGCTGCCCCCAGTGGTCCATTTCCTTAGGGCCCCACACATTAAAGAGACACAATTAATAGTTCCATTCAAATACACAGTAATACAAAAGATCGTAAGTACATTCCCTTATAAAAATATTAATCATTAATAGTTACAGTAATTACCTTAAAATGGTTCCCCATCCTGCTCTGTATCACTTTGGGGAAAAAGTGAGCATTGAAATATAATCTGGTTTAGTGCTCATCTAATACAAGCAATATTTTATATAAGCTATCTTGTTTTTACTCATTGTTTGGTTTGTTGGGTTTTGTTGTTTTTTTTTTGAGAATGCCTGAATGTGGAAATAAATAAATACATAGATTTCCCTTAATGTCATAAAATTTCATAGAAAATATTGTTCCTAAGGAAAAAAAGCGTATGCTACAAAAACAGTTCTTAAAATTCAGATGTTGCTTTTCTGCAGTCTTTTGCAATTGGAATTTCCACCCAGCCAAGATTTTTACTGGCCAGTTTTAAGCTACCTCTGCAATTTATGTTTATACATAAACAGCTCTGATTTTAATTGCTATCAACTTCTTATACTTGATAGATGGTCTTAAACATTTTTTGCCTCCAGAGACTATTTACTTTGCCAAGTATTGACACATTTTCAAGATTTATACTTCTCTAAGGAACAAAGTTTACAATAAAATATAATGTATTCCGTGGCTGTGAATGGTAATGTTACTAAACAATCCAAAGATATTTCACAACTGATAGTTACTTCCCTTTCACACCCAGCACAGCAGTGTTTTAGTCCTACTATAGACTTAGGTTTTTAAAGAAAACTAAAATGCCTAATTTGCCCAATATAATGTTTCAGAGATCCAATATTACTTAATTTTGGTATCCTTCCACTAGAGCCATTACTGAACTAATGATTACACTTTCATTTTTCCCAATAATTATTTTAAGAGGGTAACTCTTGTGGAAGGGATCCAGTCACTTACGGGATTGGAATAACCCCTTACAGAGCTCAACTATCGCACTGCAGTCAGAAATAGGAATCGTTACAGAAGTGTAAAGTACAATGTCAAACGTACACGTAGTTACTAATTATTAGACAGACATAACTCGGTAGATGATTGAAGTCACATGTAGATCTAAATATTTGGATTGGGTCCAGTTTGCTGGCAGCAATCATGGGTCACATTGCCTAGAGAAACCCCAGCTGACAAGGAAGGGTTCTTAGAAAAAATACATCAATTTGTACTATCTCCATGCAACTGCTATTTCATTACTGCAGAAGGAGTATCATCAAGCTCTATCAGTAGCTCTTTTAAAATCAGCTGAAAAGATCTCCGGCACTGAAACAATTCATAGATGTTACGTTAGTGATGAAGTAGAGCTCTCAGCCTTCTAAGGATACGCTTTCAAGGGAGAAGCTTTCATTTTCTTATTTTATTTTTTCAGCCATTTCAGCTCTTTAATATAGCTTTCTGTATTAATCTATTTTGTAAATAGCTAATTTAATGTCACACAGCTCCTTTGCAAAGGAAAAGGAAAGACAGCTCCGGGTTGCTCTCTTTTTATTATTACCACTTCTCAAAGATGAGCAGGCACCCCAGCAATTAAAGGAAACACACTCCACGGGTACCATGACCCATCTTCCTCACTGACGGGGGAATGGAAAGGATGCGATCCAAGAATAACCCCTGTAATTTCCCTGGGGTAGGTGATGATGCAGCCTGTACAAGAGTAATTGTTGTGAAGTTTTGATTTTAAACATCCCAGCTCATGGTGAGACTACAATTCCAGGTTACTTGGGTTTTGCCCTTGAGATGGAGGAGACATTCCTACAATTTCTATAAGAGATGCTAAAAATTCTAGGAATAAATGGTTTTGTCAAGTAATAATTTTTATAATTACTCATTGGGAGTCCTTGCCCTGGCCATCCTCCCTCTCCCACCCATCTTATAAGGATTTTTCTAGAGCAAATAATAAGTTTAAAATGCAAACAGAATAAAAACTGAAGAAAGCAGAAGAACAGAAGTATAAAGAGAAAGAAATGAGCAGTTGCTTAAATCTGTTAATAACCAGGTATAGAAACAACAAATGAGAATGATCAGAAAATTGAAGAGACCAAAAAGGAAAATATTCTTCCAGATTGCATCCCTGTAGGAGAAAGCAATAGAAATGGAGACCTAATTCAGGTTATGATTCAAAAAGCATGTAAACGCTTACTTAAGCACTTATAAGCCTACTTGAGCATTTATACACAAATGCTTAAGAAGTTCTTCATGTTCCATCATCATGAACTTAGTTTTTACTTGGGTCTGGTAGTTTGTGTTGCAAAGATTTTTTGCACTATCACAAGTGAATTTCCAGCAAAAATTTTATTAGGATGTAAATTAACTCTAGAAATCTATTTCAAGATATAAAACTAGTAATTCTTCTGTAGTGCATTTTATTTATTCCTTTTGATCCAAGGATATAAATCTGACAGTAATTTTGTACCAGTGCAATAGAGGAGTTATAAAAGACAGTGGATGAGATAATTTGTTTCAGATTATTCATATTTATTTTATCTTTAGCATAAATAGATTATGAAAATAATCTGTTCCATGGCTGGTGCTTTTCTGATGAATTTTGAATTACCTGTAGAGTATTCTTAAGAAGAGTGGTACTGAAAATATAAATTTATTGTTATTTTGACTCCTGTTGGCTCCTGAGCTTAAAAACGGTATACACACAAAGAGTTTAATGGCATTATGATTTTCAGATAATCTGTTTTTAAACTGCTGACTTGGAAACTGTGAGATTAATAGCACTGAGAACATCTAAGGGTAATAGGATTACAATTTAATATTAACTAAGCGTTTCTTGGGGGTCTGCTGTAGCAGAGCCTCATCTCTGGGATACACTAGAGTAATTAGTCCATAGTGGCATACAGTGTTGATGCACAACAACTGCAGCTTTTTCCTGCTACAGTTCGGGCTTTCCATTCACTGGTAACTAGTTTTTATTTGTAAAACCTGTCATAAACAGGCACAAGAGCAAGCTTGCAATGCTCTTGCCCTAAGCTGATGCTGATCAGGGAGAGACCAGTTCTCAAAGGGTCCCATAGTGATCCAAATGCACAAGGAAAGATTTGCTTGCTTTTCTCCCACATAGCAGAATTGCAAAAGTTATCTGCTCTCGCATCTACTGCCCTCCAGGACTGGTGATATTGCACAGTCTCTTTAGGAGTGCCTGTTGCACCCAGGGTGGCCAGAGGCGATGGGTGTTGTGCTGGCTGCAGGACAGAAGGACAAAGGGAGTGGCAGCTCCTGCTGTACTATCATCCAAATCTCAAAATTTTTTCCTCCTCATTTTGCTAATTAAATGCATCCATGTGAAAGGAGTTGGCCTCCTCCAATCCCACGTTGCCATTCCGTCTGGGATGACAGGGTAATTTGGTTCTGCTGTCATGTATGATTGCCTGACCAAGCCACACCTGAAACAGCAGTCGCAGCTCATCAGGGCAGTGACGTGAGGGTCGTGGATACTTTCCTCCTGTTGTGGGATTTTGTAACAGAAGCATTAAGGTAGCATGACTGAAGTGCAAGTGGAAAAGGACCCGAGGACACAGCAGAGCAAAGGCCACAGGACCAGCTTTTATTTGTAAACAAGGGCACAGTCAACAGCAGGCAAGCTTGTAAACATCAAAGAAGGTGTTGTTTACATCAAGATCAGAAGGCCCGTGCTTCAGTAAGGCCAAAGTACAGCTAGGTCGGTAGGGGACCTAGATGGGAGGATGGCACTTTGTACCTGGCATTGCTCCTCCTGCTTTCCCAATAGGAAGTAAACTGTGCTTAGTATTTACAGATTATCTCATACTAAATATCAATCCTTAGAAGGCCAAACAGACCCATCTAACAAACGACTTCCTGACAACCAGCCCCTGCCAGCCCCAGGAGTGCGGTGAGGACTCTGCAGCCAGAGACCCTCGTCCTCCAGGTCACACAGAGCGACTTCTACCCACACCTTGTGGACACGTGCACCTTGCTGCTTGTATGTAGGCTTGAGTGAGTGAAAGCTAGGAGAGCATTGTATATTTGGTGAGCAAAACGAAAGCATTTAAGTTAGAAAAGTAGGCTAGCAAAAAAACCCGAAAACACCCTATTCGTCTTCATAATCATTTGAGGGGGAATATTTTAATAATCTCAGTTTGCAGGATGTCCTCACAAAACACAAAGCTTGAGAATTTGATGTACTTCAAGGACTGCTTCCCACAGAACGTTAGTGGGATTTAAATGCTGTTATTTGTGCATTTTAAACTCTACCTTTCAGGTAATGTGGAGTTTTGAACCAACAACTTCTGCATTTCACCTAGAAAATTCAGATCCACAGAGGATGTCATGTACTGCATCCACTTAAAAGTAGTGTT
The DNA here is from genome assembly GCF_000699105.1 of Pygoscelis adeliae. Classification (NCBI taxonomy): domain Eukaryota; kingdom Metazoa; phylum Chordata; class Aves; order Sphenisciformes; family Spheniscidae; genus Pygoscelis; species Pygoscelis adeliae. The sequence continues at coordinate 2,264,720 of NW_008824908.1, read as the reverse complement.
ATGCTCAGTATTGATCACCTCCATACCTTCATTCAGTTCAACTGTTCAGATTTCCAGCTATTTTTACACAGTAATTTTAACTCCTTTGCTTGCTAGGGGATGTCTTTATACCAGTAGGAAAACAGTTAATGATGTAAAAGGGATAATGACTCAGGGTGAAAACCAGTAACAAACCCATCAATGTAATACATAGAAGATAGAAAAAAAGGACTGGGGTCTAGTCACAATTTCTCTCAATTTCAAGACCTCTGCAGTTTGATGAGCCCCATTAGTTTAGCAGATGTGAGCCTACTTTACACTCACAGCAGCCCTGTGGCAATACCCTGAGGCAGAAAGTGTTATCTGGGAGCAACTGAGGGCACGAGGAACTTGAAGAAGCTGTCCATGGCCACGCAGCAGAGGAGGGAAACTGGGACTTCCTAGATGACACTGGTACAGACCTTCCTCCCTCCCCCTACTAGGGAGTCACAGAGGCTCAAAATACACCTTTTAACTCGCTCACATGACAGGGGCCACTGACTATCCCCACTTCTTGACCCTCTGCTCCCCCACTGGTGTATTCCAGGGTCCGTATGTGATCCCTGCCAAAATCAGCTCTAGCTGAGCTGCAGTTCCCTTCCACTCATATGCGGGCTTCCCTTGTTCAGAGGCCTCTGTCAGAAACTTGGTCCCACAGCGCCAGAGGCACATAGAGGAAATGGAGAACAAATTGCCCAATATCAGTGAAACATACAGTAAAAATACGTGACCACCTGCAAACAAACACCAGTAGAATAAAGAGGAAAAGAGATGAAAGGGAAGGTAGGATGCATGTTTACGAGGGTAAAAGCAATGGCAGAGAACCTCTGGACTGAAGGGGAAAAAAAAACTAAGGAGCAGCCATAAGCATCTCTAGCTGAGAGGGTAAGGACAACACCTTAGCACACAGTTCTCCTTGTAACCACTTCTTAACAGCAATGGGTCATAGAAATGCTGGCCAGAAGGGACCTCTGGAGGTCATCTCCCACTCAAAGTGGGACTGTTGCCTGCACTAGATCATGTCAACTTTGTCCCGCTGAGTCCTGAAAACCTCAAAGGACGGAGGTATCTTGAAATATATTCGTGCGTGCCATTGCCACTGACTTCAATAGTATTTGGAAATTTAAACACATACAAAAATCTGTGTGTAAAACCATAAAGCTAAACAATTCTTCCACTAGTGGTAAAAAAAGTCACTGCTTTTTGAACCCGTGCTAATTAAATTTATGTAAGCTGCGTTATAGGAGTATCAGCATATCTTGTACAGGCTAGCTCACTCCTTCTTCCCTGTGTGAGCCACAGAAACTTCTGTAGGTGCAACTGTCTTATCCCTTGTAAGCAGTAGAAGACTAGTGACAGGACAGCATCCATTGCAGGACTCTAGCAGTGTATCTATCTGCAGTGCACAAATGAGTGTTTAAATGGATCCCTTCTCGTGATATTTGCAAAAGCAGGCAAGCAGTCGTTCACTACATATGGTGACCAGCTTAGCCCACCCAGGAGTTGTTTTAGACCATTGCTACCAATCATTACCTGTAGTGAATTAGCTAGCAAAAATATTAAACATTAATATATTTCAGTTGTGCCTATTGACTGTGCATTTTAAAGAGACTCTGCCAAACTCTCCCAGTGGAAAGATTTATTTTACTTTAGGAATATATAGGGCTGTGCTTTCAGTACTTTTTCTTTGTTTAACAAGAAGCTCTCTTACTGAAAACCCAGTAGACCACAAAACCAGTCAGGGGCTTTTATCCAGGATGTCTGACCCATCGCCTGACAATAATTAGTTCAGGTTAATTACAGCAAATCTCTAGATTTGCAGCCTGAAATCATCTCATCCCCTAAGCTGAACCCTCCAGAGGTTTCTTTTATGAGCTCTGCATCCTAAGGGTGGACTTAAAGTAATGAATTTGTCTCTAATAAGATTCATAGGTTTGTTCCCTAAGCAATGGTGTCAATTATAGAATTTAACACTGATGGCTTATTTTGCTGAAAATAGAGAAATAGAGAGTTTTTAATGAAATACGCAGGATTTTTAACATTTTTGTTTAACTCTTTGCGTTGTCAAAAAGTATAAAAATACAATTATGCAAAATATCGTACCACTTTCTATGTATTTCTGTGTGTGCCAATAGCTAATTTCCTTCTGCTCTATAATGGAAAAGGTTAATGTAATGACTCTGAGATTTCATTTGGAAATGTTCCAGAAGAGTGTCTGAGTATTTGCTGCACTTAATGGCAGGAAGTAATAAGTGAGGTTATGTATTGGTGAAAAATGTTTCATGTACTGAGAAGATTAATACTGGAGAGAGGCACAGGGGACACAAGCCTGAGGCTTCCTCCTCAATTCTGACACAATATAATATGTCTATACTTGATACGTGCCCTTCTGTAGTTAGTCCTTAATCATTAACAAAGCAGACAGCAAGTCTCTGGGGGACATGGTATCGGGAGAAGAGAAGGAACCAGCTGTAGGATTGTCCTCTCTCCTACAAATGAGTAGCAGGCACCACCAACTGCGAACACTGGGCCAGATGGTACTGGTACCAGCAAGGTATCCACACAGCAAGATGACGCCTTAACACCCTTCAAGGGTTTGACTCTGTCCTGAGTATTTCAATGTCTATACTAATTTTTGTGCATAGTTATTGTACTTAGGGTTTCTGGAAGATGAACCACCGCGTCACAGCTTTATTTCAGCATGTTATTTCACATTAATTGCATTACTTATGAAAGATTTAGCATTATTGCATATGAAAGATGTAGCCCCTTCCTTTATTTCAAACTTCTCAAATTTACTTTTAATTCAGATCCCATTCCTGTTGTCTGAGTCAGTCCGAGTCACAAAACTAAGGTTTCAAGCTCATGAGAAATAGCTCCAGTCATTTATTTTACTCATTTTAATAATTAAATTATTATTTTGCTTTTAATTGCATTGAAAGAAGAGACAATGTTCCAGGACTCAACTCCACTGGAAAGAGATGGATGAGGTTGGATGGGTAAACGTGGCAGTAGCTGTCACTGGAATTGTGGATGTGGCTAAGAGGCACAGTACCTGTACACCTACAACAGCTCCTAACATTTAAAACGCAATTTACCTGAGCCAGGTAAACCACTAACCCTCCACAAGAGCATGTTCTTCTCCCCGGCCAGGGATCATCCAGGCAGGTCAATGCAAGCCACTTTTTCAGAAAGACTTTTAGATCAACTGTGGTCTCTCTGCACCTTCAGCTGAGGGGAGAGGGGAGCCTCCATGCTCGTTTGGTTCTTGGGTGCTCAGCTGAGCACAGAAATCACCGTCCCAAAAGGGGAGTTTGGGTCAACATGGGTACAGACTGTTGGGTTGAACTTAGAGACTGGTGTCGGGTGCATGGGACAGGCATCAGACAGGACAGGCTGCTGTGTTCACTGGTGGTCTAGCTCACACCGCGAGCAGGGACTGAGGGCTGTGTCTCTCCTCGCCTACCCCAAGTCGATGAGTTCACTGAATTCTCACTTTTTACTGACTGTCATGCATAATCTTCCGATGATCTCCACTCTGAAGGCTGCTTATCTAATGAAGTCTATTTCGATGCACATTTGAAACAATAAAGGCATCCGTTAGGAAGAATAGTATTTAGAAAAGGAAAAAAAATGCACCGGAGATGCAAGACTAAAAAGAAAACTCCCTTCTCTAGGTTAAGCACTGTTGTGGTTTAACCTCAGCCGGCAACTGAGCACCACACAGCCACTCGCTCACTCCCCCCACCCCCGGTGGGATGGGGGAGAGAATCAGAAGAGTAAAAGTGAGAAAAACTCGTGGGCTGAGATAAGAACAGTTTAATAATGGAAATAAAATAAAGTGAAATAATAATAATAATAATATACAAAGCAAGTGATGCACAGTGCAATTGCTCACCACCCACCGACCGATGCCCAGCCAGTCCCCGAGCAGCGGCCCCCCCCGCCCG
>NW_008824908.1:2253554-2260569 GCF_000699105.1 Pygoscelis adeliae | reverse complement strand
TACCTAGCAACAACTAAAACATCGGTGTGTTATCAACATTGTTCTGACCCTAAATCCGAAACACAGCACTGTACCAGCTACTAGGAAGGAAATTAACTCTATCCCAGCCGAAACCAGGACAAGCACTGATCAGATGCTTGCAGTGACACACTTTTTTAGCTGGAAAACACTGAAGTACTGTATTGGGTCTACAAGGCAAGGCTCTGGTAGTGGGGGGGCTGCAGGGTGGCTTCTGTGAGAAGACACCATGTTGGACAGAGCCAGTTCCAGCCGGCTCCAAGACGGACCCAACACTGGCCAAAGCTGAGCCCATCACCACCACACTGGTGGTGCCTCTTTAATAACGTATTTAAGAAAGGGTAAAACATGCTGGGCAGCAGCTGTGAGAGAGGGGTGAGAATATGTGAGAGGAACAACTCTGCAGACACCAAAGTCAGTGAAGAAGGAGGGGGAGAAGGTGCTCCAGGTGCCAGAGCAGAGATTCCTCTGCAGGCCACGGTGAAGACTATGGTGAGGCAGGCTGTCCCTCTGCAACCCATGGAGGTTAACAGTGGAGCAGATGTCCACCTGCAACCCATGGAGGACCCCACGCCGGAGCAGGTCCACACCTTAGCCCACAGAGGACCCCACACTGGAGCAGGTGGATATGCCCTGAAGGAAGCTGCAGCCCGTGGAGAGCCCATGCTGGAGCAGGCTCCTGGAAGGAGCTGCGGCCCATGGGGAGGAGCCCACGCTGGAGCAGGTTTTCTGGCAGGACCTGTGGCCCTGTGGGGGACCCACACAGGAGCAGTCTGTGCCTGCAGGACTGTGACCCATGGGAAGGACCCATGCTGGAGCTGTTAATGAAAAACTGCAGCCGGTGGGAAGGTCCCATGTTGGAGCAGGGGAGCAGCATGAGGAGGAAGGAGCAGCAGAGACAAAGTATTTGACTTTGTTGACTGACCGCAGCCCCTATTCCCCATTCCCCCGTACTGCTCGGGGAGGGGAGGTAGAGGAGTTGGGAATGAAGTTGAGCCTGGGAAGAAGGGGGGGGGTGGGTGCGGAGAAGGTGGTTTTAGTTTTGCTTTTACTTCTCACTATCCTTCTCTGTTATTAATTGGCAATAACTTAAATTAATTTCCTCGAATTAAGTCTGTTTTGTCGGAGATTGGTGACATCTCCATTGGTGACAGCATATAAAAATTCTACAATCTCTCACATCTCTCATAAAACTAAAAAACTGTTTTTCAGGTGGCCCTAGGGACTGACAAGTGGTGACAGCAATTGGTGAGTGATCTCCCTGTCCTTACCTTGACCCATGAGCTTTTCATCCTATTTTCTCCCTCTGTCTTGCTGAGGAGGGAGAGGGAGAGAGTGGCTTGTTGGGCACCTGGCAGCCAGCCAAGGTCAACCCACCACAAGTACTACGACCTAAACCTTTAATGGAAAAATTCCTTGATTTCATATTTTCCCAACAGGGTCCAGGGTTGTATTTCTGGAGAAGGAAACCCATACCTAAGAAATGGATTGAACACTCATCTCAGACGGCAAATGCTTCAATATCAGCTGCTGTTTTCTCTGTTTTAGGGCAGGGATCTGAACCTGCAGATTTGACCTTTTACATGGGTATCCACCCTGCTTGAGAGAAGAGAGCATCCACATCAGCCTACCTGTAAGTTGCCCTCTTACTCATTCATTCAAACAAAAACTGTTTCAAGACAGGCAATTAGACTGTCTACAGCCTGGCAGTTGCAGCACTTGTCTTAAACACAGCTTGGACCTGAGACTTATATTACTGGGAGGAGGTGGGGGAAGGAAGATAATATTAGAAAAGGCTCAATTTTCTTCCGATGTTAAAGCATATAAAAATTCTACAATCTCTCACATCTCTCATAAAACGAAAAAACTGTTTTTCAGGTGGCCCTAGGGACTGACAAGTGGTATCAATTACTTAGAAAACTATTTTGGCCACCTCTTTGAAAACATTTCCATTACAAATTTATCAAGCAGGGGTTTAGTTAGGGGAGGCACATACTGCGCTCGGTTCTGCTAACCCTGTTAACTCAGTGTTGCAACGTATTTTGCCACATAACAACCTCTCCCCATAGACAGACCACAGAACAGCTCAGGTGTACAGAATATCCATCTTTTAATCCTGTATTGCAGTCAGAACTCTCCTTGCTTAGAACCTGTAACCTGTTAATTGCCTTACCCTCATTTATATGATAAGTGGTTCATTTCCTTTATTGTGATTGAATCCCCTCCCTATATTACAAGAAAACTGGAGCTGCAGAGAGTGCTTGATTGCATTTCATTGCTGTAGGCCATTTCTTAAACAGGTTACAGGTTGACAAACATAGAAGGGGGATCAATATCCATCCTTTGCCTCATTGACAAGCTAATCTTTTCAGTAAACATTTCATCAGTACCTGCCATTTGTATACATACCTGCCTCATGAGGATGGAGAAACCTCTGCTTTATAAGGTTTAGGTAACTAATAAATGAAAAGACAAGAATATAAATGGGGCAAATCATCAAGATAGCATTTTTAGGAAAATAGCCTTTCATTGCCTGCAGAATATAACCAAGCACGTTTCCAACCATTCTTAATTTTAATTAGGTTGCATTACACTCAGTGTCTGGTGAAGCTGGTGTCAGCTTCTGTTTCTGTAACTCAGCTTGTACCGCTCTCTCGGAAAGGTCTGCCCCTCAGCCCAAGATCTCCAACCATGTTACAAATGCTTTTGAAGATCACGCTTGCCAGAATTAGAGATATTAAATGAGCTCAGCAAATGTAACAGGGGAACTAAACTGCCCCTTTTGAATGCACGGGGCCTGCCCACTTTTTGCCTGCTTTTTCATTCCAGTCTAGATGAAAAGGGCCACCACGCTCAATAAAGTGACATCCTCCTCTCTTATCAGAGGTAACAGGACTATTTTGAGTGGGGATTTAATGAAGCTGAGGCTCTACTAATCACTTAAAACTCATGAGTCATACTCCAAAAGAAAGCAAGAGAGTTATGTTAAGCGTGTTTGGAGACATCTTTTTTTGTTTGCTTTTGTGTCACATGTTGAAGTCTCCTTCCCCCACAAAGACGTGGGCTAGAAACTGGCATTGTCTCTTACATAAATGAGGGCCAAGACGATTGCTATATTTAGGCTCCTCTTACAGTCCTGCCTATTAGAATTGCATGGCTGAATGACAAATGCTGCAAAAATTGGCAATGCTGCATTTTGGTCTAACCCGAGACAGAGCATGAAGACATTCACTGCAGAGTCAGGGGTGAAGGAAAATGGACAGCAAACATGAAACTTTGGGTTCACAAGAAAAGAAAATAGTTCTGGTGTTGATACTTTAGTAATAAGTTTATTACTATCTCCCTATCTTCAATATCAAACAGAAGTAGATATTAGTGATGCGAACAGGCTGTAAAGCATGACAGGTAATCAATTTCTTTTACAAGCCCTTCCTCTACTTCTAGGATCCAAAGCTACTACTAACCATACTAGAGGACTGCACTATTTCCTCTTACACTCCTGAAATACAGCCAGCAGCAGGATGCACACATGAAAACAGCTGCTTTCCACGTAGACAAGTCTCCCTTCATTGCTCCAGCCTCAGCCTTTTCACTAAGGCTAATAGCAGGCGTGCTGGTGCAAACTGGCCGTTGGTGCACGTCCTACTTTATCTAAGCTGCTTCTGGTCACAGTTACAGGACTTGGCATTCCTCTAGCTTTAGGCATCATTAAGGCTTCTAGACCATCTTCATATAGAGCTGCCAGCTGGCTGCTGGGACGGGAGGTACTGGTCCTGTGCGGTCATATCAACACAGCTAGGATACTGTATCAATGCTGCTTACGGTGCATGTTCGTTCCTTTTAACATTTCTAATTTGCCATCTTGCCAAGTCCTACGAACCAGAAAAGTCCCCTGCAATAAATTTGGAAGCAAACCGTTTCTTCAATTTCTCACCAACTTTCCTGTTTCCTTTCTTCTGTGACGTAAAGAAGCTCTATTAAACCACACAGTAATATTTACCAGTCAGATAAACTTTGTAGACAGTAGAAAATATTAGAGGTAAAGATTACCCCAGATGTAACTTCACTGACACCACTGAAGTAACATTAGAAATATTTTGGTCCTGCATCTTGCTGGTGAAAATTGAGGTGATACAACTATTCAGTGCTTGAGGAATGAGAATAGGGAAAAAGTGGGGTAGTGTAAAGGTCAGGAGAACACACGCATATTTCCTTTTCTTCCCAAGGGAGTCTTTCAAGAAGTCTTTTAAAATAAACATATTAACTCGCTGCAACACACCTCAGATGTCTGTTCTGGCATCTATGTAGTTTTAGGAAGAGCAAATGGAAGGAAGAGCTCAGTTAATGTTCAGCAGACTGGGAGAGGATTTAATGTAACATATTTCCAGCATATTGGATACCCTCTTTTCTCATATCAAGCTGGTCCATGTAGGTCTGAGAACTTTTGTTTTCCAGCCTTTTCAATTAGCAGAAGCAGTGTTAGGATACATCCTTTATTTGATGTGCAGACTAGAATATTCCCATAACCATAGGTTAATTGATGGTAAATGTTGCTCAAGCAGTCTTGGGTATGTTGATTAATGGCCTCAGTGAGCAGCTGAAAAATAGCTAGGCTGTTGGAAAGATCATTAGCAATTTTAACTCTTCAGCTATTGTGATGGGCATAGAGAAACAGTTACTAACATTTATAATACATTTCACTGAGTACAGTGGCATACTGAAACGCAAGTTACAGTGAGGCGGAAACAATCACTGGGTTTTTCTTGCGTTCAATTTTATAGAAGCTTACAAGACAGAGAGAGGCAAGAAATTTTTTTTTTTCTTCTTTTTTCTAAAGCTTTTGGACACATTCTTGATAAATGCATGGGAGATTTTATACTTAAACACAAATACTCAGTTCTGCTCGTTAATCCTATTCTTTGAAAGCGGAGGGGGACAGAGATGCTGCATGAAAGGTAGCGTGCTGGTGAACAGACCCTGTTTTAGCTCGTAGAGGCACAGCAACATTCAGCTGTGCCTTGCAACAGCACAAAGCTTGCAGTCCAGGGGCTGAAGAAAAGAATGATGAGCTCTCAAGCTGCCTCTGATCTTTCAAAGCTCTGCATACCATAGCGTCCCTCAGAGCATCCAGGAGACCACTGTGCTTGTGGGAATTCATGACAATACCTCTTCTTACCCGAACTGACTGCAGACCCTGACGGTGCTACAGTGCCTATTGCAGTTTCAGGGAGGGGATCTCTCAGCAGTCAGAAGAGGGGATTTCAAAGCTCTTATAGACCACTCCAGGCCACTTACGCCACATGAAACCAGGGCAAGGATCTCCCCGTCAGCCTTCGGATAGCCGCCCAGCTCCACAAACACGGTCATAAATTGCCTTTTTCTAACCTAGTCCTCAGAAAAGAAGGAAAGCATCACCTTCAGCCTGACTCTTCCTAGTGAGGCTTCTACAGGCTAGAGCATGGGCCCACAAACATCTGAAGCACCACATCCAGGAGGGTGGGAGAATAAGCAGCTGAGCTCACTAAGAGAGAAGGTCATAGAAACACACCTGCATCCTCTACAGTGAACGCTGCTTCATTCAGGTATAAGGCAGACCCCAGAAAGTATGATCATGTTCCCTGAAACGATGTACCTTTTGGCTGTCTGTGCGGTAGGCAGGCCTATCGGTACACAGGTCTGCCAACATCAACTCTGCATTGCTGAGTGCTCTTTCTGGCCCTAAGTTGGAGTTCTCCACTCAGTTCAGGTACAGCTTGGCAATCTCCTCAGTCTGCTCCACTCCGTGAGCCAGGCATGCACAGAATGATCCTTTGCAGGTTTGCTAATGTTTTTTGCAATCCTCCCGTATTCTTTGGGGCACCATCCACCTTCAACCCTAGGAATTTCTCAGTATCTTCTGTCTACCAAATAATCTCTTTACTGAGAGTAGCGTAAGGGTGGTACACAATCATCAACAGTCATTGCTGCCTCCTAGACCATCGCTTGGTAGGCCCTGGTCGAGGATGGATATAAGCACCATGGAAAGCACTTATGAGGCGTCCGTAGTGCTCAGAGCCCTCTCTTCCTGCCCTCTCTTCCGTGCTAGCCCAGATGAACTTGTGCCACCTACCTTCAGAGACTCCATGACCCATATTAGCATTCAAATCCCAGGAGGGGAAAAGAAAACAATCCTGAACTGCAAGAGAAAAAGGATGGCAAGAAGCTGAAGGCTGTATCTGGCTGGTAATGAGACAAGTTCACTTGTAGCAGGCTCCTGGAAAGCTCATCAAGAACAATCCCTCACATGGTTTCAGCAAATATGCAACAGGAAATTACAGCCTGAAGGCACTGTGTTCACTAGCAATTCCCAACCAAGAAAGGGAGAGAGAGAGGACAAACCAAAATAATTGAATAAGACTCTTTGAGCTTTATATGCAAGCTCTGCACTCGCCAAGGGAAGTGTGCAAGCAGCCAAAAGGGACATGATATATATCACTAATTATCGAATAAAGGAGAGAAACAGCCTGCTTGTTGGCGAAACAATTCACGTAAAGCTTTCTCTATGCTTTCTAGTGTAGATGCTGTAACATCGGCAGCATTCAGTAAAAGCATATTTTCCACAATGTAACTCTGTCTGGAGTGAGGCATTTGGTAACGTACCTGTGACAGAAGGACAGGGGGAAAAGCCCCTCCGTGTCGCGGTGTTTGAGGCAGCTGTAGGTGGAGACTCTGGGCTCACCGAAAAAGGACAGGACAGAATATAAATCCACTCACTGTTCCCATCACTTTACCTGACTCTATATTTGTATGGGCTCAGCTAAATCCCTTCCAAATTACATTTTCAGTCAAATTCGTGCAGCAGAAAAAAACCCAACCCAGCCTGCCTTTATTCCACTCGGCGCTGTGATTATTTTTAATATACTCAATAACCGAGCCGTGGGATTAAGAACATGAAAAATTACGCTTCGAGCAAAAGCGGAGGCGCCACGGATGGCAGGGCACGGCAGAGGCCGGGGGT
>NW_008824908.1:2240367-2253158 GCF_000699105.1 Pygoscelis adeliae | reverse complement strand
CCCCCCCGTGCGTGTACGGCAGCAGAGCGACCACCACTGCCCCGTCTCCACCTGCTTCTTTCCACACTCCAAGATGATGGAGTAGCAACGCACTATTTCATCTTCTTTTCCAGCACACACTGCATTAACCATATTTTACAGCTGTGCCTGCCTTAATGGAGAGAGGGGATATTTAATGCCTTGGCATTTATTGTTGTGAGCCTGCGATATCCTGCCCCTGGGCTTTGCGGGCCTCACTGGGCCTGGCGGCAGGACCATCAGGCGCGGGACTAGAGACGGGGTTTCCCAAGTGCTCCGGCTCCCCCTGCAGCTACCCTGCTAACTTGACACCAGAGGGCGAGGAAGAAAGGGGAGACTGCAGCCCTGCAGAGACAGCTGAGGGCAAAGGGGCCTTCGTGATTGTCTCCAAAAAATGGACAACCAGCTAGACTTCCTTTCTGACACATCAGTGAGCACTCCGGAGCTGCTGGGTAGGGCAGAAGTTGTGCTGAAAGTTCACAGCCTTTCGGGATGTGAACCCTAGTCGGGATTTTGACGACCTCTCAGCACAGCTTTGCCCGGGCAGGCTGCCCCCAGCCATTGCAGATTAGCAGGCTCCGCATCCTGGCCATGCTTTAACGTATTCTTGTTCTCCACAGACCTCTTTACAGCTTCTCCTAGGTTGCTGTTAAAAAAGGTCTCAGATTCTAGTCTGTAAGTCGTCCCTGCAATCCATGTCTGCTTTTTCTGTGTTATTTCTTTACAGTTCACCTGGCATACCCAAAAGCCAACTGCATTTCATTGCATCGATGACAAGATTCTTGCAATCCTGTGTCTTGCTCAGCATCCTCCTAGAGAGGAGAGCCAGAGGAATTCATTTTTGAGCAAAAGGAGAGAATTTAAAACTTCTTATTAGCGGGTGTGGAAGACCCTGACAGCACTGCTCAAGAAAGTAAACCGGCTCAGAAGAGGAACCCTGTCAGGTAGATTTACAGTGGCTGCTAGGTCGTACAACGGTAAACTCAGCTAGAAGACCCTACTCTCTGTGAAGGAGCAAAGGAACTGTGAAGCGTATGGGGAGGAGCGCAGCAGAGAGGGGGTCGATCGGCCCCCAGACCGCTGTTTGGAGCATGAGGGTGTGCAGGGTTGGCACTCCTCCCAGGAGGGTGGCAGGGGTACCGACCATCACAGCATGCCTCCAGAGAGGGGACAGGCAGAGGCTAAACCCAGGCACTGCTGGAGACCCTCAGGCCTTCCTTGGCTTGCAGCATTTAATACATTTCACAAAGGGCTTTCTTAGCAGCTTAAAGAAGCAGATTATTTTCTGGCTTGTGACTTGCTTCAGGCTGATCATGTAGGAAAGACCAGGCCTAGCGCAACCCCTGCTCTGTGTTCCTGAAGCAGAATCTTCACTCACAGCCCAGTGTGCAGAGCTTTGGGGAGCGGAAATTAACCCGTGATGTCCCCCAGAGAGGCGAAGAGAGAGCTGAGAGGCACTAAAACTCAGTCCTGCCATCTCCTTCTGCTATGGTTTGGGAAAGGCGATACAAGGATGCAACAGCTCACTGTGGAGCTGGACATGCAGACAGGTTTTTTGGTCTTTAGGTTGTGTGAAGGAGGCACAAATAAGGATGACGTTTTCAAATTTCACTTTTTCCTGTGTTCTCCCTAGAAATGCATTTTTCGGAGATTTCAGGTGCCAGGTCCAACAAGGGAGGGAGGTGGCTTTGGCTCACTGCCTTTCTTTGTGCCATCTCAAGCCCCTTTTCCACTCTGCTTGGGGTCAAACAGCCTCCAGTTGCCATCTTACACATAGCCCTTCCCTCACAAAGCCTCTGGGGGAGAGAAGACGTGGCACTGGCGTGTACTGTTACCACAAGGCCAGCGGCATTGGTGTTCGTAATCAACAGGCCGGGGCGGTCTGTGGCTTTGTTCACATTACCATGTTGTGGGCTTTCTAATACAGATCAAAACAACTGTCATACCCTGGGGCAAATGAAATGCCAGCGAGCACTTTGCCTTCTTAAAAGCTTTATTTTCTTAAGCTTAACATGTCCAATACCTCAGCTGAAGTCATACCTGGCTTTTTTGCAGTCAGCTGCTTCGATATCGTAGGAAGGTAAGAAAGCAGATGCTGAAAAGACAGCTCAAATTAGCGTTAAAACCAGTCACATGGAAAAGTACCTTTAAATACTGAGTAAGACAGAGAAAAAAAAGGCTATCGAAGTCAGAGATACCCACAAAAGCTAAAATCATTCTTAGGGCATGTGTGACATTCTGCAAAAGCCTGCAGGTCAGCAGTCCACCGGTCTAACATGACTTCTCTGCAGTCCACCCAATCAAGTCAACCACTTTGTTGGAGGCAAATCCACTTGAAAAATTAAAGCTGGGGACAAGTAGACTGGCTGAGCTCCCAAAAAGCAAAGCATTTCCAAGTACAATTTGCAAGACTTCAGCCAAGTGCTTGCATCTTTGTTGCCCAGAGGCTTTTTATTATTGTTCATGTGATGTGGCTTTCTGTCTGATCTATGGTGTTCTAACAGTACTTCTACCACTTCTCAATGTCATCTTCCACTTTTCGGAGGAGGAATTGTCTGGGTTTTGCCCTTTTGGGAAGATAAAGGAGGAAAGTTGGCAAATTAAAATGCGTTAATGCAGGCTTCCCTTCTTAGCACTTTTTTAAGACCAGTCCCAGTTCTTCCCTAAGTGTTTTGTTATTATTTAACCAAGAAGACTGGAAGTGAAGCCTCAGACCAGCTAGAATTCCTCCTCCTCCTCCTCCTGCTGCAAAAAGACCTTAGAAACCATCTGTAGGCCTCTAAAGAGGAGTATTTTTCTCTGATATCAGAGCTGTCAGACCAGCCTTTTCTTTATTCCCAGGGCAAACGTGACTTCTATGTGTGAAACCCTGGCTGAAGAAGCTCTTAAACACCTTGTTCTGCTCTAACATGACACGAGATAATCTTTCTTTGCCACCTCCCAATCTCCTCAACTCTCCAAGATGTGGTGGGCAGTAGAACAATACACCTACACTGAGTCTTTTAATACAGATGGCTGGTTAAGTCAGGTTTCAGTGTACAGTTCCCAAAAATCATATGGCTTCTGGGTGAGTCACATCAGCAATGTTACCCTTCCCTTTGCATTTGGACTCCTACGTACGCCACGGTTTTCTATGCAGCCATAGTTCATTTGCAGAAGGCATCAACAGCATGATCTTGGGTCATGAAGAACTAAATTAACAGAAGTTTTTTAATTGTTACAATCATATTTACCCACATGGATGCTCTGTGGAGTGCATGAAGCGTGCATTGGGTCTATTTGATTGGCTTTGTGCTTCTTCCATGTCTGATTCTCTCTCATGCCCCCTCAAAATGCTCTATCTGGAAAGCTCTGGAAGTTCACTTGCACTCATTTTAAATAAAGGTAACAACAAGTTTTGTTTTGTTTTGTCCTCTCTTTACCTACCTTCCCAGTTCTCTCTGACATTAAAATAAAACCTAGGTGGCAGCAGAGAAAAATTCTGACTCGACTTCCTCAACTAGAATATACACAGTTTTACACCAACCATTCAAGGAATTACAGGGCAAATAGCAGCAACGTCATTAGGACAAAACCAGAGTATTTTAATACCATTAATTTATTTAACATCAGCTTTTACCTTTATGTCAGTTGCAGCAAGCCTATTTTTTTTAGGAAGTCCTGTTCTCGTTCTCAGGGATGATAACGCGCTGCACATAAAACATTAGCCTATTTGGAGGTGCAACATTTGTCAGCTGAGGGTTGGAGAGGGGAAGGCCCCAAGACTGCAGTTACTGAAGCACACACGCCTGAGCGGGAGCGGAGTGGGTACTCCTTACTGAGAACTTGTCAGCCGAGAGAGGGAGCAGCAGAAATGAAATGAGATGCAAAGCAGGGGTTCAACAGAGAAAGAACGCCTCTTCAGCTTTGGATTCAAGTGTTCAAGTGTTAGTTCAACCTTTGTGTAAAGGGTAGGACTTATCATTTCTTAGAAGGTCTCTTCTTTCCTTCCTGGACTAGAATACTTGCTGCTTTTTTTGCTCCATGTTGCAAAAGCAATAATGTCACATGTTAATGTCCTGGAAATAAAATTTGAAGATTATTCAACAAAGACTCAGGTAACAGCAAAGGCTTGAGTAATTTGTATTCAAAAATATTTAATTTTCAGATGTTCGTTATATGTGTTAAATTCTTGGTTACACCAAAAGGATCGTAACATACAGCATCACAGTGACATATAATCAAGCTGTAACAGTGCAGTTTATTACAACTGTGTAAACAAAAATAAGTATTTCTGTAATGGCATTCTTCATGAACCAAATTCTGGCATACGGAATCTCAGCAGAAGTCAAAAGAAACATTTACAAAGAAAAGAAAACCCCAAATTGAAGTACACTATGTGGACCTGGCCAAAATGGACCAATCCACATTTCGTAAGAGAAAAAACTATCCTCAGAATTTTTGCTTGCTTGCTGTTAAGGAAACTTAATCTGAATTTTTTCAAGGCATCAATCAGTACACGAAATATTTTTACTATTATTGAATGATATGAACAAAGAGTAAACATCTCTTAATTATGACCATGTGAATACCTCCTACTGTGACATTATTAAAGGAGACGAGATGATTTGGGAATGTTATTGTCTGTATAGCATGACACCTGCAGAAGATATTCCCTAGGAAATAAAAATAAGTTATTGAGAAATAAAATCCAACGTGCTCCATCAAAGAAACTTTCTTTGTGCATAAGTATCTAAGAGAAAAGGCAGTATCTTGCTTTCCTGTAACAGCAGTAAACGATTTGATTATAAGACAATGTACATACTGTAAACTGTAAAATGGGGGTTCAACTTGAAATACACTCATCTCAGATAGATTTTAAATATTAGCACCTAAAATGTAACGCTAGGATTTAAAATTTTTTAGTAGCTTTCAGGTCATGCGTTAGTTATAGCTTGCTTGACGGATACAATTTTGCCAGCAACATTTTAGTGTTCTCTGAGATCCTCTTAATAAAAACATATAGGTCTGAATGCCACTACATTTTACACATGTACCTTTCATACGGGAAGTTTTGCATATGTTTCATCTGCAGAGAGCAGGCCCCACAGCAGCAGGAGGTATAGATAGAGCAAAGACGTTACAGTTATTAAAAAATACTGGAAAACTGGGAGTACATGATGTAATTACAAGCTGGTATCTTCAGTTTACAGAAAGCTATAAATTTGCTTGTTTAAAAAGAGACATCCAACATGTGCTTACTCACATGCTGACACAGAGTTCATGCAAACTATTAAAAAAAAAACCTTATAAATTTTACCCTTCAGAAATACTGCATATACTTCATCCTCAAATAAAGTGAAGCCCCCTCAGAAACAACAGGGACCTAACATGCGATCGACTCAAGCAACAGTAATTGCTTCCTCTGTAATGAGAAGTGAACAGCAGTATCAAACAGGAAATTTCATTGCATCATACTTAATTTCGAACACTGTTAAGTCCAAATCCAGGTTCACTTGTCATTAAGCAATAAACTACCTTTAAAAAAAAAAAGTTATTTTCTTGGAGGAAGGACATTTTCTTCATAATAGCCGGGATTTACTACATTTCCAGCTGGATCATATCTAGCCACCACAAACGTTGAGCCATCACTAGCAGATGCTTTTCCGACTCCCATCTTTTTTGTGTTCTTCCAAACCATTGCTGTGAAGTGACCTGAAGAAAGGGAGATAAACGTATGCATTCATTTTAGGTACTAAACCTATAACATTCCCTTTCACACATGAGGTGGGGGGAGAAAGAACTATACAAATCTGTTTCTTTCTCTGACAGGAGAACGAGCTGAGGACACGAAAAGAAAACTACATCTAGTATTTTGCCTTGAAAAAGCCTGATCTGATCTGGTTCCACACTACTATTCCCATTTCCATGTCCTATATCCAAATAAGACCACCTAGTATGAGAATCATGAAAGAAGTAGTTTGATGAGTATCTGATATAAAATTCGACAAAGAAATCACGGTCTTCACTCCCTGCAGTGTCAATAGCAGTTCTGACAGCGACGATTATTCATTCGCTTTGACCATCTCATACTCCCCCACGTGTCTGCGTGTGCAACTACTCAAAATAACCCTGGTTTTGTGGCTTCTTCTGCCTAGCCGTAGTAGTCACCCCTGCATTGCACTGCTCCCTCCGTTGTACCCTCTATGCATAGACAGACCCCATGGGAGAAAAACATGATCTTCTTCATCTGAAACAAGCTTGGGTATATCTCTTGCTTGAGCGTTATTCAAGGAGCAATGTTCTTACGTTCACTCAACACCTGATTGTCAATATGCAGTCAATGGCCTGTGGCTGATCTCCAAATTATACCTGAAGTTATCTCTGTGATTGGAGTGATGTAACTTGGTAGAAGACACATGTCAATGTAAACAACAGCCTAGTTTCAGCTTTGGGACACTTATATGATTCCAATTTAGTATTTTCTACAAATTAATTTCCCTTAAAAATAAGTTGCCTTTTAAAAACTTTGGAGTCAGGGGAAAAATACAGTATTTAAAAAACCCACAAATTTTGCTTACTTCCTCATTTCTCAGTTTCCTTTTACCCTTTTGTGAGTTTTCTAACATAAAACTTTGAGGAAATCCTAATATTTTTTCCCCCTAAATTTTTTTCTAAGAAATAAAGGTAGGTTTTTTAAAAATACCAAAACAATTTGGCTAGCCAATTTCTTAAAATAAAAGCTGTGTTGTTGAAGAAAGTGTCCAGTCTGAAGTTACCTGTCCCAGAAGAAAACCCTGGGTTTTGAAAGCTGTAGTTTTTTATTTCACTGTACCATCTGTCAGCCACATCCTTTCCTGAAAGACAAAAGAAATTTGCTGTGGAATCATGACATAAACACAGAAGTGTAGCTCACTTACAGCTCGGCCAGCAAGATCTTCTGTTAATAGCTGGCAAGAACTTCTAGAAACATGGAGAAACAGTCTTTTTACTGAAAAGAGTTTTTGAAATGTAGATAACATGGTAGTACATGTAACTTACCAAATATTTATTGTTTTGCAATAGCTGTTGCTACTCAGTTACTAATTAGTCCACTGCTTTTTGTTAAGCATCTCATGCCATCAATGCCATCAATGACTTGAGTTCTGCTCGACGCAAACACAGTCCGCCAGTTCCTCCACTGGAGTGCCAGGGACCGCGTGGCCTGCACAGCCTGGCTCAAAGCCTGGGCAGGCAACCCACGAAACAGCTGTAGAACCAGGTAGAGTTCATCCCGTTCGGGGAAGATCTCTGCAGCAAGGTGCTCGTCTGGTAGGACAGAGCTGATGAAGAGCGCTATACTATCACCCATAGATCAGGAAACAGGACCACCCACCAATTCTCGCCTGCACTTAAAACTTTACAATGTTGAAGTCAGAAAAAACTTTGGACAAGAGAGGTCTGTGTGGCACAGCATTTGGATTGAGTTGGGGCAGAAGTCCCTTTAGTCCTCAAAGAAATCATCTTGCAATTTAACACAGATTTTACATTTTCTTCTGCCCACAACCTTCTGTAACTTTCAGCCTAGAAAGTAGTGAAGACACATCTCCGTCACCTTGGATGAGTGCTCCTGTCATTAGGCTTCTACATACAGCTTTCAGCAGCTCCTCCCTCTTGGAACGTGTTTGAAAAGACTTAAGTGGGCTTCGGGGGTGAAACGGGGGCAGGTTTTTCCCTGAGCTACATCAATAATGAAATTTCTGCTTAGCATTCCAGGAAGTATAACACAAGGCCAGTTGATTTCATAGCAGGCTGCCAACACTGTTAAGCCTACCATCATGAAGAACGCTGGTCCCTGGTGGACTGTTGGCTGCAGAACAGCAATGACTCATGTTTTGCTATTTTGCAGCAAAAAGTCTGAAACTTGCAATGTTCTAGAAGTCAGACGCTGAGCTGTTAACTCCCTGAAACTTCAGTTGCTTTATGAGTGCAGTCTGCTAAAAGGATGGCGTTGTTAGCCTGGCAAGCTGGCTGTCAGAGCTGTCACTGAGAAGAAAATATTGAATGAAATGCCATCTCTTGAGAGGTTTGTGAACTGAAAGTACTATGAACTTATCTATACCACACTGCTCGTTAGGAATGGGGCTCTCTTAGTAGAGTCAATTTACATTTTCTACAGAAAAAGGTAGCAAAATCTCTCTTGCTTCCCAAAGTAAATGTTTCAGGAATAACAATAGGTTCTTTCTTTCCCTGCTCTCCCTGCACCAAACAACAAACCCTGTAGACCTGCCTTTAGGCAGAAGTCTGTAATGCAAATAAAATATCTGTTCATTTGTTATTCACACTAAAGCTAAAATGAAGACTGAAAAATGTGCAAAGGGCGATCTTTATGCAATTTAAGGGGAAAAGAAAAAGCACATAGTAAAAAAAAAAACCCAACAATCATCCTCTCCCACCCTAGACTTCAAAGCTATGAAGGATTTAGATGTGTTTGTGAAAAGCTGGGTGGAACAGAAGTACAGAATGTGACTGCAGACATGTCAGATCTTATGAAGCACATGGATTTTGTGTGTACAAGTGCTTAAGTGACTATACTATGTGAGTGGTATTTTTACAGATGTAGGACTGCATTCCCACTGCTACCAGCACTTCATTCCCTCCATTAAAGTATCAGCGTGACATCGCATAAAGAGCAGTTCAAGAGAAAGTCATCCCCACTCCGCTTACTGTGGCTCTGAGAAGAGTACCTAGGCTCCATGTGACAAGAGCTTAAATCTCCGTAATGGAAATGTGGCAAGACACATGGAAGTTTTGACAAACACAGTATCTGTTCATAACTTTTTTTTTTTAATTTAAAGAATACCATCATATGAAAATTTCATAACCCTTTAATTCAAGGGAGATGGCAACGGCATCAGGTAAGAATACCTCAATCCTGTACATGAAAGACAACGCGTGTAGTTGGGTAGCACAATCTATGATGTGTTAATTCCCAGCCTTCAGGGATGAAAGCTTGCAACTTACTGCAGCCAGGCAGTGAAAGCCTAGAAGCTGATAGCTACGCTCCATTTATTCATGTGCAGGATCAGGTTATCATTATATGGCATTGCTGTCATCCTCCTTGCATTAAAAGAGTCATTGCATCATAGGCTGCAAGAAATTAAAGACTGACTTGTTCCCAGCAAAAGAGAAGGTAACCAAAGGACTAGGCAACTTTTGACAGACTCTGTCTTGAAATCGTGTTAAAGAAGTGTCCTGGAAGCAAAGGGAATGAATTGTATCTGTCATATGCCGCAGGAGATGAGGGGATTCCCACGTGGAAGTTGTTGCAAGAAGACAGGTAGGTACCTAGTGATTAAACACACTCTCTTTCCTCTGAAATACTTTTCTTCTGATTCTTTGCCCCTTGGGGAGCAGTAAACAATGCAGTGGTGGGACACAAGCCAAACCAGTGTTGAAAGTGACAGCTCATACGCAGGGGACTAAGGGAAAATTCTGTTCTGAGCCCAGTGACCCCTGGGCTTCCCAGGGCCTACAGAAAATGACCCGAGAGAGAACAGCAGAGGGGTCAGCAGAGCACTGAGCCTATCTGCTTTAGCAGCAACTTGCATGCTCAGACTTGCTGGTTCAGAGAACTGACCACAATATTTCCATTTCAAATTATTACGGAGTAAGTGATGCAGTTGTATTTAGTGCCAGTTTCCCTTGCATTTGAATGTTTCATTGGAAACAGTTCCCACTCCCCCAAAAGCTCCCCCCTCCAAACCAGGGGTTGGTTATTCTTCAAAATGCATTTCAATCAGAAGGAAAGGAAAGAAGAGAAATCTCACACCCACCCCTCATTTCCGATTATAGCAGAAATGATTGAAGTTTACTTCTACCGAAAAGCATGCAGATCTGTCCTACAGTCAGCGCTGCAGCTTCTCTTCTTTTGCTCCCCTTGCAGAACCAATTAGTAGATTGCTATTTTTTTAAAATATCCTTCCTCTTTGCATTGCTGTAAACCACATTCACAGTTTCAACACTTTCTCTATGGAAACATAGTTTGACTCCACGCTTCTCCTAGCGATAGCTGACTGATGACCTGCTCAGTTAGACTTACTAGATGTGCATTTTGGAACAGGCTGAATCTTGCTCTAGTGAGTTTCATCAGTACCGTGACTCTTTGGACATACCTACATTGCACAAAAACTTGGTAAAAGAATCTTTGAATTAGTACCCAAGTATAGTTCTGCCCAAGACTAGGTCCAGAATCACCATAGTGATTTTATTTACCCAAGCTATGAGCTAGTGACATGGCCACACTAACTGTGCTTCAAGCTGCCTCATATGGTCAGAGGATTGACCATATGAGGTCAGTCCATACATAGGACTAACAGTCCTGGTGTAAA
Organism: Pygoscelis adeliae; assembly: GCF_000699105.1. Lineage (NCBI taxonomy): Eukaryota > Metazoa > Chordata > Aves > Sphenisciformes > Spheniscidae > Pygoscelis > Pygoscelis adeliae. Next base: position 2,242,791 of record NW_008824908.1, on the reverse strand, counting down.
GTTCTTCTGCTGACACCACTCTCTGAAGGGTAGAGAGATAAAAAGGGGCCACTGCATGTAAACAGGTGTCACTACTCTTGCCTGGCTATGCCCTGCATCTCATCAGTTGTCATGTTGTCTCATTAAATTTCATCCCTAACTATTCTCCTGGGTGAGGAGCTCTATTTTGTGTGGATGGGGGGCGGGGGGGCAGTCTGAGTGCCAACAACTGATATCAGACCAAAAGTTGCAGGGATCTGGGTGTCTGTGGTGCCTGCAACTGGAGCACTAGTGCGGGTGCGAGCGTGTGAGCACTATCAAAGCGCAAGCTGGACTACTTGGGGAGCAGGTGAAGTGGTCTGGGAGGAGTTGCTACAGAAGTGTATGGCCACCGCAGGGACAAGGGGGGTCTTGGCCAACGGGGAGGGAGCTGCGCATGCGTGTGTGTGAGATGTGCTGTACCAGCAACTGAAGTGGAAATGCAGCCTCAGGGGTTTGTATGTCCAGGTGCCAGCAGCTGGGGAGACTGGGATACAGGGGCAGCTACTGGGCAGACTGAGTGTCTGAGCCCAGCTGCTGCAGGGATCCACACTGGAATTTTACTTCCATTACTGAAATATCTATATTAGATATTTTATGCTATAGAAATACACATATATATATGAATATGTTACTGGAAAAAATATTTTATAGGTATATATTATATTATTTTTATATATTGCAATAACAGACTTCGTGATCAGCCAGAAAGGGGAACAGGATGAGGCCACTGGTGCTGTTTATGTGAATGCTAACTGCATCTGTCTGTGCTGATCTGTGTGGCCACCTGCATATATACACACACGTACATGCTGTATATGTGTGTTTGTGTGTGCAAGCCTGGGAATACACTCTCAGCCTCACTACTGGGGGCACAAAGCTGTGGCAGCCCTACTACCGTATTCTGCTCCCCCTAACATTTAATTTCTCTGGGCCCAGCCTTACTGTTTTTCCTCATACTAAAGAATCCTTAAATCTTCAAGTAATCCCACTGAGTAAGTTGCTAAAAACATTCTAATAAAATCACACAGGACATATTTCTGTGCAAGGATAGGCAGCACCATGGTGATCTACTTAAAAACTAGGTACCCCAAACCTCAGAATTTTCCTCAAAAGTTTTTCTAGCTTTTGTTATCACAGCCTTCCTTCCACTGGTCTGAGGGGAAAGAAGGTAGAGGTAGATTTAAATTTGCCTCAGAAATAAAATATCTACCTAGATTGAAGTCATACTAATGTATGTAATACTCCTCTATTTCCAGCATTCCTCATGCAGATCCTTATTTTATTCTACTCTATTTTATTTAACAGTACTGTATAAGCCTGGTGTTAGACAGCAAGAGATGCATCAAGGCAGGCTCTCAGTCAGAGCACGCTCCTCCAGGCCTGGGGCAGAGGGTGTCTGTGCTGCTCTGCCCACTAGTCGCGACCGGTAGGCAGACCCAGGGTTCCTCCCATAACAGATTTGGGTGATAACATACAGTGAATTTCTCTTACGAACTCTCTAGAGTTCATAAGCTGCAGTGTTTTCACAGGCCACACGGCATGTTCTTCACAACCACACCAGCCGTCCCAACCAGAATTTAGTCATCCAGTGCTTGCCTTCAGCCTCCCGACACATGAGAAATGAGATGAGGCATCCTGAGAAGCTTGACGTACTACAGCTGCCAAGGCAGGCTGCGGTCTCTTGCATTAGTGGCAGATGACAGCTCACTTATTTGAACACAGACAAAGAGAAGTCTGCCACAGAGCAGTTCCTGCAGGACTGGAGGGAGGAAACAGCTGTCAACTATTTCTTGGATTACAGGGATAAACATATTTCCAGCTACAGCTTTAGGCTCTGTAACTCTCAAATCCTAAATACAATTTAAGGTATTCCTGCACCAGGAGAGGGGTCAAACTAGGAGGCTCTTACAGTTGAAAGCTTAAATCTTCTCTGAAACAAGAAATACATCTCCTGGCATTATTAGAGAACTCAGTAAGAGCCAAAATAAGCAATAGCATCACATTTTTAGAAGGAATACACAGTATGCTGGAGGTTTATTGAGTTTTGCTTTATCTGGGAAAGAAACCGGAAGACACTGCCTGCCTTTGTTAAGCCCTTGAATGGATGCCTTAATACAAATTTCAGCCTCATTGAGCAGGGTACAAATTAACTATCCAAAGGGAACTATATGAGAAAAAGAGGAAGACTGAACCAGCTCCACAGAGATGAAGACTAAGCCCAGTCGAGAGGAGTAACTTTCTTTGAAGAACTAGTTTTCTCATTCCGGTACTTTGAATCATCCTGCTACATAGGAAATATAGAAGTGTTTTACAGAACAAAAGAGGATGTAGCTTAATTTTCTCAGCAAGACGTTCAATCCTGTGGATAAAAAAACAGCAACAAAATCGCTCAAAACTGGCAAG
>NW_008824908.1:2231491-2240335 GCF_000699105.1 Pygoscelis adeliae | reverse complement strand
AAGGATCCACAAAAGGACAGGCATTATATAATTTATGGAAGGATCCGTGTGTTTTGTTTCCAACTCTCTAAATGGGAATTCTGTGACTTTAACCTCGGGGGAAGGAGCATAGGCCATTAACACAAACTAGAAGGAAGAAGTAAGCTCAGTCAGTGAGTCATAGCCACTATGCAAACTTTGCCATACATCTGTGTTTTCCCATGCTGCTCTGAACTCTTGCCTCAGACTCTTGCAACAGACAGAATGCCAAATATTAGTAGATCAAATTGTATTTTTCCACCCGGGGTTTATTTTTCAACATAAAAAAGTACCCATTAGGGACTAGCGTTGGCACTTGCAGAGGAACTGAGCAATGTCCCTGGGTCTAAAACTCGCTAAAATTTCCAGGTCCCTCAAACAGGACCTCCAGCCTGCAGAAATGAGCTTCTGTCTCCCCGAGGCTGTGCTGGAAATTCCAGGGGTAGATGGGAATAAAGAAAGCAAGTGGTCACTTTTAATACATCCCACCTGCTGTCTCAGCAGGCTGAGACATGAGCCCTGCCTGCTGGAGGAGGCAGGAGGGAAGAGCCTGCTTTTTTTCTGAGGGCCCCCCCCAGCCTGTCAGCCTGGCCAAAATTCAGCTCCTCGGGCATCCAAACCAAAGGCTGCCAGTTACGCGTTACATTTATGATCAGAAAATACATGGAGTATTTTTGTCTTCAAAAATGAAGGCATGGAAAAGGCTCAAAGCCTGTTTGCTGACAGAGCAGAAGAGACTAGATGTCTAACACATTAGCCTCTGTCACTTTGGTGTATGCCCCCCCGTGTTTTTGCCCCCACAAACAGGAACTGCTGTGTAGCATGCAACGGCCATTTTTCCACCTTGCTCACCACAGTTGGCCTGTGGTCAGCCCTTTCTTTGGCTGGGACAAATTAAGGGTAAAGCTGAAGTACAGGGCGTTGATGGCTTCCTTCTCTCCTCCCATGGACATACGAGTAGCACTCAAGACAGCTCCACAGCTGGGACATATGGAACAGCCTAGCTGCCAAGTCCTACCTCCAAAGGGACATAGCACACTACCACAGTCCCTTACCCCCTCTGTGCCTACATGTGTTCCTTGCTCTCAGTACACATAGGTGACTGCAAACCACCATCCTGTCCCCATGCAGCCTGGGCTGGGCTGTGGCGGATGCATTTTCGAAGCAGAGGAAACACCAGTACTCTTGCAACCAGACGCTCTGAGCCCAAAGTACGTGAGACAAGCCATTTATCCAGTGTCTGTGAGAGAAGAGAAGAAAGCTTACCTGGTTGGTCATAGGATGCCCATGCTAGGTTTTCTCCACATTTTCCATTAGCGGACTCAGAGCTGTGTTTGAGGACCCTTGTGGTGGCCAGTTCTTCTGCGTACCTAGCAAAGGAATCCACACATTGTATCACAGACCACAGCCAGAGCAGGCACAGAAGAGGAGGAGGAGGAGAAGGAAATGCAAGCAAGGAATTTTGCTGGAAGATGATTTAAGCCAAGTTACACAGCTGCAAAGCCCTGAAGTCAGGGATGCTTTAAGCCTACATAGATCTAGGATTCAGGAAAAGGGAAGGCCTAGAGGCCGTTTTCCCTGTCTTTCATGAGCTTGTGCCACCGCTAAGAAGGGCCTAGAAGAAATCAAAGAGCAGATGTCCCCCCACCATGTTCTGCCCAGAACCTGGAAATCCACCCAATGGGGGAAAGGGAAGTACCTGCAGCAATTGCTACAGGTGTCACCTCCTGACATTTCTAGGCCCTTCACAGGAGTAACTTAAATGTTCTCGATGAGATGGAAAAAGGACTGAAGTGGGGATTCAGTCAAAGTGTATAAAACCTACATTTGCAAATGAAAAAAGCCAAATGCAAAACAAGAGCAATGTGCCAGGCAACAGTATGGAGGAGAAGGGAACCACCCGCAGAATCTGAGGCAACAACTGTGTACACCAACACAGGGATGAGCCGCACTGTTTCTACAGAAGTTGACATGTGTGAGAGCATGGGATGTATTTTATTGTCTTATGACAATAGGGTTAAGAAGAACATCATGTGTAAAACAATTACGCTCTTTATTCGACACTGGAAAGGCTTCAGTACAGAGACAGTGAAATTGGAAAGACCGTTTGTTATTTCTCACGGCACAAGGAATAGGAGGCAACACAAAATCATCAGGTTATAGATTCAGAAGTCAAAGTAAGACAAAGCACTTTTTCCACACTGTGCAGCAGAAGTCATCACCACAGGACGATGCAGGCACCAAGGCAGAAGTGGGTTTGAAAAAGAGCTAGACAAATTTACAGTGTGTGTGTGTGTGTGTGTGTGTGTGTGTGTGTGTCATCTTCAGGGTTTATTAAACAACAGCAACAAAAAATGAGGATACAACCTACTGCTTAGGAAAAACATTATTTCCAGGAGAAATCTGTAATTTCTGGGAGAAGATAATGGGGGAAAGATCACCACATCTGTTTTGTCCTGCTACTCCTTCCCTAATCATGAACTACTGGCATCTGCCAGAGACAGATGGAAATTTGTCCAGCTGAACATTTTGGCTAGTTTATGAAGCTAGTACTTCAGTCATTAGGTTCTCATTTCTTTCTGTCCTAATCCTCCCACCAGAACAACAACAACAAAAAGTATTTAGCTATCTCCATTAATTTGGAAATAATGAAGACTTGTCAGCTGTCAGCCTGCTAGATCCTGAACTAGAGGATCACTAGACGGTCCTTCATGCCCTATATCATTACAGTCCTGTAAGTTTTCTCTTCAAAGATTCCCACATCCCAAGCAAAAGGCAAGACTGGAACAAAGTACACAGTGCACATAGACAAAGTTGCCAAGGATTTGAGACAAAGGGCGATTAATTCGCTCTAGCTCAGGCAGTTGAAAGCATGAGATTTGCATCTAAGATCATCACCCTATGCTTCATTACTGTCAAAGATAAACAGATGCCTGCTGAGGGTGACTCATCTCATGCTAAAGCAGGGATCCAATAGTCAGTTCATCTAACCTATTGCAATTATTGGAACTGAAAATAGTAGGAAACAGACCATTTTCAACACAGATGGAGAAGCACAGAAAAATACCCAGAGATACACCGAATATATACCAACAAAGATATCAGATATACCTAAAGAAAAGGTGAAGTGCTTTGAATTTAAGATCCTGTCTTGACAAATATGAGATTTCTTATATTTCATGTCTTTTATTCACATCAAACCATTTCTGGTTCTTGCTATCAACCAGTTTCACCAGCCTCTGAACACGTGCCTTTTAATTCTTACAAGTTACAGACAGCAACCAACCAAACATTTCCTATTGTTATTCATCACAGTGGAGAAAGTCAGCTGAGACCAGAGAGGACTGTGAGGAATTCCAGAAGGATCTAAAAATACCCAGCAAGGGCAATAGCGCACAATAAATGTGGAGCAATGCATATTTGACGGAATAAGCTGAACTATTCATCCAAGTTGACTTGTTCAAACCAACTGTAGCACTTTGGAGACACAACAAGTGTTATTGACAAGTCAATGAAATTTCTTCCTCATTGTGAGGCATCATGTAAAACAGAAACAAAACAACCCTTTGAAGAACAGAAGGAAAACCCCAGCAGATTACAAAGGTATGTGGATGAGTCCCTGACATTCCATCCTTTAGCAATATTGTATCCAATTATCACAGTGTCTCAAGAAAAAAAAATGTGAAAAAATAAAGACAGAATCAGATTTTGCTTGCTGCCAGAGGGCATGTCCACACGCCACGTACATGGTGCGTTGTACAGCACAACACCTGGTGGAGATCTCTGGTCTAGGAGTGCAGGAGCTGGTGCATCTGTGTGACAGCGCAGCACCATGCTGGGACAGTAAACCAGGTTCTAGAAAGGCTACAGCCTCTCTGGCTCCCAGCCAGTTGGTGCGGAGAAGTCTGCACGGTTATGGTAGAAAGCCTAATGGGAGATGAGATCTCACGTCTGCAGGGATCAAACTGGCCACTATTTAGCTATTATGGAAGACATTTGTTTTCTGAATAGTTTAATCAGCATTTACTCCTTCAGCTATCTCCTTTGTACCGTGAGGATCAGCCTGAAAAAATTGAAGATTTTCAAATCTACTTTGAAAGAGGTTGCTGTAAAGGGAAAGGAAATAATCTGGTTGTTGTGTCTACAGCAGAGAGGACAAGCAGTATTGGACTCAAATTTCTGTAAGGAAGACTTAAGTCAGACAGCCGGAAGATGGATCCACTGTCCGTTAGACTGACAAGAAGTTGTGCAGCCTTCAGCACTGGAGAAGAGGTAAGATGTGTCCCTCCTGACAGACTAGAGAACAACATATACTGATTTTGCTTTTGGGGCAGGGAGATAGACAATTTGATCTGAAATTACTTCCTTCTGATTCCATTGATCTTAGACCAGTCACCACTTCCTACCATGAAAAAGTTCTTTTCTCACTATTTCAGCAGCAGTGGATATTCTCCTGCAGATGACAATCCATCTGACAGAGGTGGTGGTGAAGCGTGTTTTAGGCAACTACCCTCTGCAGAGGAGACATACCAGTATAGACAGGTGCAGCCCACATCTGGAAAAGGGTGCGAGAAAGATTTATACAGTTGTGACCACCGAAGCGTCCATGTGACCAGCTGGTGCTATGTGATGGAGAAAGAAGGGACCAAAAGGGTTGGGTAGGGAGACAGAAAGAGTAGAGTCCCTCACTTTTCACCCAGTAAATCTTCATTGAATATCAGCACGTCAAAAGGCAAATATTTTTGCAGTATGCACAGTCAAACCTAACAGATAAGTGTCACAAATCTCATTAGAGAAAAGAAAGGACTGAACTCACTGTTGGGCTCCTCTGTTTAACTTCTTGCAGAGTTTTAATGGGGGGACTCCGTGTTTCTTCCTGTAGTCATTGTGTGCTTTCAAGACTTCTTCAGCAAATTGTTTGGAAGCTGAAATCACATCAAAAAAATTGGAAAGGTCTATCAAATACAGACATTAGTGAAGACAGAAAAAGCATACCCTGCAGCTAAGACGCTGGTGCAGGTTGGACTGAAGAACAGAGGAATACCACCCTCATTACCTGGGAGTAGGATGAAATGAACCATTAATGCCTTCCATCCAGGAACTAACTCTGAGAGACACTCCCGTTGGGATGGTACAGACTCACTAAAGGTTGAAGAAAAATATGAACCTTATTTCTTTCCTCAATAGCAAGGTGATTTAAGGGTAGTTAACTGACTTTCATTTTAATATTTCAGTGCACTGCATCACCATTGCAAAGAAGTCTCAGAGTAAGCGACAAATACATCCCTTGAGGAGATGCACTAAATATGCAAATTATTGTCACTGCAAGCAATAATTTTCTGTATTAGTCAAGACATCATCTAAAGCAAATGGAGATACTAAATTGTGTAGAACTATGCAAATACTTTGAAACACACACCATTCTTTTTATTCATTATTTAGTACAAATTCATAGAAATCTAAAAATACATCTTTATGTGGCTCAAGACAGTTTTTCACAAACAACAAGTGGTGAGGAAAGAAACGACTGCTGGGGATGATTTTTTTCCCCTGTGCTAGAGTGCTTTTGGTAAGTATCCGAATTCCAAAGTTACTGCAAAGCTTTAAAAAAGCTCCTGCTTGTACCCTGATAAACTTGGGACTTTCAGCAGCACAAGGCAGAGGACAAGTGACAACTCAGTGCAATTCACCTTGATGGCGATTTCATGTTACCTCCTTTTATGACTTTGCTGATTTTTTCCCCAAGAATCAAGAGAAAAAAAAAAATCTTCCCTGGCACTGGTCACCCTGTGGAATTTGCTGCTTTAAGAGAAATTTGGAACCTGAAACACAGTATTGGGGCAGTTAGAGAGGGATGGATAGCATCTTCAACACAGAAAGACAGTTTTCACTTTCTCTATATTGCTGAAGCTTCTGAACAGGCCAAGACATCTTTGAGTATTTACTCCACTTTTACCATGACATAGGTTTCTACATTTATTAATGATTCATCAGCTTTATTTCAGAATATCTTAATTAGCGCAACTACCACCATTTTCTTTGTAAGACACTTTTGAAGCCCAAATAGACCTCATGACTAGAGAGCGTTTCCTGTTATTAAGCTTAGCTTTCTCAACTTCTTCTCACTACTCGATCCTAACAACTATAATCAATCATTCTCTCCTTTATTAGTGCATACACTGTTCTGCTGTTTGTAGTGATGCATTTTCCCAGAGTAGAGCTGTCAGTTTGCAAATACTGCTCTCCTAACTTTTTCCTAAGGTGATTACCCAACCCACGCTCATGCTTTAGGCTGTTCTCAGAGTTCTCTCCAGTTTCCCCAACAGCTTTCGGATAATACGGCAGCCTAAGATAATCTCAATATCCAATGCACGTAGAAAGCCATTACTGTTTCATGCAGTACCTTAAACCTTTTGAACACAGTCTGAAGTTGGGTTGACCTTTTCCAGACCAAAGTGTCATTGTGGACATATATCTAATATATTTTCCATCAACTTGTTTTCAGGCTCGATTTTTTTGGCATAAAATTGTTGGCATAAGACAGCAACAGGAACCCTGTTGAGTGAGATGAGGTCTGCCCACCACCTTCCTCCTATTAGGTTTTCCTTCAATTTTGTGTGTCACAAGTTGCATACCATCAAACAAGACAGGCACCTCCACTCTGGTGTTTAAGCACCCACACACCCTTTTGCTAACAAACATGTCCCATCACTCTTATTACCATTGCTCACAGCTCACTGATTCTATCAGGCCAGAGGCCTAAACCTCTCATCTGCTGCATCATGCGGGGTCATGGCCTATTTCTAAGGCATCTATCATAGGTTACTCAGGAAAACAAGCCTATGGCCAGTTCACTTAACCTCACGGATGCAGGGGTATGCTTCCAGCAGGGAAATTTTAAGACAGCCTGCAAATCAAAGAAGTTGAAATACACGGCTTTGGAAGTTGCATCACATACTCCAGGCTGCATTTTTCTGCACAAGACCATCTTAAAGCTTGTGGCTGTTATCACCTGGACTTAATATCTCATCCGCTCAGCATTAAATAGTAGATAAACAATCTGACCCGCAAGTGCGAAAGTTTCTATTCAAATTATTTGCTCTCAATGACAATAACAAATTGAAATGCTAAAAAAAAAAGTCAACTGAAACACAGACTTTGTCAATTGTCAGTCCATCCATTAATAGAAGTATTGCATAATCCAGCTCTGTACTAACATTTTGACTTACAAACACCAACGAGACATGGACAAAACTGAGTTTCTTCTAGCCACGGCAGGCACCACTACGCTGTCCCTAGAGAACCTCCATCCTCCCCTTCCCTCAGAGGTGGCTGCTATAGAAACACTTATCTACCATGACTCAAGCTCATGTGCTAACCACCTCCCTCTGCACAGCTTCTCCCATGCATGCTGATGTGTGGAGAGGGACACCCAACTGCCAAATGTATTTCAGATGTGTTTTGGAAGACATGTTAAGTTTTTCCATTTTACCAATGTTCCATACACTGAGAAGCCAGACATTAAAAGTGAGAGTTAACAGGAGTTTTCAGGCTCCCACCCAAGTGGGAACAGCTTCCCAAACAGCTTTGGAGACGTACTTTTTTCCCCTCCATGTAGGCTGCTGAAGCTGCTAGAAAAAATTATTTCCTACTGCCAGGAAGTTAGGTTTGGTCATGAATCATTACACAGCTTAATAAGTAAAACAACTGAAGGTATTAGATACAGTTGCTTGCTTCTTATTATTCAATTATTTACCTCTATTTTGGATTCTTCTGGAACATTGGCTAAGATAATGACAGCACGTGACAATGAATTTCCAGGCTACTATGTGGTACAGAGCACACCTTACAGATGTTATGTTTTTGGACTTACAGTTTCATTATCAACTTTGTGTGACCACGGAAATGTAAGCAGAGGCATCTACGTTGCCTTTTCCCCCATCAGATTTGTTTTTCTGAGTATTCTATTTCTCCATTCTCTTACTCTCTTTAAACAGTGGCAATCTATTTAGTCTTTCTCAAGTGAAGAGCTCTTCATGTCTGAATCCTTCCTGCCTCTTCTTTGAGCCCTGTCTTCTCCTGCTCTGTTCTTCCCTTAGTTTGGACATCAAAACAGAAGCAAGTTACCTGATCATGTCTTCCACAACATTAGCTGCTCTGCATCATCTTTGCAGCGTCAGCTGGACCTACTCCACTGGTCTTGCAGAGCTGCAAGATGATGTGTGGAAACAGTAACAGTAAAATATTCCACAAAAACCAAACATGAAACCTCTCCACCCAATACCTACACAACAGAAATGCTGTGGGCAGCCCTCGTATCACCACTCGGGATGCACAACATTATACCAGGCATACACTTGACTAGCAAAAAAAGCATACTTTTTTTCTGACTGAGTATCCACCCCAGTGACTCAAGAAAGAGCATAGTATCAATTTCTAGAAGTATTGTTGTCTTCTCAGTGTTCTCTGTCCTACTGTTTACGGATTAATCTTCACTGGCAATTTTGTACTTTTCCATACATACTAAGTTTTTCTGTTTAGCCTTCAGATAATTAACGTATAATGCAGTCAACAAGAAATGGACCTGATGTAGAATCCTACACAGAAGTGCATTACAGGTAAGTGGAGATAATGACCTCACCTTTCAATTCTGCCCCAAAATAAATAATTAGAAATGTGCTCATATAATGGCTAGAGCAACGTATCTGAAGAAAACTACAAAATACACTTCAAAGGACCCACCCTTTTGGAAAGAGGTAAACGCAAAAGCCTGATACCAACAACCTTGGCAACGTGACTCTCATTACCCAGGATACTGCATATTAC
>NW_008824908.1:2210781-2231477 GCF_000699105.1 Pygoscelis adeliae | reverse complement strand
AACACAGGGAGGAACATTAGTTACCCAGGCAGAAAGAAGCCAAGCGCCAGAATAACATGGAGAGGACACAAATGCAAAGTGGACAGAAAACACATAAGAAGGTAACTGGGTAACCGTTTAAACAGTGAGTATAGCTCTGCTTTAATACTGAAATCCCTTCAGTCTCCCTTGACTCTGCAGAATTGCTCTACCCTACTCTGATAGCAGCAATTGGGCGTGGAATGAGAATGCAGCAAATACAACTTTTAATATGCCCAACAGCTCTGTGAAAAAATTCATTAGAGGCTTCAGGGAACTGCAAAGTAATTACATCAAGAAGTCCTTTATTACTGTCCCAGATAACTGAAGATGCCTCTATTTCGACAAAGTTCTCAAAGTATATTAACAGACTGGAAACAAACAAAATTCCTGAGAAAGACATCCCAGCTTCTAATGACCACGTTTTCATCTAGACCTTTCTAAGAGACCTGACATATTTATTATTAATAATCTTTATTAATAATCTTTATCCTCACTTGAAGTGTAATTCCCTGGAAACTAGCCCCAGCTGAATCTTTCACACTCTGAGAATAATGTTCCTTCAATGGAGAAGTGACAGATACTTAACTGATATGAGAAATGTTAAGAGGACAGTTATGCCTCTGCTGCATTTTGACTCAGCACTTCGGTTTTAAGTCACAAACACTCCAGGATGGTCTTGTACTGGCTGGCCTCTGCAGTGCCACAGGGAGCAAATATTCCATGTGTCTTTCTCCACGTATTTGACTGCACCTTCTTGCTCCCCATTTAGGACAGTAACATCTTCAAAGACTGGCCCTTAACGCTATTCCTAAACATCTAATCCCATCCATGGGAGCACGGATCTGATGCTCCAACTGGTGAATCACTTCCAGCCATAAAAACTGACTTCCTTCAGTGCTAAACTCCCCTGTACCATAACAAAACTGGCTGATTGCTTGGAAACACACAGAAGAAATGAAATCACATCTACATCCTGGAGGGAAGGAAAGATAAAATGATACTATATTCAGAAAGCATTATATCCTGGGTGGGGTTTCTTTGCCTTCTTTTACACCTTTGAACCAAAAATTCAATAAAGGGGCAACATCTCCATCCCATACAATAGGGATTTATGGGTGATATCATAATTGTTGGTACACTATTTCCCTTCCAACCTGAATTATCCTATGACCCTACTAAAAGTTAGAAGAGAAAGTATTGCTTATAGGAATGAAAGGAATTGGGGGTTATAATTAGACACGAGTTTGAATGGGAGTAGTTTCCTGGAACATTCTTGTGTTTATCAGGCTGCTCAAAATAGCTTTCCCTTCAGCTCAGGAGATCCCTCTTCAGGGAGGAGATTCTCTGATGTCTTTCAGCATTCAGTTTTGCCTGAACTTTTCTTACACACCTGCTTATCACTGGGGTGAGCTTCAGGACAACAGTAAGATGTCTGAGTTAATTGAATCTGATAGACAAAGTCCCCACTCATTTTATTATCTGGGTTTCCTCTGCAGCAAACCAGCAACTTAATAACCTTGCATGACCTGTGCCATATGATGTAACACACTATTTTCCCCCATACCCAATTTGAGGCATATTGCCTGAGAATATGAAGCCACTGGTGTAATAATGTTTCAATGACATTAGTCATGTCACTATTTGATTGCAAATCCCATTCTTACTATAATAGACAGTGTTGATTACTTCCTCACTTAAGGCCTTTTATAAACTGTTAGGCAATCGACTGCCCTGATTAAAAAGGAACACCTGGTAAACTGGAAACTGCACAGCTCCGAGAGGCAGCAGAGCCTTCTGTGATACAAGCATTTAAAAAAAAAAAAAAGCAACACTAATCAGCAGTCTTGAGCACTGACAGAACGAAGTCCTCACTTTCATTGGAGGCAAGGGTGGGGGGAGAAGTCCTCTGCTCGCAGCCCCTCTCTCCTCCAAACAATCAGACCAACAAGCCTGTCAACAAGTAGTCACTACCCTGGAGTGGTCATCTTGCATAAGGTTGGAACTGACTGCTCATCATATCTAGAGAAGCCAGTGTTGGCTTTGCATGAGAGACAATCAAAAGCGTTATTTTTATTCCTATTTTGCCATGGAGGACAACTAAATATTGTAATCATGCCACACACACACAGACAACCCTGGCAGACTGTTAATGAGTAAGCTGCTAACCCTTTTAAAAAGGCTAAGGCTATCCTCTCATTAGTAAGGCCTTGTATTCTTAAATCTAATCACCACACAATTCCTAGGGCACACACACTTCAAAATACCAAGCCCCAAGCAACCTCCATGTGTTAGAACTGACCACACTATGCAGGAGGAGAAAGTGAAGCAATCTTCTCCATTTCTTCTCTTCTTCCCTCCCCAACATCATATCTGCTTAGAGTTTCTAATTACACTTATTTATGAAGAAAATAAGGTGCAATTGTGTTCACTAATGAGTAACAGCAGAAACCAGAACTTCCCTACTAACAAATCTGAGCTTCAGCCATTAGGTTGCCATTCCACCTTAGAACAATGTTTGCGTGACAGCAGCATGATACTATACTCTTCAGCAAGTAACAACTCTTCTAAGCCCTCTGTAAGTCATTTGCATGTCTAACGAGTAATTTTTGCTGGTCACTTATTCATATTTTGGATGCTGCATATTCTTGGGCTCTGTGGATGTGGTGCTTCTAAGGGCAGCAACAGAGAGAACCTTGTTGGTACCCAGTGCCAAGTTCATTTTACATAGCACTGTTAGCTGTTGGGTGCCAACCCAAGTCTTTGCAAAGTAAAGCATTTTGCAAAGAAGAACTGAAGAAAGGTAGAAGAACTATCCCACTTCTCCTGGGATATGCTCTGCCATTTTGTACCTCTACCATTTAGGTTCTACCATTGCTTGGGGCAGCCATACCTGAACTAGCTTTCATCTCATTAGCTGCAATACCCTCACTCCTTGCTTTTCTGCCAAGGACATCCAAGCTAGCTGGGGCAATGCTCATAGTATGTTTATTTATGCACCTCCCTGAGGCATGGAAGTACGGACATGCACATTTCTTTTGATCACTGAAGTGTAAACTCACCTATACAGTAGCCCAGACCAGGCAGGGAGACACAGGAAGCTTTCCCTATCCATATTTATTCTCAATTACATCATCTCATTCTCATCCCCCTGCTCAACAAGCTAACCCCCAGTTCTCATAACTCAAAATCTGGAAAAACATGGTCTTTATTTCATAGAATCATAGAATGGGTTGGGTTGGAAGGGGCCTTTAAAGGTCATCTAATCCAACCCCCCTGCCATGGGCAGGGACATCTTCAACTCGATCAGGTTGCTCAGAGCCCCGTCCAACCTGACCTTCAATGTTTCCAGGGATGGGGCATCCACCACCTCTCTGGGCAACCTGTGCCAGTGTTTCACCACCCTCAGCATAAAAAATTTCTTCCTTATATCTAGTTTGAATATAATCTATTTAAAGGATCAAATGGGCATATTGCCCCCACACCACCCCCTGGAAGGTAAAATTCCACCTAAACCCCAAAATCTTTAAACCTCTTGATTTCAGTGTTCCTTCCGCAGCTCCTGTTGCTTATGCACTGGCCCAGTGCTTGGGAGCCAAAGAAAAAAAGAGACTGCAGTATATGCAAGGAATGTACACGCATGCCTACACCCAGGGACTGCAGTTCCAAAGGGAAGCCCTTCACATCTCTCCAGAAAGCCAGTGCCACACCTACAACACTGTGTCATGGACATCCCCTCCTGTGACCTGCCATGGGAGCAGTTCAGGGGAATATACTCCTCACGGTCATAAGTCCTCAATACAGTGGACCTGTAGAAGCTATAGAAGAACTATCAAAGTCTGAACATCAGGAAACACTTTTTCATTGTTAGGATGACAAAGCATGGCACAGGTTGCCCAGAGGGGTTGTGGGGTCTCCATCCTTGGAGCTATTCAAAAGCCGTCTGGACATGGTCCTGGGCAACCGGCTCTAGGCGGCCCTGCCTGAGCGGGGAGGGGTTGGCCCAGATGACCTCCAGAGGTCCCCTCCCACCTCACCCATTCTGCAATTCTAAGCTGAGAGGTCTGTTTTAGTAATGGGCCTTCATATGGGCAAATTCAAGAACAGGTTATACCCTAACACAGTTCACCCCAAATCACTTTTTGAGGATCGCTTATTAAGTGCCCAACACGTGCCAATGGCCCACAGAATTTACAAGTGTGACAAACACGCAGGGTATAATTAAGCACGTATTCAATAACTTCTTAACACCCACCTATCACAAACTATCATTAGAGCTGTCTCATGGAAAAGACCCCCCCTGCACCCCGTATCTGTGTCTACAACAGGGCATAGAGACTTCAACAACATGTGCAACCCTGTTTCAGCTTTGTGATGCACAGGTGTATATCCAGGGACAGCCCTCACAATCTAAATTAGAAGATGGCTCCCAAACCCCACAGCTAGAACGGTGGCATGGCAAAGCTTCAGAAGGACAGTTAACTTAGCATTTCATGAAGCTCTGCAGCGATCACGCTTAAAGCTGAAACCAGGCAAAGCCCACGTGATTTCTGTTCAAAGCCGAGATTTGCTCTGGTAACTCAGCTCAGTCAACATTAAATGATATTAATTAACATTTGTGGTGGCCTTAAACAGGCCCATATTGTCTTCCTCCGCAACACCTCAGACTACTACCATCTCCTCATACCTGCTTGCACAGAGTGGTTGGCCACCCGCTTGGCCTCACCTCGCCCTCCTCTGCAGAGCCACCCAGCCCAGCTCTGGCAGAGCTGCTGTTCAGACCTTCAAAGACTGGGCAGAACTTGCTTACATCTGCCTGTAAAAACATAACACAGATATGCTCCAGCTAATCTTTTGGAGAACAGCGCGGCCTCTACCAAAATAGCGATCTGAAATAGCCTTCTGGTCTGTTAAGATATGTAATAAACAACAAAGCAGTTACAATCAAGAGACTCATTTTCTCATACTTTCTGTTCTTGCACATAGAGCAGCAACTAAGGCAAATTCAAATCTAGACAAGATAGATAAAATAGATACTATCGATTCCACTGACAGAAAACTAAAGGGTTTGAATGTTTTCACTGAATTCCAGTAATAAAAGTTTTCTTCCTGCTTTTTTTGTTTGGAGAAAGATTTTTTTGAGGATTCAGAAAGGAGAGCTAATGTTTTTTGATGTGCAACTCTATGGCATGGGAAACCTTGGTAGGTATCTCAGTTACTACAGACCATCACATTCCATCTTATTCTTTGTAAGCCCTTCATACTTGTTTTGGTATTATCTGTCTTGAGCATGAGGAGCTAAGGCTACTAATCTAACAGTCAACAGGAGTAACCACTGTTGCACGGGATGGCTGCTGCATTCTCCTCCTCTCCCCCACCGAAACCCTGATGGTTCAACAGACAGGTAAAAGTTGGGCCCAGAATACTATTTGCCAAGATCTTCCTGGCAGATTTTTCTCTATTTGCCATTTATTGGTCTTGAACCAAGTAATCAGTGTCTTCTACACACAAAAACTGGAGAAGTGTGCAGTTTTTAATTGAATTAGCTTGGTTTTTGAAAGGCCCTTTTCCCACCACACCTCCAGCTCAGTTCTGGTGTAAAGAGAAACAGCCAGTAACTTGTATTAACGATGAGTTCTGCAAATGCCCCACTGTTACCAAACATGAATGCTCGGTTGCTAGCAGTTCAGACTAACTCATTTCCTCTCTCCCCACAGGTCCTGTAAAACCAGCCAGCACAAAATGCGTTATCGTTCTGGCAGCTTGCAAGTATCACGCTTCTCAGAAAGTGAACAGGTCACTTCTCTAGTATACTTGTACTTTTGTCACAACCTGCTACGGCTGTCTCCTACTGAGATGCTAGAGTACAAGTTCGCACTTCAGATCAGCTGAAGATGTAGCTTGCTCCGCAGAAAACTGTGCTCCAAAGGTGCATCTTAAGAGTTAAAACCGGCACATGCTTCTAAGGAAGATTAAAAACAGCATGGAAAACTGCACCGTGTTTGGTTCCCATCTCTTTTCTTTTTGTCAAACCCCTTTCTTGGCTCTTATGTTTGTACTGACTCAACAGGCAGCACAGTGGGTAACTCCCAGCCCTTTCTCGGGAGTCCCACCCACATTTGCAGAAGGGGAAATAAAAGAAAAGAAAACCGAACACTGTAAAAAGATATTTACTGAGCCCGTCCTTGTCTTTGCCCGATAGTGCCTGCACCCACTAGCCAGAAGTCACAGGGCAATTCCCCTGCTGTCACCTCCGCCTGGTTTTTAGGGAGTGAGCGGGGTGAGCTCCCTTCCCCCCACCAGGCAGTGCCGGAGGGGAAGCGGAAGAAGCTAGGCTCTTAGCAGCCTTTTTCTGCCACCATCCCTTTTTGGAGACTCCCACCATGCAGGAGAAATCCCCGCGCTCCAGAGCGGAGGAGTGGAGCTAGCAGCCAGCTGCTTCCCCTAGCATCGCCCGCAGCTGCTCGCATGGATATCCCCTCTGGGGCGAGGGCTGCCGCAGGACCCCGGCCTCCGACCGCGCACAGCTGCAGGGGGGTCAGACAGACACGGTCAGACAGACACGGCAGTCTTAGCAACAGGGCAACAAAGAGCAGCCAGCTCACCATCGCCTCATTTCCTGCAGAAAATACTTACCCCGGTCTTTTCGGTTCGGTCTCTGCGGGATCTGCGGGGAGGGGAGCCTGCACCACCTGCTAATCCAAATGCTGTCCGAAAAGAGAAGACCAGGGGGAGGGCAGAGGGGGTCCCCATGTTTGGCTTAAGTATTTGCAGGTGTTATGGTCGTGGGAGGCATTTCTCTGAACCTGATGAGGGAGTTTCAGTGTGAGTTCGGTTTTAGCAGCCTGCAGCTTCCAAAGAAGAAAGCTGAGTCAGAGGTACCGATGTCTTCCAACGCTCAGCTCTATTCAATGAAGCAAAACCAATGCTGAGTCTCCGGCTCTGATACTTGCAATGAACATTGCTTCAAATATAATCCAACAGCTAGTAACAACACATTATTAGGGAGCTTTTATCAAAGAACTGAGATTTTCAACAGCAGGATTTCTTTGCCCGGGGATACTTAGGCCTCAAGATAGATTTACCGGAGATAAAAAGTTAAAGAAACTAAAGACATTTATTCTAAAATAGTGGCTCCACTTTACATAAGTTAGAGCACCCTTAAATTTATACTTGCAGGTAATCTCAACCTTAATCTTTCTGACCCAGGAGAGGAGCAAGCAGTCTGGAGGTCAGACAGATCCCAACCTGTTAACATTTCCATACACCCTAGTATAGAGAAACCTACCACATTGTGTCCTCAAGAATAATACAGCAAGAACACGAGGTATTTTACATAAAACACAGAGGAAGCGGTACTCTAAAAAAATAGCTGCTCTCACCCATTCAAAGGCAAACCAGACTGAATGATCTCAGGCAGGAATTTAAAGACTTCAGTGCAGTGGGAAGGGCAGAAGGGATTTAGTCAGTAAAGCAACTGTCAGGACAGGATCTCAGTTTTACTATTTATCCAAAAATACCGCACGCAGCTCAAAGACAGTAACCTGGACCCAGTTTACCATTGATTTGAAAAGCATGACACAAGCGACAAAATATTTTTAACATGTACTTAGATCTCAAGCTCTATTTGTATAACTACTTAAGGATGCAACCAATACCCAAGCCTTGGCAAAAGCAGTTTCTGGTCTGTCGTTGCTCCTAAGCTTGGAAGAACCAACAAAGGTGCAGTACTAAATGTGCAGGAAATAACAAAGGCAGTAATTGCCTTGTGACTGTATTAGCAATTTGCATATATTAAAACAAGTGGAGATTTTCATCGTTTTGGGACTGGGAGGTGCACACTGGAACACCTCTACTGCTTTTGCCCAGCTAACTTTGCTAAGGTAATGTACAGCCGCTAGACTTTTCTGGTATTTGCACTTTTTATGCTAGTAGCAAGAAAGTGCTGAACTTGATACTTCTGAGCGACTACGGTTATTTAAATTGTTGTAAGGTTATTTACTAAATCCCAATCCACTTGAAAAACCCATGCAGCTTCCAGGACAGGGGGCCAAAACCACCCACTGGCAGCTATACGGTGCTTCGCCTGGACTGGGTGTCACACCAGTAAAGCCCTTTACAGTCACATCTGCAGACAGCTCTGATCTCATCTAGGGTGCTGACCTTTAAAAGAAGAAAAAGGAAAAAAACTCAACACACCCATGCTGAGGCCCATTAAAGTGTTACCCGCACAAAGATTTTCCTCAAGTTTCTCTGGAAGAGGCCTATAGTTTTGGGTGAATCAAGTACTAGGTTTTGCTGAGCGTGTCCCATACGTGCTGTTTATGCACAGGACAGACAGACGATACGCCGCTAGGCTCTGATTTGTCACAGAAATAACATCCTAACCACAAGAACAAAAATAAACCATCCAGTTTCGCAGCCGTTTCAGAAGATTGGCACAGATTTTCACTCATGACTCTAACAGGACAAAGACGGAGAAAGCCCTGGGCATGAGCTCTCTCTTCTGAAGGTCTCCAGCTCCTTGGCAGCTTCGGAGGAGTCTCCCCCAGCCGAGACTGTCAGAACAGGGCATGCAGACAGCCGGCGGCGGTGCGGAAAGGACCAACAACACAGCCAGCAGCAGAGAGAGGCTTCACAAGTATCTGCACAGCTGGGGAGAGACTGAGCAAGGCTATCCTTGGTTAAACGTTAAACATATCTTAAATCTAAATCCTCCCAACAGGAAGGCTGATAAAAAGCTTCCCCGCTCAAAGCATCCTGCTGCCTATCTGCAACACAGGTTAAGTTTTGTCAGACAGCTAGACACAAGACAATTTTAAAGCTATAGGCTTATGATTATTTCATACAGCAAAGCAAAGCTATTATCAGTTACAAAATGTAAACCATCTATAATACAACTACCTCTACATTGTTCAGGTTGGGGGGGGGGTCGTTTTTCTTGCTTTTTTTCAAAAGCTTCTCCCTGTGACAGAGAGAAGCTCCTCCCAGGCTGTACCAAGCACAAATGAAAGCAGCTTTCTCCGCGGAAAGCCACTAACGCTTTAGCAATGCTTTCCAAGCACAAAACCAGGCACGGACCTTGTAAGAGCACACAGCCAACTGCACGAAAGCTTTTGCTCACCTGATTTTCCCATGATCAAGCGGCGGTTTGGGTTTTTATTAATTCCACCTGCTGCCTCCTCTCTTCACCGAGTTTCGCTGCTAAGTGCCAGAGAAAAAGTGTTTGCAATTTCAGCACAACTTCTCCAGTCGCCTGCGACCGCTGCCCGAGAAAACTCAGCAGCATGAACCCGTTACCGCCCCTTCTTCAGCACTGGAGTAAGCCTGCCCATGCCTTATAAGGCATAGGGACACCGCTTTTTTTTTCTTAAAAAGATCCTGTTTAGGGTCAGGAGCTATTTATCCTCCACAGTAACCAAGCAGCTCCAAAACACCATATGGTTTCACATACCAGTTTAGCTTAGTAATCACGTCTGTCTTCTGATAAGAGGAGGCTGTGAAAAGAAATTCTGCTGACAAATAATTCTGCTGCCACAGTGGGCATAATCATGAGGTTAATTCATACAGCTAAATACTTGTTAAAGTTTTACCCAGTTATCGTACATAAAGCTGAAACAGGCAAGTGATAAGACAGTTGGAAGTATAACTACGTTTTACGTCTAAAATAAATCACTTTATCCACTGTTACCACATAGACTGTAGAAGGTATTAGTAAAATGCAGCATAAGATTTTACAGGTTAAACAGGCACCGTGCTGATGGTGTGTTTCTGTAAAAAGAGTTGGATGTGCGTATGCCTCATTTTATCTGCGCAAGCACACTGTGCCACTCTTATCTTCACGCTACATCGAAATACCTCAAACTAATCTGGCAAATATTAACTACTTCAATTACGGCAAACAGGATACTTTGATTTAACTTCAGAAGTGCTACATCTCTCCAAACAAAAATTCAGTTACGTGTTTCCAACTTTCATCTTTTCATCATCACAGAAAAATCACCTGAGGTTAATGCTTCCCAGTTTTTTACAACGCCTTTCAAAATTTCGAGGTTCTACTTGGTTTTGTGCCAAGCCTGCTGGCTCAGCAGGTTTCAATTATCCTTTATCTACCTCTGGAGCTGAGCTCCACGACGAGAAAAGAAAAGAAAACTCAGAAATAAAAAGATGTAGGGTTTTTTTTTCCTTTTTAAACAAGTAGCAGCAGCAAGTGGGGAAAGACAACATCCCTTCACCAACACACTGCTCCTCCTGAGGTTGCTTCACTGGCAAGGCTGAAACACAGGCCGAGGGGGTGTCACTATCTAATAGCTGATGGGATCACTAGGAAGAGGTAGGGGGGCAACCGATCACCACCCAGAGGAGGGAACCGCAGGGTGTGAGATCACCCTCATCTTCACAGCTGCCTGACGCTTCCTTTCGCTGGTAGCAAGGCAGGCAGCAGAGGAGGAGGAAGAGGTCAGAGAAGGTGCAGAAGGAAATCTCTTCCCACTCCCTCTGCCGCGAGTGGCAGTAGTTGGCTGAGGAGCAGGGTGGAGAGCTGGAGCTGGTACTATCAGAACCCTTTAACTGGAGGTGAAAGCCGCTGTTGTATTTGCTTGCAGGAGTGAACAAACCATGGGCCAGTCTGTGAAGCCTAGCCTCTAAAAATGCTCTGCTAAACTGGAAATACTGGGTTGTGCTGCTCCTAGGACATACATCAATGCTCAGCAATACCCCGTGCCACCCCATGGCCGTGACAAGGAGTAGAAGGGAATTTAAATTTGCATAGTTGGGAGTCTCTGGTATTTGAAATATTCATTTATATCCTCATAGTTGATTGTGGTATTTTATACTGTTTATCTTTTAGATCTTTATAATATTCAGCTGCATTATAAAACAACATCCCCTCGGGAACTGGACTGCTACTAAGAAAACAGCATCAAGAGGGCTACGAAAATTCTCAGGGGGATGGAACACCTCTCCTGTGAAGAAAGGCTGAGAGAGTTGGGGTTGTTCAGCCTGGAGAAGAGAAGGCTTCGGGGAGGCTTTATTGCAGCCTATCAGTACTTCAAGGGGGCTTATAAAAAAGATGGCGGCAAACTTTTTAGCAGGGCCTGTTGCGACAGGACAAGGGGGAATGGCTTTAAACTAAAGGGGGGTAGATTCAGACTAGATATAAGGAAGAAATTTTTTACGCTGAGGGTGGTGAGGCACTGGCACAGGTTGCCCAGAGAGGTGGTGGATGCCCCATCCCTGGAAACATTCAAGGTCAGGTTGGACGGGGCTCTGAGCAACCTGATCGAGTTGAGGATGTCCCTGCCCACAGCAGGGGGGTTGGACTAGATGACCTTTAGAGGTCCCTTCCAACCCAAACTATTCTATGATTCTGTGATAAAAGTGACCAGAGACACCTGCGTGCCATTTTCACAACATCCTGTGCAATCATAACTTGGAAAGGAGGGTTTCTCTGACCTGGCAAAAATCCAGTGTTACCTACAGGAAAAAAAATAGTGCTTTTTCTGATCAGAAAACAAGGAAATCAAAATCATTGCTCAGGCATGAAATGTGAAAAGTATCAGTACAAAGTAAATGCAATGACTCATCAGAGACTGGAAAGCAATGTAAGCTGAGATACACAAAAACAAAAGAGGAAGGTAGGAGCTGGGCTTTTTTAGCATTTTAACATTACCTGCTGAAATTTCCACACTAACGAATATTGCTGATCTTATCAGATGGAAATTTGGAGGAAGTATGTACACTAATAATTAAGACTGTAATCAAGTCTCTGAAAATAACGAAAGTGATTAAATAAAAGCCACTGCTAGGGAAATTTGCAAACTGTAAATCATTAATATCCTTTTACCAGTTTCAGGTAGTATCAAACATACTGGAATCTGAGTGAAAACAAACAGGATTTCCCATTTGCTTTATGATGTATCAGAGCACCTCCAAATGCGTGCTTGTTTAATTACTGCATGATCCCTTTACACAGAGAAAATACTAGGATGACATTGGTATTTTCCAATAGTGGGCATTGGAAACTATCTTACAGAAACAGAAATGCCCTGACACAATGTCAGATCCGAGTCCAGCATTCTGCCTCGTATAGCAACACCTACGAAACATTTCTGGAAAAGATGCAAAAAAAGTACAATGTGGATTGACTCATTTTTAATTGTTCCATCTTTCTGCTAAAAGGAAAACAGAACAAAAACAGCTGGCTAGAAAAAGTAACACTTAACCAGTAAAGACTGGTGTAATAAATATTCTTTCTGGAAATAGGTTATAGAGCACATAAGAAGGAAAAATGCAATTTGAAAGGAAGTGCTTGAATCATTACAATCAGGGAGTTAGAGATAATTCATCTGCAGTAGAGCTATTTCATCTGCATCCTGAAAATCTGTGGCTAAAATTTTGGTGTCAAACTGAGTACGTGGCATTCAGATGACAAAACAGATTCCTCCTTCTACCCTGTCTTCCCTTTTCTCCCAACAAAGCAAAACCATTTCACCCATCCGCATCAACCGCTTCTCTTTACCTTCATGTGACTGACCCTAATGCTCGCAGTCTCATAACCTCCTCTGGTGCCACCGTCTGTAAACCCACATCCTTCCCCTGCTTTGCTTTCCTGTCTCTTCTGGAAGC
The DNA here is from genome assembly GCF_000699105.1 of Pygoscelis adeliae. Classification (NCBI taxonomy): domain Eukaryota; kingdom Metazoa; phylum Chordata; class Aves; order Sphenisciformes; family Spheniscidae; genus Pygoscelis; species Pygoscelis adeliae. The sequence goes on along the minus strand of NW_008824908.1, from coordinate 2,218,832 downwards.
TTCCTGCACCCCTTCCCACCAGCGGTTTCTCTTTGCTGTCCCCCGACCTGCCCTGTGCGACCTGCTGCTCCCACTGTGATCAGCCCTGGGTAGCCGCAAGCACTTCTGCAGTGCCCCACAGGCTGCCTCAGGGCACGTGGGCCCGGCAAGGCCGGTGTGGTGGAACTGGCAGTGTGAATTTCCAGGCCCAGCTGGGACTGTGCTGCTGCCTGTTGTCTCACGTAGCTTAGTCTTCACAGCCACGTGCTGACAGCCTCCTATATTCCTCCAGTAGCTCCCACCAGCCAGCCATATATAGCTAAATCTGTAGAAACTCAGGACTAAACAGATGTCTTCTTGACAGAGCAAGAAACCCCAGGCAGAGCCCCGGTTACCCATTGTCTTCCCAGAGGTCTGCCTCCACACGGCTGAGTACTCATCTCCATCTGGCAAGAGAACCCACCTAAGCGGGACTCTGCTATGTGTCTGTTGCGAGGGCCTCAGTAGCATCATGGATTTCAGCCTGCAGATTCTGTTCCAGCAGCAGTCCAAGTGATGAAGTAACAGCTGGCCAGCTGCTGCCTATGCAGATCCCCGGCTGCTTGCAGGCAGGTTCAGACACATTTAAGAAGGCCCGAGATGAACCTTTTCACATGTGTGTGCTCTGATGGGTCCAGTTGATGCAAATGATGTCATCATTAAAGTTTTGAATCATTAATTCATTCCATCAGTTGGTATGAATCAGGTACAATTAGGTGCCTGCGCAGACTGGGACAGGCATATGACATATGACAACACTGCCAAGGAGGTGTGTATGCCTCCCAGCCTTCTTTTAAACACAACACTAAGCAGTTTCTCCGAAAGTCAAACCATGCATACAAAAAGTTTGTGAGCAATACTAAATGTAACAAATCTGTTCTCCCCAGAGACTCTTAACAAGTGACCCTAAGGACCAACAGTATTCATACGAATATGACTACACCACATATGAATAAGACTACATCACATACAAATAACATCATATATGGTGACAAGAACCATGAGTGAACAGTAAAATTATGCACCAGACTATCAATCAACTAGAAAGCTGCACATTGAGGTAAAAGGAAAACGGGGCAAAAATGATGCTAGAATATTTGAGAATATTCCTCCTGTTCCATTTTTGCCAGGCTTTGCTTGTGGGACCCAAGCTGGTGTTGCCATTTCACCTGTAAAGTAATCCAGGCTGTGCAGCAGGTCACAAAAATTCAACTTTAACACAGTTGGAGATGTTAATTTTTCTTGCAAAAGGAGATGCTCATCTCTGCTTTCTGGTTTGACCATAACTCTCAGGTACTGAAGAAGATGAAAGGAACTGAGCTGAAAAGAGCAAGAGTACAAAAGCAAGGCTATTCCTCTTTCCTCAGTACTGTGCTGTTATCGGCTGGCCACATCCACAAAACCCTCACACAGAAAACAGGAGACTGTCACTGCAGAGTAGTCATTGACTTTAACTTCTTCCTACACATTGCAAGATAAAAGTAGCGTGTGATGAATCACCAACAACAGTCTTAAGGGCTGCATTCAAAGCAAAGATTTGGGGGACAAAATGTGGGAATACTGCTGTCCAAAGGAGAGTGTGGCACAGGCACTGCCTTTCTCTCGAGAGGCCCAGCACCCTCCCCAGCTGACATTCTTCAGGCTTGGTCCTTGACCATCTAAATGTCTGAGTGCACAAGTACACAAATCTCACTGGAGCAGGGCAGTGAAATGCCCACTTCAGCCTCAGGATGTTCCTCAACATGGGCCAAACTACTGGGGTTCTAGCTTCAGAAAAGAACCAGAGGAAAACCCTCAGCATGGCTGCTCTCAACTAACTCCAAGCAGGAGCCTCCATAAGAAGTGTCACTTCCCACCTCTGTGGATGCTCGGAGTGCTTCCCCAGCACCCTGCCATGGAGAAGGACATGGAGCCCCCATGGCTCCGTAAGAGGCAAGGGCGAGCTCAGCCTCAGGGTACAGAGGAGTTAAGGTAAGAGGGGGAGGACAGGGTACCCTGGAAGGACTTCTGGCACAAAAAAGGATTTCAGGGCGTTCAAAAGGAAAAGAGTTTCTGTCAGTGCAACAAAGTGTTCTCTCTTTCCTCTGAGGCTGCGGTGGGCTGAACAGTACCTGGCGCATGGTGTTAGGACAATTTATGGGCTCTCTGCTTCATCGCACTCAGGCTGAGGTTAAACACCATTTTTCCAGGACCACTGCTCTGTAGCTATGATAAGAGAAGTCCAATGACAGCCCAGGTGAGCACAAATGCACAAAGGAGTCAGATGACTAGGCCAGCTGCTGACCTCCAGCAGTAGTTTATCCACGCATATCCAGTGTGTTTATCCACGCATAAACACACTGACTCCGCAGCATCTGTGGTTTTGCCTTCTTGTGCATAGCCCCGCAATCCACTACTTTTTATATCAGATCCACATATGCAGTAACCTTTCTTTTAGTAAAACCTCATCCTACTAACTGGAAGCACCTTCTGCTTAACAGCCACATAGTTAGCCATTACATTAAAATATCCTTGTATATGAGCTACTTTATGAGTCAGAAAGTAAATTTGAGCAGTTACTCATGAATGAGATCACACAATTATGATAGGTCCTGAAAACATCAGTTTAAATGTTCAGAAGACGACAAGAAAGCACATCTGATATTGGGAATAACTAGAGAAGAAACAAAAAAGGTGGCAGATTGTGGTACTGTTTAAACCTCTGATTTGCTTGTGGCTTGAATTACATGGGTAGTTCTGGTTTCCTGACCTCAAAAAGGATACAGCAGAAGTGGAAAAAGATCAGAGAAAGGCAACAAGGGCATGGAAGCTTCATACACAGAACAGCAGGGCTTTGAGCAACCTGATCTAGAGGAAAGTATCCCTGACCATGGGGAGGGTGGGGGTGGAACTAGATGATCTTTAAGGTCCCTTCCAACCCAATCCATTCTATGATTCTATGATTCTTCAGCCAAGGGAAGAGATCATGGAAAGGGAGATGACAGACATTACTACAAGATGATGAGCAACACAGATGGCTAATGACTGTTGATTGTGTCCTCCAATACAAGAATAGAGGATATTAAAATAAGCTTGTGGGAACAAGGTTCAAAAAAATGGATGTGGGATGCAACAGAGAAGGTGCTTTGGCAAGGAGTTTTTATTTTTGTGTACATTGCCTCTTATCCTACCAGTGGGCACTGCTGAGAAATATCTGACTCCTTCTCCTTCACCCCCTCCCTTCAGGTATTTATACATGCTGATGAGATCCCCCCTGAGCCTTCTCTCCTCCAGGCTGAATAGTCCCAGCTCGCTCAGCCTCTCCTCATAGGAGATGTTCCAGTCCCTTAATCGTCTTTGTGGCCTTGCACTGGACTCACTCCAGTACGTCTGTGTCTTTCTTGTACTGGCAAGCCCAGTAAAGACAGCCCAGTAAAGACTGCCCAGTAAAGACTTACCAGTAAAGACTGAGGCACAGAAGGCATTGAGTACCTCGGTCTTTTCTGTGTCCTGTGTCACCAGGCCCCCGCTGCATTCAGCAGTGGGCCACATTTTCCCTGGTCTTCCTTGTGCTGTTTATGTACTTGTAGAAGCCTTTTCTGTTGCCCTTCACATCCCTCACCAGATTCAAGTCCAGGTCGGCCTTGCCTTTCCTAACCCTATCCCTGCAAGATCAAACAGCAGCTCTATTGTCCCGTTGGGTCACTTGCCCCTGCTTCCATCTCCTGTACACTTCCTTATTATGTCTGAGTTCAGTTAGAAGGTCTATGTCTGTTCCTCCATGTCACTCCTCCATCATCTCCTCTCCAGCGGCTCTCCTACCTGACCTTTACATCAGGCTCTTCTCTTCACAATTCCCCTGCATGAATTTCATTTCCATATTATTGACCCATTCATCACTGCGTTCGTCACACAGCTTTGGTTCAGTCTTTGTACTTCTGAAGAGTGCTGTTTTCCACCCTGGGGCTATGCCTGTCTTAGCAAGTAGTTCAGCACAGCAGAGGCAGATTTGTAAGGAGAAACCTGATGTTCAATCTAAACGTTTCATTGAGCTTCATCTTGACCTAAGACTAGCTCAAGGCCAGCAGCATGGAATGAATACCCAACAGCAGCTGTGGCGTGTCAGATGAACTCCTGGAGCAAGTCTCTGGCTATACTGGATCCAAAAAGAATCCATTTCACACCCAGAGACAGTTCCATGGTGCAAACTAATGAGTGCCAGCATGCTGAGATGGGCACTGGAATATCATCTAGCCCTGCTTTCGCTGATCTCTATTGTTGATTCTGTGCCCTTCTCATAATTTCATCCAACTCACTTGGCAGAGTCTTGACTTATGTCACTGGTACATGCAATGAGTTTGCAATGGCACTGCTCATCTACCTTGTTAGCTAACAACATCATAGCTGATTTTCCTTAGGCAAGATTTCTCTGGCATTACTGCTTTGTGTTTTCCTTCTTTTGACTACAGGAACACAATTAAATCCAGGAGAAGTCAAGCTAATAAATCCAGAAAGAAAACACAATTTTTGTTCAATTATATTGTTTAGTATTTTTCCCCTCAATAAACTTTCTCCCTTAACAGTCTTCCAATACACTGGATTTTAGATGCAACAGGCACACTTCCAATAAAACTCCCAGCAACCACTGACACCTAGAATGAGGGCACTGCTTATCACTAGCAGTTGAACCACTGTATTGCAGTTGATAAAACATTGCTGGAAGTAGGCATCTGAGCAGGACACACAGCACAGAGACATCTCTGCAATGACGACGAGAAGGCTATTCCCAAAGCCTAATTTTTTTGTTCTTCTTTTCCTCTACGCTTCCAACCAAATTGCAAAGCCATCCCTGCAGAGGAAAGGGCTAATCAAAGAAGCATAAGGAAAACAGATGCTAATTCCATAGTAGGCATCTCCTGGGCTGCACACGTCCCCGATGACACCGCCAGGGAAAGCGAGTCCCACCGGCACACAGCTTTGCTTGCCTTCTCAGGGGGATGGCTGGGAGTAGAGGGGCATCTCCCCTCACCCCTGTGCTGCACATCAATGCTGGGGCTGGACTGTTTGGCCTGGCAGGACTGGTTTTTAGCCAGAACACTCTGATGGTCTGGCTATCTCTACCTGCAAGTCCTACTGCTTTTGTGAAAGAGGCCGTAACAGCGACCTGGTCCAGACTGTCCTTTCACAGTTCTTCTAGTACAGTTAAAGCCCCTCCTAAAACTGTGTACTTGGGAGTAGTGCACCCTGAGGCAAAAAATTAAAAAAGCTCCTGAACTGTGAACAAATAACAAAATCCCATGTGTATGTCAGGTCTGTTGTGGGTCTTCATTCATACCTCCCAGTTCAGGGATCTTGTCCTCATCTGTTCGTGCTGCTCAAAGCTCTGTCACCACAAGTTTACGCCTTAGCATTTGCCCTGGCTTATCTCCTGGCGATGCTATTTTCTGCCTCGTCCATTCCTGCATGAGGCTCTTACTGTTCCTTTTTTTTTTTTTTTTTGTATGAATCAATCTGAACCAGCTTTTCTGCCAGTTTGCAGTTCTCTGCAAACCTTTTAGATTGACTGATGTTCAGAGAAACATTTCAGATGCTCCTGTCATACCTAGTGCCAGCTCTCAGTTTTAGAGTCCTAGGATTGTGGTAATTTCAGCTATTGCTTTTTCTTATTTTAAAGGTTGCTTTTCAGACCACTCGTTTGTAAAGAAATTCCTGACAGTGTCACCTGTAAGAGACAGATGGCAATTAATTTATTCTTAAATAATGTAGGCATCAAGCTATTCTCAAGAAACCTACAGTTTCTGAACAGTGGGAGATGATAAATCAAATTGGAAACTTATCTTTCTTTTCTTTCTTCATTGATGCTTTCTGATCAGCAGGTGCTCCCCCCCCCCCCTTCTTGAATTCTGTCCCTGTCTTTTCACTAAGAACCCTCTAATGGAATCCTTGCTAACACTCAGTTCATTTTCTTAGCTCTGTCAGCTCATTTATATACCTGTATTTTCAATATACTTTTTTTTAAAGACTATTCAAGATCCTGTACAGATAGCACATTTGACTGAAAACATCATATTTTATGACTACTTATGTAATTCTAATGTCTTTTTTTCTATTAATTAAACTAATAGTCCATCAAATAATGTACAGCCAATATTAAAGTTGACAAAAATTAAATGATGTTTTGAGTCTTTCATGTGGATTTTGGACAGGATACTTTGGTTTTCCTATCTTACCCTTTTGTCTGATATAATTCCAAAGGCCTTATTTCAATTTTTCTTTCTCAAACTACGTATCTACAGGTGACTGCGTTCTGTCTCACCAGCGTCGTTCAGTACTGCCCCTGAGCAGTACCTTCTGTTTCCCTTTTTTCTTTGCTTGTTACTTAGCACTTCTAAGACATTGATCAGCATGCACAATTCGAATACTGCTTATCCTGTTCTGCAAAATCATAAAAATTACCAGCATTAAAAGTTTGTGAGTAGATAACCTCAAGCAAGAAGGTAAAGAAAATTCCCCAAATCGCCAAGACCAGCTGGAGCTGGAGCCTGACTACCACCTTTAGGCTGTACTACCACCCATCGGCTTAAAGTAGAATCAACAAAAGCAGCCGAGTGGACAAAGCCTCTACTCTGCGGCTGCAGCGCAGCCTGCCACAGGTACCTGGCTCCTGCAAGGCTGTGCATCCCAGCAGTTGAAGACCCCTCATTCCTGGCGGATTTAGCTGCAGTGGCCAGAGGGATTACCAACCCCCATTACGGTCCTCTGACCATAGCTAAATCTGACAGGGATTTTGGCTTTTCGAGGCAGGGCTTCTGTCTGGGCATGTGGGATTTTCTCGGTAGCTGGTCCAAGACTAGAATTTTTTTTCTACAAAAACTGAGGGAATTTAAAAGTGCCATCACTTAAATTTTTTTTTTTTTTTTTTTTTTGCTAAGGGAACCTTAAAATATTTACCATTTTCAAATGTAAAGTTCTCTTCATAGATGTAGATGCAAGCTATCTTGCTCTTCTTTCTCATTCTGGAAGGTGTTTCACTCAGGATCACTCTCCACAGCTTAGTATTTGGAAACAGTTCCTGTGCAGGACAGAATCCAAATTAAGCTTGCTACTGATTTCTTAGTATTACAGGTAAAACTACTTAACCTTGAAGGTTATTGTCAGCAGAAGTAATGAACTGCTATGGGTTTTGATAATGTCAGTGTAATCCAGTGCATCTTTAAATCTTTAAACAATTTATTACTTTATTTGGTCAGATAAATCATCAAATCTGTTTCTTTTCATGTCAGTAATGTGCATCCTTCTATAATTTCTTTAGGCTTTATAGCACCTGCAGTAGCATTGCTCAAGAGTGGAACAAAATGTGTAGGTCCAAAAATGATTAAATACAAATATCAATCTTTATGTCGCTACTTCAGGCATAGTTTATCATATAACTAAATATTTAGGTAAGACAGATCGCATTGATTTTTGTTCAGGAGCTATGACCTCTAACATTCAGTCCATCCTGCATATCTTGTGAATGGAGCTTTTGTTATATAGAATCATAGAATCATTAAGGTTGGAAAAGACCTCTAAGATCATCAAGTCCAACCGTCAACCCAACACCACCATGTCCCTAAGCGCCTCATCTACACGGCTTTTAAATACCTCCAGGGATGGTGAGTCAACCACTTCCCTGGGCAGCCAGGGAATGTTTAATTCCTGTGCCAATGTTTAACCACTCTTTCAGTAAAGAAGTTTTTCCTCACATCCAATCTAAACCTCCCCTGGCGCAACTTGAGGCTGTTTCCTCTCGTCCTATCGCTTGTTACTTGGGAGAAGAGACCAACACCCACCTCGCTACAACCTCCTTTCAGGTAGCTGTAGAGAGCGATGAGGTCTCCCCTCAGCCTCCTCTTCTTCAGGCTAAACCACCCCAGTTCCCTCAGCCGCTCCTCATAGGACTTGTTCTCCAGACCCCTCACCAGCCTCGTTGCCCTTCTCTGGACACACTCCAGCACCTCAACGTCCTTCTTGTAGTGAGGGGCCCAAAACTGAACACAATATTCGAGGTGCAG
>NW_008824908.1:2210106-2210665 GCF_000699105.1 Pygoscelis adeliae | reverse complement strand
CACCCCCAGGTCCTTTTCCGCCAGGCAGGTCCCCAGCCCCTCTCCCCCAAGCCTGTAGCGCTGCATGGGGTTGTTGTGGCCGAAGTGCAGGACCCGGCACTTGGCCTTGTTGAATCTCATACAGTTGGCCTCGGCCCATCGATCCAGCCTGTCCAGGTCCCTCTGCAGAGCCTTCCTACCCTCGAGCAGATCAACACTGCCGCCCAACTTGGTGTCGTCTGCAAACTTACTGAGGGTGCACTCGATCCCCTCATCCAGATCATTGATAAAGATATTAAACAGAACTGGCCCCAATACTGAGCCCTGGGGAACACCGCTCGTGACCGGCCGCCAACTGGATTGAACTCCATTTACCACAACTCTCTGGGCCCGGCCGTCCAGCCAGTTTTTGACCCAGCGCAGAGTACACCTGTCTAAGCCGTGAGCCGCCAGCTTCTCCAGGAGAATGCTGTGGGAGACGGTGTCAAAGGCCTTACTGAAGTCCAGGTAGACCACATGAGATGGTGGTCCATCTGACTGCTCCAGCCTGACTGCTCCTGTGCTGGCTGGGACCCGCATC
>NW_008824908.1:2189818-2198543 GCF_000699105.1 Pygoscelis adeliae | reverse complement strand
CTGGGCCCGGCCATCCAGCCAGTTTTTGACCCAGCGCAGAGTCCACCTGTCTAAGCCGTGAGCCGCCAGCTTCTCCAGGAGAATGCTGTGGGAGACGGTGTCAAAGGCCTTACTGAAGTCCAGGCAGACCACATCCACAGCCTTTCCCTCGTCCACTAGCAGGATATATATACATCTTACAGTAAACAGGTAACTTTTAGTAAGCTGCAGCATTAGTTTCAATTAGACACTCGCCTAAAACATACCTGAGAATATAAAAACTTTTAACATTATCTCTGCTAGGATAACTTTAAAATTTTTGCTTCATGTCATAGAAGAAAAGTAAGATTTGTGTGTAGACTGTTTTGTTGATATTAAACATTAGCTTGTTTCACACACTCGATAACCGACCTTTAGCAGCTCAGCTCATTGAACATAATGTCTTGCTTTACATCAGTTCTATCTGAAGAGCTCTTCATGTTAAAAACAGGCAATGTAGCGCTACTGTTACTGGCTTCATATCTTGGAACCCAAACAAGAGGAGAAAGATAAATATTGTACAGAGAAAGATACAATTACAGCTTTCTGGGCGTACAAATATTGGGATCAGTGGAATTTGAGATTTAGATTTTATTTGCAGCTGGCAAAAACAGTAAATATTGAGCCTAATTCATAATATAGTTATTACTGGTTTTACACTAATACAAGGTTAACAACAGCAGACAGAATAAAGGAGTGTTCTATGAGTCTTTCTTTATTGAGTGTGAACACTTGGGATTTTTTTTATGCTATCCCTGCTTGGCGAGACTGACCGTGAACAAGGAGACAGCCAAGGTAGCACAAATTCAACAACAGAGTGCACGTGTGGATCTTGTCAGTGTTATGAGAATGCCTTGATTTTATAACTTTTCTGGACTATAGTTTACAGATGAACTGTGACCTTGTTATTCCGTATCATGTATAAAAAAAAGCCACAATTTATTTATTGCCTGTACTTTTATAGCATTTCCTTAATAAATCTTCCACGTACCGGCCATTATTTTCAGTAATAAAAATATTTTGGAGCATTTCCAACATAGAACTATACTAGTTATAGGAATTGCATGATTTTTGTTTGTGGTGTGCTTTGAAGATTAACTTACATTTTCCATACAACTGTTTAACATAAATGCCCACTTCAGAATATGTGAATTTTTTCTTATTAATATGAACAATATTGCATGACAAATACACAGCTGTATAAGCTTGCTAAGATCTTTATTAATATTTTAAATTATATAATCTGTTTAAAAATAACTGCATTTTAGCTCCGTTCAGCAGAGGAAAAAGTTGTTATTTGAGCAGTCGGTTCATTTAATTAGAAAGCTGTTCTAAATTTACTTTAAAAATTTTTGTGATGTCAGTATTAGTGTGTTTAAGAGTATTTGGCTGTAGCCTTATGTTGCTACACTAAGTTATAGGTATGTCATTTAATTAGATTTCACTGAGGAGTAATAAGCCTTCAAGGATTATTTATGCATAAACTGAAAGGTACCACGCCTTTTGGAAACACAACTGTTGCTGCAGTGGAACATCTAAATAGTGAAATATTTATGAAAGCAAGGAGTATGGGATGCAGCGGGGAGCCCTTCTTCAAAGCCAAATGTCTGTTCCTTTCTGCATGTTTACCTGTAGTTATTTTTCTAGGCTCTTTATGTTAAAATTCAGGTAAGTTTTACATTAGAACTGCTTGTGGAGCCTACTAATTTTGACTTCACTTTTTTTTTTTTAATTTTTACTAGATGTTGCTTCAGATACTGTGTAGAACCTGGTCCCTGCTGCTGTGGGGAGACAAGACCGTATGGTTTTCAAAGCTTTATCTATTAATATATAATCCTTACTCTACAACTGCATACCTTTTTGCGTGCTTGCAACACAAAACCAGCAGGCATGTTGTTGTTTCCCGTATTCCTTATTCCTCTGAAATTTGAATTTTGGATATTTGTAGTGAGTTATATTGGCAGTAAAACAGCAGTGGTAAAATTGTGTTCAGAGGAATACAACAATTTAGGATTAACACCCGCTTGATATTATATGAGGCTGTATGCAAAAAGGTTCTCGGAAACAATGGTGCAGCTTGATACTGTCAGGTGAAATGCAAGACCACAACAGGAGTTAAGTAGCTATTAGTTTATTGATAATATACTCACACTGCAATCAGCGTGGGGAGCCACAGTAACTGCACGGAGGGTTGCGAGGGAAAAGCAGACAGTCTGGTCAGGCGCCCAATTGAGGCTCAGTCCAGGGACGTCCCCTCAGCTTAGATACTTTTTGACAGCAGGTTATATATATATATATATATGTATCATGCCCACCTGGTTACACATCAAACAATACAATGCTGCAATAACAAGAAGCTCAGGTCACTGTGACCTGATGATCATCAGCGGGGGCAAGATGCTTGCTTTGTGAACTGGGACTAGATGACGTGCATCGAGCTGTGTCCTCGACTCCTCGCCGATCTCCCAAGTCCTCCCCTTGCAACTTGCACATCCCAACGTGGTGCATTTCTCTGTACAAACTGCAGGGACCAGATTCCAAAACCGGAGTAGATGATTTTAAGCATAGTTTTTCTTTCACCTCAATCAGTATGGGGGCGGGGGAGAGGGGACAGACAGGGGAGGGAAAGACATCCTTGTGGTATAGCTATTTACATTTGCAGCAGCACAGATATTTATGTGTTAAAAGATTTTATATATAAAGTATGTTTCCTATTATTTCTGTATTTAAAAAAAAAATCTAATGCAGAAGTAGTCTTAAGTTCCTTCCCCAATATAATCTGAAAATTTATACTGTGTTTTAGGAAGACTTTTGAAATAATGTACACAAACAAAGATTACCTGAAAATACTGCCTGAAGGAAGACAATGAGAATCAGAATGGCAATATGCCATCAATAATGCTCAGAAATGCAGCTATTTTGAGGTTAGCATTTTTTTCACTTGGCTGTCTCTATTCTGGCTGATTCACGTCAATCCCAAAGCAGAAATCATCAATAAGGTGCTTCATGAAGACACGGAAAATAGTCTTCAGTCTTGAAGAGGGCTGGAGGTTCATAGAGGGTCTGTTGTTGTCGTGAGGAAGACGATTTCTGCAAATTAGATAAATTTATTTTTTGCCTTCTTAAAAAAGCAAGTTTTAAAACAAAGCCTGCAGAGCTAAAATGCAAAACAAGAAGAGTTTTAAAGGCGTATCTCCTTAGTCAGGCGAATTTTTAATCATAGCTCAGATGGGTCTAGCATATTCCTAATGTTAGTGAAGAAAAGCAGCCTTTGACTTTTGCCATTCTATCACCTGAACAGACGCAGTCCTGGAAAGCGTACGATATGCCAGCTTTGCAGCAGCCAAACGGGTAATCTTTTCCAGCTGATGGTATAATCATTGTAACCTTCATCCCTCCAAAGCCATATACCTTTACCTGTCCTGCTCAGGCCTTTGAGTTCTCCTCAGCTGCTTCCTTTGAGTTAACCCTAGCCTGTGTTCTCATTTACTTAGTTAAAAAAGTCTGCAGATGGAAACACACCTAGCAGATGCTTCTTTCGAGAAGGTTGCTGCTCCTGCTGAGCTTCTTCATCAAATACATGTTAGAATGTATGTACTGTGACATACGTGTTTAAAGTAATATGGTAGTGCACTGGAAAAGAGCTGTTACACTGTTTTTCAGGAAGAGTGTACAAGTTTCTTTTAAATATTAACTGTACGTTGTTTTGCTATACCAAATGGCTCATTTAAAGGGACAACAGCAAGGACCACTACTGACTGTTGTGTCAGCCCTCCTGCATGTAAATAATGCTGCACTGCAACACAGAGCCAGTGTACGTTTTCAACATATGGTCTTAAATAGAAGGCTCGAAATCAAGACTTCATTCATTAAAAATTCTTTTGGACTTACGAAAAGATTTTGGTGAACTATTTTGCAGAGCTCTCAGTCAGTTTGTCTGCAGAGTTCTTCAGATACTTTTTTGCCTGTCTGGGATGAGGAAATTGAGAGTCTCCACCAATAATAAATTAAAAGCATACCAAGTATCATGAGTATACTTGGTGTTTGGAATGCATTGATTTATGACATTATATTTGTCTTTAACTTTACGATACCATTAATTTCTCTGAAATAAGTTTGTTTTGCCATTCAAGATGGTGATGAAATAAAAAATATAAACAAAGATTGGATCTATAAAGAGTGCATCAGTGTTCTCTATATCAGAAGTTTTGCCAAACGTATAAACAATCTTCGAAATCAAAGTTCTGTTTTTAAAAATTATTTCCTATCTTGTACTGCCCTATGAGAAAACACCTTGCAAGCAAGGGAAACTAAGGTCACAGGTATTCTGCAACTCATGACACTGATGTAAGAGGCACTGTATTTGCGTATGTGCAAGAAGAAGATAATTGCAATCCCGTGAGGAAATTCATAGGCAGGCACAGTACCCACAGTTGCCTAAGTACACATTTATGAATAGTTGTTTTTGCAGCTGCTTAGCAGACATTTTTACCTTTTGAGAGAGTCTACATCCTTAGTGATATTAGAAGTCTTACAGTACTGTACTTTACACTGCCTGGTATTCACAAGGGAAGAACTTGGGGCAAAATCTGAAAGTGAGATTACAAATACACAGCTTAAGAAATACAAAATATATCCTTTGTGTAAAGAAACAGATACATTTAAATGGGAAGAGAGTGAGGGGACTTGACTACAGTACAGTTGTAGCAGGAAAACGTGAACTACAACTACCGTGAAAAATCACGATACTGGTATAGCCTTCTCTTCTGAAGGGCTGATGTACCGAGGGAGCTAATTAAATGTTAGGCATGAGGAGAAATCTCTGTAGGCATTTTCATTCAGATATGCTTGTGTTTACTAGTGAAAACAGATACACGATACTCAGTACCACTGCAGAATAGTAACCTGCCTTTTGGTTAATCAGTTAATACCAGTAAGTTCTGAGGGTTGATTTTATTGCTATCCATACTCAAACCAAGAAACCACTGGACGTGCCAGTGTCAGCTTGCTGACACTTTCAAAGACCTTACACCTTACTAATTGTGGAAAAACTGCTAAGCTGACAAAGTGTTCCCACGCAACACTAAAAAAGCACTTTATTAGAACTTTCAAACTTTTCAATTGAAGATTATTAATTCTGTGGTTTAGCAACAAAATGGAAAATACTGTTGAATATTCAAGACAACTGCTGAAGTTGTTTGTTTTTGCAATTGGCCCATAAATAGCAGCTTTGTGTTGTTTTTTAAGAAAAAATGACATCTCTCTAAACTTCAACACCAAAGAAAAATGACAGAATGAGAAGTTAACTAACTTAAAGACTACACAGGAAATAGCAGTGAAGAACAGGTTTCCTGAACTGAGTCTTACCAAGACAATACATATTCTTTTTACAACTATTTTTCTCTGCTGCCACATGTGCTTGCAATATGTAGGAACACAAATGCTTCAACAGTCCCAGCCATCTTCCTCTCCCCCTCTGCAAACCTACTTTATTTCAGCATTCTCACCAGTATTATGATACAGAAACCTGAGCTAGTACAGGATGAATATAGGAAAAGATAAAAAAAAGAAACTGGGAGCTGATGAGACGCAAGGAGGAGTACTTATAAACGGTGTACTGGCAGGTGATGCCAAGAAGCATCAGGTGGTTCATAAGATTTTTTTTCTTTTTTTTTTTTTTTTTTTAACCAGAAGGTTATTTTAAAATCAGGGCATAGTGCCAGCATTTAAGGCTAGGTATGGCATCTCTTTGAAACATACTAGAGAGAGCACTTCAAGTCTTCTGTAGAGAAACAGTCCACAGGTAGTAATGACGAAAAGGTAGAGAAATGTGCACCCTTAGAAAGTTTAACAAGGTACTTACATGATTACTGAACTGTGTGGACTGAGTATAAACAGAATCTTTATTTTAAAAATATTGTGCAGTGTAGTTTTCATCTCCTTTTTCGGTAACATTTCTGCAGTGATATTCTTAATGCTGTATGATCCTTTAACAGTGTTGTCTGTACAGGCTCTTTCTAATTGCTTCGCATACCATCAGAGATCAGGGGTGCTTTAATATAATGCCTTGTTCATTATGGGCTTGTTCGTGCCCTTCACGTTCCCTTCTTCATGTATTCAGCCTTATTTTGGAAAGTTACACAAATCCTTGTAAGAATTTGTGATTTTTAAGTTTGGGTTTGTTTTTTTTAATTAAGTCCGAGAACTTTGCAAAAATCCTAATACAGTATATGAAAGTTTTACAGTTAAATTCAGATATATGTGCAACAAACTTACTATTATTGTAATCACCCACTCTGGTAAGCAGAGCAACTAAGCTGGTCACATGATAATAAAAGCTTACTTACATTAAGGAAGGATGGTATGCTGATTGTGTGCAAGATTTTCTTGAATGTGCTCGGAAAAGCTCCAAGGTCTGTTTCTGCCTTTATGACCCGTTCTTCCAGTCCAGCTACGCTATTTCCAACCATCTTCACAAAAGCCTAGTGTGAAAAAAAACAAAAGAAATCCAACTTTTTCACTAACAAATTAAAACAGGATTATGTATTGCACAACAGTGGTGAAAGTTCCATTAATTAAATGAGGAGTCAAAAACTCCTCAACAACATGATCTATTTCCCTTCCACCTACAAGTCCATTTTATTGCTAAAAATAACTTGAGATACTTAAAAGGCTGCAAAAACAGGTTAAATCTAATAAAACAATCAGTCTTCTTTTTCCTATTTGCCTTTCAAATAACTAATTTAGACTTCTTAGAATTTAGACTCCTATCTGCCTTTCTACTAAAAGTGGCACCAAGGATCTGAATCAGTTTTGAAGCTTTACCAGGGATCAACAGACCTCTCATTCTACTAGTCTCCAAATGGCTCCCAAGACAGTAACTTTGAAAGATACTATAAAAAAAAAAAGAAAAAAAAAGAAAAAGTGGTACTATTACTTTCCAAAAAAAGAAAGATGGCTGCCTTGCTTCAAGCACTAAATAAAAAAAAATATGATTTTTTTTTTTAAAGAGGCATTTTGTTATAGAATGCCCGTAGTCTCCAGAAATTCTTAATAAATTGGGTTCTCTTCATTAACCCTGAAGTATTGAACCCAGATTGGACATGGGGAGCAAAACGGACCTGAACCCACTCCACGTGCACGCACGTGCACAAGGCACACAATTACAGCATATTATTGATTCTTTCCCCTATTGAGAAATGGAATATCAAATACATACCTCTAGTTTGTCAATCTTCCTGTATATCTGTCTCATTTCTGTAGCTTTTGTGTAAATTTGAGGTATACTTTCATTGACAACTTGAGAGGAATCACTTCGAATCTAAAATGATTCGAGGAAATAATACAGAAGTCAAAATGTTAAGTAGTAGATTTTATTCCAGAAACTAGAACCATTAGCAATTAACAGATTAAAACTCATAGTCTAAAAATACTAGATTAGTATTAGTATAAGAAAACTAGATTAAAACTAATAAGCTAGCTTCTTTGTACAGTTTAGTAAGTGCCTTTGAACAAACTTTATTTTGCATAGGCAAATATTTACCTTTGTAATTATATTAAAAATAGGCTGCTTCAGCCTTATTAGGACTAAGAGATGGAACATTTCCCAAGACACACTAAAGAATCAAATATATTAAACTAAAATTTTTACTTATGTTTTACTACCTGTGCATTTCCTCAACTTTGCTTAAAAAAAAAAAAAGCCAGGCCACAGAATCTTTTTTTTTTTAATTGGTTAAAGTTCTCCTTAGAGTAGCGCAGGAGAAACACACGTGCTATGCTTTAAAAGACAGCCTGTATACCAGTGTCAGCTTATAGAAACTTTCCGTTCAGTTTCCCTGTCTCCTCCCATGTGAAAATGCAAACAAAGCTGCCTTTCTGATGAAAGGGTAAGAAAGGGTCCCCCTAAAGACAAATCTAGTTTTGGAGGTTTGGCAACTCTGATTAGATACTTTGATGACAAAACCCAGAGAGGATATCTTTATGCATTTTAAAGGAGAAGCAGAATATTGTATTGTCCTTTTCAGCATCTATCATTATGCCATTCAAAACTGGATTCCACATATGTACACAGACAAATATACAAACGGAATTATGTAAATATGCAGTTATAGAGCTATATGGGCATATTTTGCTCTGACATGAAAGTTCAGTAGTTTTCATCCGTGAGTTATCTAATTATCAAGTGTGTTTTCGTACCAGAACCTGTCTGCCTAGGCCGAAGGCTGCTTCCCATCTCGTGCTTTTAAATGAGACCGAGTACATATTAAACTGTATTCTGACTTCAAAAATGCAACTATATTCAAGTTATACATACCATGTCCAGCATTCCCACAAATTCATCCACTCTGGTCAGCAAATCTTCTAGACTCTTGTCTAAGCTTTCTATCTGCAAAACAGAAATCCTTTAAAGGTATTTGAAAAGACAAAAACCCCCAGATTCTCCCAAACGAAACCTCCGAGTACAGACATCAGCCAGGCTAAAACCAGCTTCAGAGAAACCCCACAGCTTTGCCACCTCTTGGCTACGTTAAGCGCAGGTGACCAGACACACCGGTGTATCTTGTCTTGCACAAAAACTACACCGAGGCCGTGTAACCGGCGCAGCGTGTTGAGCCGCCCCGCTCTCCAACGCGGCCAAGCCGCCCCGCTGCAGAGAGCCGCCCTCAAGCGACACCCCTTTTCGCCGTCCCACCTGCTCCCCGCT
>NW_008824908.1:2180500-2189063 GCF_000699105.1 Pygoscelis adeliae | reverse complement strand
CCCGCTCCGAGCTGCCCCCCGCCTCTGGGCGGGCCCCTACCGCGCGCTCGGAGAGCGAAGGGCAGAAGCGTGGCTCCTTCTGCAAGAACGCTTATGGGGGATTTGTCCTCGAAGGAGGACTGGCGCGCCGCCGTTCCCTCAGCCGCCCACTTCTAAAGCCCCGTTCAACAGTTCGGTCTCGCAGCCGAAGGGGCCTCGACGCGCGAAACCTAACTGAGGTCTCGGGTACAACGCTTTCGCGCTGATGCGAGAAATGCAACTTAACGTTTCCTGCGCCCTGGGATGAATTAGCTGGAAGAACTTGGGTATTTTGCACTAGCACGCTTTAGTTGGGACAGCCGCCGAGCGGCCTCCGGGCGAAGGGGTGCAGGGTGGCAGCGTGTCACTACGCCAGAGGCACCGTGGGCTTTTTCTGAGGAGCCAGAACTACCCCACGTCGTCAAAGCCACGGGGTTTGACGCGAGCCTTGCTAGCTATGAGGAGCACAGCAAACTTCTTGGTTCCCATGGGAACCAGCGTAACAGTACCCTTTAAAAGCAGTACTGGGAAGAAACGTTATGGAAAGAAACTTGGTATAGGGAACAACAACCGGAGGAATCCCCGTCTGTGCCGGGACGGAGAAAAGCATTACTAAAATGGTTGCGTAGGTGTGGAGTCATCAAAACCACGTATCTTGTTTCCACAAGGAAGGGAGATACTTCCACAGAAAGATGTGCTTGAGCACAGGGGAAAGGATATAGCGTAGAAGTAAGACAGTGCACATTTTATTGCAGATAGGTCACATTTTCATCAGTTAAATAAGGTAAAATGAGTAACTTCAGCCAGACAAATCCACTTATTCATAAAAGGAGTCTTATTTAAGGTGTAACAAAATTTTCCTGATAAGATGGTCTGATTGACTGAAGCACATCCAGCTATTCATTTTTTTTACTGCACCAATAATCAGATTTCTTAAAAAATGAAAACCTTTGGTAAAGTACAAACACAGTTGTAAGACAAACAGGATCGATGCTCTCTTCTTACTGTGCTGGGAAAAATAAGTACAGCTCCATAACTGCTGTGATACCTAGAAGAGGTTTAATTAGAGTAAGTAAGTGAAAGAATTTTAAAATAAACTTTTAAAGCAAATCTAAAAGAAACATACTAAGTTCAACGTCCCAAACATATTTAACAACGAGCAGAAGACTGGTTGTTCCACAGGTATTCTAAATTAGTGACAAGGAATTAGTCCGCGCATCCTTTGTCCAGCCATTACAGATTCCAAAATGGAATGTAATTTTTTCAAACCAAGACTTCTGAATTTTCATATCCATACAATATTTAAGAAATGTCTATTCCACCATATAAAAAAGCTTTAATGTACTACAAAGTTAAAAACAAAAAGAAAATGACACAAGCTAAAAGTAGAAAAATACACTGTAAAACATTTATATTTTGTTCCTTACACTGATCAAGATATAACAAAATATTTTAGATTAGACCACTTTCATAAATTCATGGCATTTTCAGAAGCAGACAGTTATCGACTCAACAGTCACTGGTTACCCACTAGCCAGCATCCAGTAAAGATGCCTGACCATCGCAAACATCCGGTATAGTTTAAGTTTCTAGAAATCCTGTGTAGACATTAAGCTTTACGCTTACTAGGAGAGTCCAAAAAATAACAGAACTACTCTAAGTTAGGTTTGACAGTCAGTCACCATCCCTCCTCTGTATAGCAACCCGCCGATCTTTTGTACGGAAAGACCTTGTGGATTTAGGTTGCCCCGAATGTGCAGCAAGGACCTGTGTCGGCTCTGAGGTGAAGGGGACAGTCCTAGCACACTCTTCCACTTTTGTTGCCTTCTCACTTGCATCCCTAGAATTCACATGAACCGTGATACTGAAAAAAACAGAGATGATGGGGAAAAAAAAAAATCTGAAAAAGAGGTATTCTCTAATAAATATCGAAAAAGAATACATTTACACATAATGGCGTGAACCTAGTTTTAAGCCCTTATGGCCATGTTTTTCTTTCCCCGTGCAGCCCAGGTGTGTGCTGCGGGGCAGGCCTGCCTCTGGCCAGCAGGTGGTGGTGATCTCACAGCAATAACTGCAACATCCTCCAACATCGCCTCCTTAGGCTTTTAAAAAAAAAAAACAAAAAAACCAACAAACCCACCCATACATACATAGTTTCATTTGGAAAATGTATTTGCAGCATCTCCCTAACGTTGTTGCCACCGGAGTAGGAAACCGCTGCTTTTATAGAGCTTGTCTGGATTAGACGTAAGGTTGCAAATACGGTGTAAACAAGTTAGCGGAGGGTCTGTAGGTAACTGTAGAAGATCGGATGGCTATTAAGAAGCACGCTCTTTAAACTGGTATTAGAAGAAAACCAGATTCCACTTCAAATAGGCGTCTGTTACTATTAAAATCTAATTCATATACATGCATGTATAAATACATCCACCCATGCATTCAAACCCAAGCACGTGGCACTGCCATCGGTAGCCTGTAAGACTGCTTAGATTTATACCAACTAAAACAAATTTGTGTTCTCGCTTTAGGGCTGGGACATAAACCAGGTTTTGCACTCGGGCTTTCTCCTGACAAATTTGGCACTGCACGACACTTTTATGTCTAACTCCAGATGCCACGTTTCCTAGAAAGCAACAATTTTCTGCACCCGTGAGGTCTATGAGAATATCAGCTCTCTGTTTTGTGCATAACAACGTTGCAAGAGTCAACTGTCCCAATTGGCACTTAAGACTGAATGGAGAGTTGCAGGAATTGCTACTAAAGTGTAATGACTGTTCCATCCTCCTCGATACCTCCTCTGGGGATAACCAGACTGTGTCGGGGATCAGTTTTTAAGGAACTGAGTAATTTGTGGATGTTGCCGTTGCTTTCTCGGCCAGAGTTGTTGTTGAGCACCAGGTCCCTTTGAAGTCTGTGGGTAAGGCTGCTGCCATTGATTCGAGAGAGGCTACTGGAAGTAAGGCTGTGCAGTTTAGGAATGTGCTGTGGCTCCAGACCGCCCTCGATGACAATGTCAGCCTCTTCGTCACTCTCCATTTCATCAGGGTGGAAGTTCTGCAGCACGTGGGATGTAGGCAAGCTATGGTGACTAGCAGTGCTGTCTGTAGACTGGCCAGAGCTACCAGACATCCTACTGCTTCGAATAATATTGTTCCTCTGGTTTGCTGGCTTGACCGTGATAATAAGATTATGGCTGTTGGCAATCATCATGTCTGTGACTTGGTCGAGAGTCTTTCCTGCTACTTCAATGCCATTAACTTCCAGGACTTCATCATTCACAGCCAGCAAGCCTGTGCTCTCCGCTAAGCCTCCAGGAACCATACGAGAGATGAAGATACCGGGTACTTTTTCTAGTCCATGAGGAGTAACCCTTACGCTGGTGCCATCGCGAATGTAAAATCCTAAGGGTTTCTCACACCCATGTCGATACAGCCTCACTCTCCTGTGCGTTTCAGGAAGAATGTCCACATCGATTATGGAAGACACTGGTCTAAAATCATGAGGCATGCTAATGTTAATGTGGGGACGCCGGCGAAGGTTGTCATTGCGGAGTGTCACCAGAGCCTTCTTCTTCCTCGATAGCGTGTTGGTCCCAAAATTACTGTAGTCCACTTCATCTGAAAGAGAAACAGTACCAATGTATCAATCATCAGAGAATAATGCAATCTACAGGGCATTTTCTTCTTAGATCTGATTCAGTGAAGCCACACTCCTAATAATATGGAAAAAATCAAATAAAGTCTTCCGCTTACTCTAACCGTCGTTTCATTCTATGTCCATCAGCACATCATTCAGAATAAATGAGTTGTTTTCAGTGACTACCCATATTTCTTCCATATTTTGAGGGAAAAAGACTTCTGATTCTCAACTCCTGTTGTCAGCTGTGCAGAATGCAATTACTTGCAGCTGCAGGCCTGATATACCATCTTAGATGTGAGACTATATTTTCAGAGTCGGACTGTAATTTTACACATACATCTCAAGTGGGCAAGGAGTGTATACACATTCCTAACCTAAAAGTCTGAATCGGGGAGTATTTTAATATCCAATACACAGCCTTAACTGATAGCAGACCTTAGGTACAAACATGAAAGCAGGGTGTTAGAGAGTAGTTGGGTCTGTGTTTTTAGCCTAGCCTTTTTCAGTAAGGAATTTAATGTTAATACAGAATCACAGAATCGTTTAAGTTGGAAAAGACCTTTAAGATCATGAAGTCCAACCGTTAACCTAGCACTGCCAAGTCCAGCACTAAACCATGTCCCTAAGCACCACATCTACATGTCTTTTAAATACCTCCAAGGACAGTGACTCAACCACTTCCCTGGGCAGCCTGGTCCAATGCTTGACAACCCTTTTGGTGAAGAGATTTATCCTCACATCCAATCTAAACCTCCCCTGGCACAACTTGAGGCCATTTCCTCTCGTCCTATCGCTTGTTACCTGGGAGAAGAGACCAACACCCACCCCACTACAGCCTCCTTTCGGGTAGTTGTAGAGAGCAAAAAGGTCACCCCTGAGCCGGCTCTTCTCCAGGCTAAACAACCCCAGTTCCCTCAGCCGCTCCTCAGAAGACTTGTGCTCTAGACCCTTCACCAGCTTCGTTGCCCTTCTCTGGACACGCTCCAGTACCTCAATGTCCTTCTTGTAGTGAGGGGCCCAAAACTGAACACAGTATTCAAGGTGCAGCCTCACCAGTGCCGAGTACAGGGGCATGATCACTTCCCTGCTCCTGCTGGCCACACTGTTTCTGATACAGGCCAGGATGCCATGGGCCTTCTTGGCCGCCTGGGCACACTGCCGGCTCATGTTCAGTCGCCTGTCGACCCGCCAGGCAGCTTTCCAGCCACTCTTCCCCAAGCCTGTAGCGCTGCATGGGGTTGTTGTGGCCAAAGTGCAGGACCCGGCACTTGGCCTTGTTGAATCTCATACAGTTGGCCTGGGCCCATCGATCCAGCCTGTCCAGGTCCCTCTGCAGAGCCTTCCTACCCTCGAGCAGATCAACACTGCCGCCCAACTTGGTGTCGTCTGCAAACTTACTGAGGGTGCACTCGATCCCCTCATCCAGATCATTGATAAAGATATTGAACAGAACTGGCCCCAATACTGAGCCCTGGGGAACACCGCTCGTGACCGGCCGCCAACTGGATTTAACTCCGTTCACCACAACTCTCTGGGCCCGGCCATCCAGCCAGTTTTTTTACACAGCAAAGCATACACCCGTCCAAGCCACGAGCAGCCAGCTTCTCGAGGAGAATGCTGTGGGAAACGGTGTCAAAGACAACATCCGCAGCCTTTCCCTCATCCACTGAGAGATATGCATCTCTCGGTACAGCACTTTTCTCTTTGGAATATTTTACTTCATTTCAGCTGAATTTGACAGCAATAAAAAGTGCTAAAAGCGCCAAGTACCAAAAGAGTTCTGTGTAAGCAAGCGGCCCAGTAGAAAGAGAAGCAGGGAGAAACAAACTGCTCTGCTGCCTAGTCCATATGCTAGGGATCACAGAACAGACACAGACTCGCACAGGCGCTCCTGCCCTTGAGAGGAAGATCCATAGGAAAGCAGCCTTTGTAGGGTCTACTGTTCAAGGAATTGTTTAAATATTTCTCTGTCTGTAGTGGTATCTCAAGGGCATGTGCAAAGTGATCAACTTGAAATAAGCCAAGTAATATGACAAGTTATTCCATATAAGAAGCTTATGTTCTGGTTTGCATAAAAAATACTTAGTCATGAAGTTGTTAGTGTACAAAATGCGTTACTGCATTTCACATTAAAAATACTGTGCGTATTTTAAACATGAAGCGTGCACTAGCTGGAAAATTATTTAACTGGGAGTTTAAGCATGCTAACACTTTTCAGATAAACTAACAGACTTTCAGTTTATTCTACTGTTGAAGACGAGCAGCAAAATACAAAAGCACAATTAGAGAACTGCCACTAAGAAAATTTTTTTCTGACAAATTAACCCCGCATAGTAATGTTTGAGAAAGTAAGACAATACCTCTACCTCATAAAGGTTGAAGAAAAAAAAGTGTTAGTAAAAACAAGCTTGTAATTACATTTTTATTTCTTGCAAGATCTCATTTTCAGGTCAGCTTTCAAGGCATATTATTGGCAGACTTCAATGAAGTGACATTAAGTTACACAACTCAGAGGACGCTAAAAAATGTGCTAAGCAGCAACCTGATCTAACTGAGCCTGCTTGGAGCAGGGTGTTGGATTAGCTGGCCTCCAGAGGTCCCTTCCAGCCTAAATTATTCTGTGATCCTACATAGTCCTTTGGGCTGGAAAAAATCGTTTGAAGACTTCAGAAAGACTATTTCTGCATTCTCCTATAACTTATTTACACTGGCTATACTGACACTGAGGACATCACAAGGCATCTAGAAGGTCATCCTGAAGGAAAAGCTTCTGTGAAATAAAGATACTCCTTGGACAAGTTTGCCGTGTTTAACTTCACACTCGTCTCTTGCCTCTCCTCCCAGGCCGTTCAGAGTCGTACCAACTCCACAGGCCCTACTGTGTTATTTGGACTGGTGAGGCACAGGACTGGAAGTCCTTAAAATCACCCAAACACGAGAAGTTCCCAACTGGTTCCTGGAAGTGTATTCACAGCCAAGACAGTGACTGCGTGGAGATGGCAGCTTCTCAAGTCCACCTGCTGAGCAGAGTCAGCGCAGTGTCTAGTCTTTTGAATGCACAAGCCACCTGCGGCAGTCAAAGCGAGGTATTATTCCTTTTCTTTCATCAACAGGATCACCATCATCTACATCCACCTAGACTTTAAGTTTTGATGGATGATTCTGAAGGTTGGCAACAAATATTTTTTCCTTGTAAAGTATGAGTCCACAAGAGATGTCTTTCATCACCACAGTCTCAAACACTGTGCCCTGCTCACCCTCACAATTCACTGATAAATTCCTGTGACAGTCCTATGAAAACAACTTGGGGATTCAGATTTAGAATCGAAATTCTTCCTCACTTGAAACATAGCACTGTAGAATAGTAGCACTGTACCTTAAAGCCCAAGAGAACCTTTATCCCAAAATTTCAGTTTAAGATGGCAATTAAAATTACATGTGGGTTTATGCATTTAAGACTGTCACTTGCAGTACTGGCAAACCAAACTCAAAACAAAAGCTGCATCCCTTAAAGATTCAGAAAATTAGGTTGGCGAGTGCAGTTTATTGCACTGCAGGTAAAATGAAACACATGCCCTAGTTATCCCTCTATTCCCTGAAAGCACCCAGGTAACCGTTCTCTCCCTCTCTCTCCATGTTACTGTATTAATACTGAATTACTTTAAGGCAGATTTGCAAAAGCTTTACCAAATATTTCACCTGGGAAGATTCGTTGACAACACTGTTTTCTTCCCCTTAAATTAACAACAACCCAGAGAGTTAATTCGCACAACTTGCAAGTTTGTGATGATCAGGTAGTAATGTCACAGGAGAAGTACGATGGTCCTCCTGACACACACAAGTCACTTCTGAAGCAGCTTCCTTTGGCTGAACCACTACGAGGGCAATGGCACAAAAGAAGTGGTTCTTTTGTGCCTGTGACCTCCTCACCTGCACTCAACCCACTAATCTGTCTCCCCAGATGATTGCCAGCATTCCTAACCTCTGAGCAGCTTCAAAACAATCACCTCCTTTAATAACAAAAAGCCCAGCTTACCACAAAAATGCTATCTTTTTTCCTCCAAACATGAACCAGGCAGAAGCCGGGATTACATTACAAGTGATATAGGCTACTTTCAGTGTTGGACCACTGACCATTCTTGGATTTAGTATTTCAGGGCTGGAGCACGTTAAAAAAAATGAAGTCCATGTCCTGTTGATGACTGGATTTTTTGTTTTTAAAAGACTGTCAGGCATTAGTTTCCAACTCTGACCCTAAACAGGTTTACATATGAGAAGGACGAAGTCCCAATTTTAACAGGTAAAACTGTTAAAACCTGTTATAGGTTGGAGAAATGAGAGCTAATTTGGAGAGCTTCTACAAAGAAATACCAATTAACTATTTTCTAGAAAAAGTTAAAGTACAGAATACATGCTCCTTGATAATACAGGGATTATAATGTTATTTGTATTCAGGATGACCTGCTCGCTAGCAGTTATGCTTGCTTGGGACTTCACCTTAAAATAAAAAATTAAAAAAACCCAAACCCTGAACAAAACAGCCACCCCACCCCCACCCCCACCCCCCGCTATTCAGAGCCACTACTCTTGCTGCAGGAATAAAGCAAAGTATCTCTACTGAAGTTTAACATCAGCTGTTGCTGAAGCAGCAGAAAGTCATCAATTCCTAGCACAATGAAAAAAAAAAATTCCTTCCTCACAAGGGAACTGGGAGAAGTCAGCCAACATCACTCCCTTTTATCAACTACAGGGTGGTCAAACGGTGGTATATTGCCTATTTCCAGTAATATACTGTTCAGCTGGCACATGTCAGACTGAAATGAAAACTGTATCATTGCATAATTTACAATGACACACTTTTAATGAAGGTCAGTAACTTGTTCTTAGGTTTTGAGTTTCTCAC
>NW_008824908.1:2119478-2180460 GCF_000699105.1 Pygoscelis adeliae | reverse complement strand
CCGTGCTTGATGCCAGGTCTCGTGAAGACCACCATATACCACATGCAACCAGACAGAGCTCGTTTTTCATGTTTCATTTGTTGCAATATCAAATTCTCCTTTTGCAGAGCAAAATGTCTACAGAAACCTGCATGCATACTAGCAGGAGAAGTGCCATCAAGCAGCACATCTGAACAGTGCTTAAAGCCTCATATTTTACAGGGTGTCATGTTTTCCTACGCCTCGAATGAGGCTGGAGTGAAATGTTACATGCAGGTGGCAGAGGGAGAATGAGTCTTTTAGGTGCTGAATATGACCCCCATTTCTTAGAATGGGGCAGATTACATGGAGCATTTTCACGTACAAGATGTAGTGCTTTCAGATGAAGATGTACTATGAACTGGACAGATAATCCTGGATAACCACTAAACTTTGGAAGACTTGGATCTGAATTTTACTTGTGCCCATAATTTGCTTCCTACTGAAAATACCATTCCTGTAAAAAGAGGTGAACAAGAACGTTTACCACAGTTGGAGAAGGAATCCTCAGCTTTCCAGTTCTGTCCTACATGAAACTGCAACCCAAAGCTACACAACAAAATACCTCCAACTCATCTGTAGGCACTGAATATTATTGCAGCTCTTCTCCCCAAAAGCTTCTGGGTTTGGTACATTTTAAGAAACATTTTGTTACCTGGCAATGAGTTACATAAAACCTTAAGTATTTTGGCTGCATCCTTTCTGTTAATATGTGCTTATTGTCTTTTTTTTTTAAATTTTTTTTTTTTTTTTAAGAGTTGTCACTACCCACTTACTCATGAGGACCTTTCTGTTAAGGAAGATATAGGCTACAGATCTCTTTACGCAGAGATGTACCTGTGCTCACTTTCTTGACAGCAGTGGTGGTGGTGGTGTCTTTTTAAAAAAAAAAACAAAAACCCAAACAACTGGTGGAACTACCTCCACTTGCCCAGCAACGGTAAAACTCATTAAAGGAGGTTTTCACTTCCAAGCATGAATATTTCACTATCAGAGTATTACTGTTTTTTAAACATATGTAGAAAGTTACAGATGGTAACATCTTTGAGGTACTCTTCTAACAATTCTGGAGTCAACCTGTGACTTTACAGAATACATTATACCTTCCTGGTGGGCATCATGAATCCTATAGTTAAGTCATACAGTACGTAACAGCAAAGCATACTTAAAGGGCTATTTATAAGGGAAAGAAGACTGCTTAGAGCATCTGGTTGTAGCCAAAAGAGTATTGTATTTCTTTAATTTACATGAAACAAGAAATTATAGACCTTCTGAAAAAACCACCAGGAGCACCACTCCCACTGCTTGGACAGCTGCTTTTCATAGGAACTGCCTGCCAGATGAAATACCAAAGCTTAGCCAGATAAGATTGTATAAACAAGCTGAATTCCACAGAGCAGCAGACTGCCAGGCTCCTATAGGAACAGTTCGTTTCAAACTCTACGTTTTCAGTGTACATGCACTCATGGCTTATTATTTCCTCTGGGAACTGTGGAACATTAGTTGACAGCTCTGGAAAGTACTTCAAAGACAAAATTACTTCCACTAGGGAGAGCAGCACTTCAGGCAGCTTGGGAAGGAGGCCAATGAGTCATTAATAGTGAAGGGTAACCCCTCCATCCAACAGATCTCTATTACTGAGCATTTAAATTAGCAGCAGTCATAAAACCATTTCAAGGGAACGTGTCATGTTTAACCCTTCTACCTTTCTGTGTCCCAGCTACAAACACTGTCCGTGTTTGACACAAGTTGCATTCACTGTCTATTTTCTCAGAAAGATCAAAACCAGAAGCATTTGTGAAAGCAATCAGGCAACAAATAAACTGGCAGTCTCTCATTTGTGACCTGTAAGGCTGACCACATGCAAAGGGATTTAAGAGGAAACAGATATGAAGTGAACTATGGCTTGGGGGGAGGTCCAGTGCCAATATCACTCATCAAGGAGTATTTAATGGAGGGAAAAATAAGGTTATCTGAATGCTAACATTGCATTCTGTGTGTTACAGGAATATTAAAAAATCCAGCTATTGCTGCTGGCAGCAACCTCTGGGTGAACCAATGTGAAAAACACACAGTAGGTAAAGTAGTTGTAGCTGCTATTCCATTGAAAGGCAAGTAATGTATCCCACACATGCACAGACACACACACGCTCACACTCACTCCCCTCTCTCCTTTCATATCACCGTATCACAAGGAACTGGACACAATCTCATCAATGTTTAGAAGACTACCTAAACGTTAATCTGTGACATTCAACAGGGCTTTTGAAGCACAAACAAGATCAAAAGGGACAAGTTCAAATCAACAAGAGAGCACGTTATCCTTGATGTCCTTAATCTCAATCCTTTAGTTTCTAAAACAAATCTTTCCAAACACTTGTTTGTAGACTGTAAACTCAATGACATATCTTTGAGAGGAAATTTCACCAAATAACTGCATTAGAAACAAAATTTGAGAACAACATCTTACTCTAGTCTAGCCCCTACTAAACCTACTAAACTGCAGTTTTGCAAAAGGCAACCTTCCTTCTATAGTGATTCACTATTAAAAAGATAAATTTGCCTTCCTACTTAGGAAGTGTTCATTAGCAGGTTAGGATTAAAATCTGAGGAACACAAATGTGTCTCTCTACCCCCAACACGTTTATAAACTCAAAATATCCTGCCCTCTTTCAAGAAAGTGAACGTTATTTTGTTCCTTGGTCTACCGTGTTACAGCAAGCAAAACTATAATTGCATTAGGCTCAGGCTCTATTTATGGTTTCAGACACGCATAAGAAACATTTTTAGGCCACTTGCCTTGAGGATGGAGACGACCCCTTGGGAATTTAGCCTGAGCTGCTGGCCTCCTGCACTTCTCACTGCTTGTCATGAGAGGCCACTGTTCCCTTGCTGATCTTTTCCCTTCTCGGCAGAAGGCCCTTTATTTTTGACTCGTTGCACTGCTCCAAAGGAGCAGAAGCTGTTGCTCGACCTGCAAATTTGCCCCATGAAATAAGTGAGGCCATTTGGAGGAGAAGGGTGCTACCAAACGTAAGCAAGTGCTCGGGCCTGTACCTCCCAAAGCTATCCTCAACCTCAGAAATATCCAAACCCAGCTTCTCAAACTAGCCCAAAACCCAGCTACAGGACTCCAAATTTTAGAGGTGAAGTTGTGGATGGTGTTTACTAGGATTGTATTTACTAGGATTGTCACGGTCTTCCTCCTCTAAGTTTCAGATGTGACTTCTTTTCTACTACAAAACATGACAGAAACAGCCCTTCACCGCTTGTTTCCCTCCACAAACCACATTATGCCAAAGTTATGTTATTGCAGCATTAGAAAATCGTGGGTTTTGAGCTTTGGGTTTGTTGTTGTTCTGTTTGTTTTGTTTTGTTTTTAAAGTATTAGTTAATATTTCCCTTTTCCTGCAGGGGGGTGGTGGGAAGTTGGGGGAAGTCTTTCTCTTGCACATCTCAGCCATCAATCATTATTGTGTCGCAGGTGCTGCTATGGAAGCTTTATCGGTGAGTTGGTTTCCCAGGCTGGTCAGCGCTGAGTGGACACCCAGCAGCAGTAATGGGTGGGTGATGCATGCAGAGAGTAATAGCATCATCTGTAAGCAGCTCTCCTGCTGGCCGGAGCTTGGCAAATCAAGCCTACCACCATGCACCCAACAACTCCCAGCAGCCATCAAAAATTGTATTCACTCAGCTGATGGTATCAAAATGGGAGGGCTACCAATCCTATTCAAAGATGCTTAGGAATAAACACACACCACCACCCCCCAAATCCCAACAACCACCACTCTCCAACTTACAATTACCTGCAATCTCTTCAGCATGTCATCGTTATAAACTTTACAGTTTGAAGTTATTACAAACCAACCCTTCAATTATTTTATTTTACCCACTCCATTTTTGACCTGCAACAAGCACACTCTTCTATTCACTCAGAAGATCAGGCAAATTGAGGGGAGCACCATTTGCTCCCCATACAGGCACAAAGGGAATCTCTTCTTTCCGAAAGAAAATG
The DNA here is from genome assembly GCF_000699105.1 of Pygoscelis adeliae. Taxonomy (NCBI): domain Eukaryota; kingdom Metazoa; phylum Chordata; class Aves; order Sphenisciformes; family Spheniscidae; genus Pygoscelis; species Pygoscelis adeliae. Next base: position 2,176,427 of record NW_008824908.1, on the reverse strand, counting down.
TGTACATGTTACACAAAGCAAAACAAAATAAAGCAAAATGAGAGACCGAACTATAACTACTCTTACTACACACTGCGGGTACAGTAAAAAAAAAAAATTTTATTAATGAAAAAATCCACTGGTTTTTTGTGTCAAGTATTCTGCGAGTATTGAATGTAACTGTTTCCCAGCTGGTAATAGAAAAATAGTTACTTTTTGCACAAGTCTGAAGTTTGGAAGATAAGAAAGGTAAACAGAGATGACAGATTGAGCCAAAGAGCAAATTCAGGAAAATACCATTCTGTTTTTCACAGCTGCAATATTTGGAAAAAACACTGCAAGTAATGAAAAAAAAACAAATTTACCTCAGGATCATATTCATTCAGAATACAAATTTTATACCTCTGACAAGAAACAAAATTTTTTGCCTCACAGTAGTCTCAGAAGAAGCTGCAAACGAAGCTTGGAAAGGCAGCACACAATAAAGGTAGTGTAATTTGTACTAGACTATTCACACAGCCATAGGTGAAAGGAGAAGGTTTTGAAGAACTGCCGTACTGAACCAGATCAGAACCATCATCCTGTAGACCCTGATACCAAAAGGGAGGCTTTTCCTCCTTTCAGAAGTAACTTCGTCAGCATCAAAGGCCATTTCAGGGCTCTGCTCAACAGCCAGCAGAGGTGAGCCACGCCAGGAAGGCAGGAGCCGTATTACTTGGCTAAAACGGCCTGTAAGGGAAACAGACCCAAGGGAAACAGAATCTAACCTGGTATTTCACACTCCCTCCTGCTGCTTTCTGCCATGTACCCTCCTCTTCTCTGCTGGGCACTGTCTTCCTCTCCAGTCCAGAATGATCCTCCCTCCCCAGGTAAAAGCAAAACTAACAGTAATCGAGAATTGTCTATTATCCTGTGTTCAGGTAACTGCTTATCGCATTTCTGTAGGATGCAAGTGTTTTTTCTATGTGGAAGGAATAGACATCCCAGAGCTGGGAGCACTAGCTTTGGGTGAGGTATACTTGCAGACCTCCTGGGTGACTGTGGCTGAGCTACTAAATTCAGTGGGCTTTATCCCCTGCACCTCCTTATGATTCTTTCCTACTTTCAAGAAAAACGCAGTGTTGCCAGTACATGCACATTAAAAGACTTGAGATATCTCACAACCATAGCAGTGGGGACATTTGATTGTTGCAAACATTACATCTGTGAGATACAAGGGTACTACAAAGAAAGACTGTTTTCTGTTCTGAAGTAATTCTCTCTCATGCATTCTTTTGCTGAGTAACATCGTATTCATCCCAAGCTAGTTCAGACAGGCAAGCTAGGAAGTGCCTTTTTGCTTATACTTCTGAATTCTCAGTAAAAAAAACTAAAAAAAAAAAAAGTCCCCAAACTATGGAGAAGTTCATATTTAATGCAAATTTACACCTCAAAGAAATAAATGGTGGTGTCTTCCACACTCTTTACCCTGGATTGTTCTAAAAAGTCGCTACCACAGCTTCTCAGAGAAAGATATGTTCTTACGCAGTTAAAATTCTTCTAGGATGCATTTTCTGTCTTCAAAAAAAAGGACGCAGTCATGTTTTTATAGCTTTACTGTTGTGGTGTGATAATACCACATACATCCTGCAATGAGGGGGAGGGAGAGAAAAACATTTACAGTGCTTTACAAAGCACTTTTCTGGTTCCTGCCTCCAAGCCGGCAGATTGTAAACAAAGTCCAGATTCTGCCTCTTATCACGGAATTAAAAAGGTTTCAAAACAAGTGTGGCATAAGAAATTAATTACAACACTTGTCTTTCAAGTCACGACCTCTGGGAGTCTCCCAAACTTTGCTGGCCGGAGTCAGATTAGTCACAAGATAAACACCCCTCCTGGGCCAGCCCTGTGCAGGGCTCCGCACAGCTGCACCCTCTCACCAGCCCCACGCAGCCGCTGCCCCGGATGCCACAGGCCTTACGGCGCTGGCAGGCTCTCGCCTCCACCTGCGGCCTCCCGGACGCACCGTGATGCCCTCCTGGCTGGCGGGACGGGGGAGCTGCGGGAATCCCACCCAGTTTATCTCCAGTGTCCTGGTGGGACAGGAACAGGCGGCACTGCCCCAGCACAGACACGTTTTCCAGTCCCCTGCTCCCCCGGCTGGAGGAGGCCAGGGCGGGCAGGAGCATGTCTGCAGACGGGAGGAAAAGGAGCGGCACCGAGCCCTGGCAGAAGGGAGTCAGGGCCGGTCATCCTCTGCACCAAAGGAGTACGGCTGGTGCAACCCTGTGCTTCAAACGAAGGGATGACGAGATGGAAAAGGAGCGCCAAGAAGCGAAGCAAAAATAAGGGCACCTCAGGTTGCGGGGGACAAGGGAGGAGCAACCTCAAAGCGCTGCTAGTACAAAGCAGAAAAGTTGCAAATACGTTTTAGATAAATCTATTTAATGGTCTGTTTTCTAATGTGGAGGGGAAGCAAGGCCAAGAGCCCACTCTAACTATTACAACTCAAATTGCATCTGTACGCTTGACTTCCCCAAGTTGCCCCTCCGGCATCCTTCTCCTTTCAGAGGACAAGGCTGCTCACCTCACAAATGGAAATCATCGCTTCTTCTAGATATAAGCAAAGCAAGCCAGGCAGCCCTCTCTCCTGATGACAGGTCGCAAAGTAGTAAAAGCTGCCTGCAGAGCGCAAAATAAGATTTTTCCTGATTAAACACAAGGGCACAAGCAAATGCTACTTTTCTTGAGAGCTCAATCACTCCTGCCGAGGCCCAGCCCTGTGCCAGGCAGCGCAGAGCAGATCTACCCTACAGAGAGGGGCTGGGAAGAGCTCCCCGATTGGGGAACAAAACACCGACACCATTCCTAGCGCATGGGTGCCCCCAGCTGAACCCCGCTACTGGTGTACCCCCAGCCCCTGCCCACAGGCTAAGGGAGAGCTGAAAAAAGTCACTCCGAGGACGGCTGCCTGTCTGGGATTTGCCCCGTGCACATCCTCCCTACAGAGCCAAGCACATGCTGGCTGTCTCGGTGGAGGGAGACGCTCCACAATACACCTTTTTTGGCAGCACAACAGTGGATATTTAAAGATTAAAACCATATCGCGCAAGTTCTCAATGTGAAGTTTATCATCTCCTCTGTGGTCTTCACCCTTCCTTGTACGGCACATTACCATGTGGCACCCATAACTTCTGCTGCAATGGCAGCACTTAACCTGGGCTACAGTAGCACATTACCATCTTTTTTCCTTAGCAGCCATAAGAGCATGAAACAAGAGGGTCAGAGCGACGTCCTCACCCCTCTTCCTCAAAAAGGAAACAAAACCTTGCCTAATACACAACTACCATGACTTCTCCAGCTGAGAACAAAATAAATTTGTTACCTTTAATGTTAGACTAGCAATATCCTTTCCTGGCCATCACCAGAAAGCAAGAAGCACTTAACTCTCATCCCTCCTCTGTCAGTAAAAACCATATGTTTTACTTAAAAGCAGCTTAAAGGATCATGGCGATTCCGGCAGAAAGATCAACTGTGTAGAGTTATTTCCCCAACATTATTTTTTATAATGCTGTATTCCTTTCTCCATCACTGGCGAGGGCTCCATGCCCAGCTGTGCAGACAAACTAATTAAAGGCTGCAGCCTGGGCAAGCTTTGCACCTCAGGGCAAGAGCTGCGGACATTAGCAGAACCTGTGTACGTGAGGGGTGCAGCCCTCAGATGACCGCTAACTGGACTGTGAAGCTTCTCTTTTCCTAGAATATCAAGCACTGATCTGCAAGACTGAAAAAACAAACAAGCAAAAAAACCCCAAAATACACCACCCATGTTTACACCACTTAAAAAACCTGGCTTCTTTCTTCAAACAATTTCTGAGGCACCCCATCATTATTTAAGTGCGGTAAACTAGTGGCTGGTGTACTTTTTCTTTAAAAAAGTGTTTCTTCCTGTAAGCACATGATACAAACAAGGGAGTGGCAGACAGGAAGTGATTATTCAGAAATTAAAGAATTAGATCAGGTTCCATGATATCAGAACAAAACATGACACATGGCAAGTGAAGCTGACATTTACTGGCTCAAATGTAAGAAAACGCTTTCTTTATTTACTAAACCTAATTCTGGGCTCATGTAAGCATTTTGTCTCCTTAATGAACATCAGTGTTGGCAGCTGCAAGCATTGATATGCCTCCCGGGGAGCACAAGTTACTCCATGTATTTCACCAGCAAAGTTATACCGAACACTGCAGTACAGACCTCCAGCTTCTACCCAAACAAGTTTTTTTGAATGAAAGCATAGTTCTGCCAGTAGTAGCAGCAAGTCTCTGATGGCACTGCTGCTCACGGTTTGACTGGCATGGCTGCTCCAGACATGCTGAACACCAACACTGTTGAAGTTCAGCCCTCGTCTCCACTAATAGCGATCTCCTGCCACTACGAACAGAGCGAAGGTTCCCAGTGCCACGCTTGGGTACGCCCAGTATTCCTGCCACTGGGAATTCCCTTCATGATCTCAGTTTTCCTGTTACACAGGAGATAACACTGAGTCATCACCACATCGGCTTGTTAAGCGACATTGTTGGGGGGTAAGGGCAGACATAGACCCCAAAGAACATAACAGTGTTCACAGCCTGATCCCTGCTCTGAGTGAAGTGCACGGACTATGCTGTGACATGGCTTTTCCTGTGCCTGGAAAAATTAAGTTGTGGCCAGACCACAGATGTGCAACTCCTTAGTGTGCACTGAATGATTTACTACCATTGTAAGTTCCAGAAAAGTCACCTTAAAGAAAAGCATCCCACACAAGAGGGCTAATTACATAAAGCACTTTTCATCTGTGGATCCCGAAGTGCTAAAAATAAAAATTTACTGTTCACAAGAGACTAAGCTCCCATTAGAATGGTTAAGCTAAAAACCTGGAGAATACATCAGAGGTTACGCAAAGCCCAGCAGCTTCAAAGGAAGGAGGAGGGATTTGCACGGTTCAAAGGCAGGAAAGAACAGATGCAGTGCGTTAGGACTTATTTTCATTACACTGCATAGTTTGTTTCCAAGAATGCTTTCAACAGAAGCATCCTCCCAATACAAAAGGCAAGCGCTAGCTGAGCTGATTCGGACAAGCTTCTATACAAGCTGCATCCCAGCCCAGAGACTGAACTGCTACCAGGAACCTCGGCTCACCACTTCCTTCTCACCTCTAGTTGTGAAACCTTCCTCCACCTTCAGTCCCTCTTGGGGTACTACTGTGAGCAGCCAGCCCATGTCTTCACCCCCCCCTTTGATACAAGAATGAGTAAGTCCCTTCTGCTTTCTTTAGACAAAAGCCCAGTGTTCCTTTTCCATGTCTTTCCTCACCTCATTCTCTTAAATTGCTAGACAGCATCAGAAATTGGCAAGATCTTTAATAATAAGATCAGGCAGTATTACTAAATCCATACTAAATTCCCACAACAGGAGCCAAATGGTGACCAAGACAAGAATTTTTATTTGATGATGCATCCTATCTTCAGAAAAAACAGTTCTAGGGACATGAAAAGTGAAGGCAAATAGTTACATAAACTAAAAACACTGGCTCACAGATAGATGTGATCAATGTGTCTTCTTGCTAAGATGCTCCTGGGGGGGGGATACTAACACTCAGCGCTAAGGCGTGCTGTATTTTAACATGCACTTATTAACACACTAGCTAAAAAAACAGCTTATTCGAAGTCTACCAACTCCACAAAGTTTTGCAGCTGCAGTGTAGAGATCAACATTAAGAACCAACAACTCCGGTCTCGGGGGGCAGGGGGGAGAAGAAGTTTGTGTTGTGCTTATGTTAAGCCTGATGGACAGGCTTAAAGGCAGCCAAGAACAGAAGTGCAGAACCTTTGTGCTCGGGACAGGGGGGGGGGAAGAAGTTTGTGTTGTGCTTTGTTAAGCCTGACGGACAGGTTTAAAGGCAGCCAAGAACAGAAGTGCAGAACCTTTGTGCTCGGTACAGCACTGGGAGGCACTGCATCAACACAGGGCACCTCCTGCAGAAACTGAAGAGATCCGAGTGCTTCCTCCCATGCTGAGGGACAGACAGAGCATCAAGGAGACAGGTTAAACAGGTTTCAAAGTTAACAACACCTGCCCTTGGCTTAGCAGCTAACACCACATTAATCCAGCGAGCTCCAGTGAGGAAAAAAACCAAAATAAAATAGAGAGGTAGGAAAATTTTTTCCGGGCTTCTTTTCCCTTTACCCATCCAGATCGTACTTATCTGCTCAGCTCCAGTTTTTCCTTCTGGGTGGATGCAATTTAACATCCAGATCACTGCGCTAAAACTCTACACAAGACAGCTCATCTTGGCTTTGTCTGTATCTGTTCATTTCACACAAGTCAGGCCTTTGGCCATGGCAAGTCAAATGATAGGTTAGTTGAAAGGAATCACCTTGAACCCTTAGTCTCCACCTTTTAATACACAGATACAGTACTGAAAGTTTAAGGAAGAAAATGGGAAAAAGAAAAAGGCTGTGGCTATGAATCACTGCTTGTCTGGGCAAGAAAGAAATCTGGAAAATCCTGATCCTAAGAGTACCTGAAGTATACTGAGAGAGTGGCGAGGCATTCAAGACCAGCTAGGCTTTATGGATATCAGAAAGCCAGTCAATGGAAGGGAGAGTTTCATTTGTGCACATGTCTCCTGGGAAAGCACCACCATCCTGTTTGGTTTATGCCTCTCATGTCAGATCAGTCAAAGGCCAACGTAAAATTAACATGCCAGATTTCACATCAGCTACTTGCCCAAACAACTGGGGAAACTGTTTTAGCTGAGCTCTGCTCTTTCGCTCGCTTCAGATTGTTGCGTTAATTAAAAGTCTTGCTCTTGTGTTACACAGCCCACAGGATGCGAGGAGGAGATTCCTAGCTTTATAATCATGTTAGTCAATAGCTCCCAGCGCTCTCACCGCTGCTACGCGCAGAGCCAGCATCGTGCTGTCGGTTTGACAGGCTGTGGGAGGATGCTGCGTAGGAGACTCGTCACGTTATGCAGAGTCAGCCCGAGCTCCTTCACAATGGGAGCTTTCTGCAGAAGTGCAACATAAAAACCTCCCTAAAACTACAGGACCATCTGAGCACATTTCCCAAACAGAGAGCCAGCCCCACAAAAATTCACTTGGTAAACAAAATGCAGTTGCTAGCTGGCGAGTTCCTGGATATGGATGTGTCATCTTTGGGCTCACCCAACCCCTAACCTAACAAGTAAGTAAAAATTATTACTATTGTCACCTCCAAGCTTAGACATAAGAATTTCCATCTTGGAAGCACTACAAGAAGTGAGTCACTCTATATACCTTGGCAGTGATTTGCAAGCCAACAGGGACTATCCAGAAGGAAATAATGTCACCAATTGGTGAGGCAGCAGCTATGTTTACCAGCTTAAACAAGTTTGTGTCTCAGTACCTCTAGTTAAGTACGGCCAAGAGCGAATCTCCAATTCACGAGTCGTAAAACTTAATATGCTTGAAAATTAGAGGTCTTTAAAAGTTATCCCAATTGCTGAAGAAAAATACTAGATATTAGGATCACACAAAGTGCTGAGTTCTTTTGAATACCTGTATTGCCCTTGCCTGATCTCTGCAAGGTCTTTAGCAGAGTGGGAGGTTTGGACACTGGAGATGCATTAGGCGGGAGGCCAGAGCAGCTGCCACCCTGCACGCTCTCTGGGCAGTGGGAGGAACGTGGGGAAGAGCCGGCCGAAGGAAGCCTCCACAAACGGGAGCCAGGCGTGGTGGCACAAGGGCACCCACAGGGACAGGAACCAGAGCCGCTCAGCATAGACAGGAACAAGGTGGAGAGACGCCAGCCTGAGCGACTTTGACAGCCTGAGGAAGATTTAGCTTTCTGAAGCTAAAGCTGACTATCGTCAAGAAACTGCAAGGTGTGAACAAGCTAGTTAGGGGAAAAAAAAAAAAAAACAACAAAACAAAAAACCCACCCAAACCCATTCTGTACTGGTCAAACTAAGTTTTGAGGGAGGTACCAATAAATGAGACACTGAATAATTAAGAGGACTGCTTATATGTCAAATGAGATGCTTAATACTGTACAAGAGGACAACTATTCACTAGCTAAATTAAGAATAAACTGAGGCTCTCAACGCATCCATTTACTACATAACCTCTAGCAATTTACATATTTGTTACCCGCCTGATGAGCAGTGCTAAGGCGCACAGCAGTGCAATTAAGGAAGTCTTCCTTACTTCACTGCAAATAAACTCTTAACGTGGCTTACTCACATTTTGAGCCAAAAGTTTACTTTTGAGAAGGGCTAATGGATATGCATCAGCTTCACCTTTGAAACACATAGTAAGGGGACCGGCACAGAGCCAGGCTTATGGCATGGTAGAGTTAAGACAAATGTCAGACCAAAGGCTGGCTAAGAAGCTGTGAGAATACCACCAAGCAGTCACTTGAGCGAAAGTATATTAATTGAGCAGGGTCCTTAAGCTGGTTTTCCTCTGTCTACTTCTAACAGCTTTATTATCCTCAGAGGATTTATTCTTTCCAGAGTATGCCAACTGCCTTCATTACCAGAAATACTTTATAAACAGAAGGAGCTGGACATTTGTATAAACAAGGATCACATGCAACAACTGCATGTTTTCAAACAAATGACTTGCAAAAAATGAGGACACAAATCCCTTACAGTATATTGATTCAGAAAGCAGGAGACATATCTTGTCACCTTCTTCCTGTCCGAAGTTGTCTGTCAGCAGACAGTTTTAACATGACACAAATATACTTTCTAGCCTTTTTATTTGTGCATATGATTGCAAGTCTTTAGGATGCTTTCATTAAGGCCTCAAATGGATGAAAGTAACTGTGAGCATATACTCTTCCCTTTTCTGCTCTGGAATTTATAGATGCCTTAAGTAGGCAATAAAATAAGGTAGAACAGTTTGACTAAGATGCTTCAACCCTCAGGTTTTATCTCCTTCACAGTGTACAGTCTGTGCCCTATCAGCTGCCAGTGGTTAAGAGGCAGAAGCAAAGGTGGTGTATGTTTTTAACACTGCAACCCCAAAACCACAAAATAAAAGCCTTGCAAGAGCCTCATTTTCTTTTAATAAAATACTAGGCCTCTGCTGCCCACTTTGTAAGGCACTTTAAACATCCTTATTTTCTAAGCAGACAGAAACTATGTCTTTGCAAACACAAGGTATCATTACGATACCTGTGTTCATTTGTTCTCATGAGGAAACAGCTTTCTGAAATTTGCTTTAAAATTCCCATTTTTGAGGTATCAGTGCATGGGGCAGCACACAGAAAGCGTCCCTAACTGGCATTTGCAGTTATTGCAGATTGTACTAGTTGCTCATGCAGATATTACAGCTGTCAGCACACACATATCACCAACCACAATTATTTGCAGACTCTTCAAAAAAAGCCTGCCCTTGTACAATAGCATTCTCACTATACTCATTTCAAGGAATCACTTGTGTTACAATGGAAATAAATGGATTTAAGTGACCATTTTGCTAAAGCATTTACAATACGAGTAACTTGTAAAGTTTGAGAACTTGGTGTAGGCAAAACGTTTGCACAGCAAGTTCTCTTTAGATGACTAAGCTGCCACTGAAACGGGCTGAAACTGTGAACCACAATTCCTCTCGCAGGGGGCTTTGCCAGCTCTGCTGCCTACTGCCAGTTTTCACCAGCTCAGCAGCAGCCACCACCACCTGATAAACCACTTCCAAATTCAACATCTGTATCGAGCTTAGCAGTCTAGGGGCAAGGTGAGGCAGCCAAGCATGGCAAGAAAGTTCAGACTTCTTGCACTGTGGAGCACAATGATGCAGAACGAAGGAGTTTTTCTTTTGTTTCTATGAATTTACACAAGATCAATAGTGATAATTTCTCTCAATTGCTGTAGTCGGGAAGGCCATGTTAAAAAAAAAAAAAAAAGGAAGAGAGAAGACTGTATCAGGCTTCTTCCTTCCTCCAACATTTTTATTTTGCCCTCTTCACACGTCTAATGGAACATGAAAGCTGTTGCTCTGTCCTATCCACTGTCACTCTCTGTGACAACACCACAGCCAAGAGATTCTAGCTCTAAAATTTACAGACTGTTATAACCTGTCAGCACCTCCGATGTAAAAAATATGCCAGATCGCACCCTTCAAATAGTTTCCATCAGAGGAAGTCATGCTGTCAGTGGGCTAGAGAAAATGGAGGAATTCCTGTTTACTGTTAGACTTGAAAACCTACTTGGGAGGGGACTTCCAATTAAACACCTGAAATACCACACCAATTTGTGTGTCATTAACATGTTTTTATCTGTAAGACCAGCCTAAAGTTTGTTGATGGAAGAATCATTGCAGAAGGTGAGCAGCGACTAATGCGAGAGGAATGGGACATGCAGGAAAACATCGCTCAATGCTTGTTTAGGGTAAGAAATGATACCAGAGGAGAGACATGGCCCTGTCCTCTCAGAGGACACCCGTGCAGAAAGGTGTATGCTACGTCACACCATTGCACTCCCAGATGTCACTGTCAGGGCTCAAACTGCTATACAGATTCCGATACTGAGCTGCCAGGAATGCAGAGACTTCAGCTTACGAAAGCTATGAGCTGTCATTTTATTTTAGGACAGGCTTGATTTTGTGATGTTCTACATTTTAGACGTGCTGTATTACTCTTACAGGTCCCTGGTCCTCCCAGTTAAATCATGAGCTGTTATCTGGATGTTGGCTCACTAAGAGGTACTTTGGACTTGCAACTCAAACCTGACCATATACAAATGTAGGCAAAGAGTCACTACAGTTTCTAAGTAAGTGCGAGAGTCAAATAATGTTGGCAAAGCTGGGACTGCCACTGCGACGAGAACATACCTAACATCCTGCAGCATGCACAAGTGGCTTCCACACGCTCCAGCCAGGGCTGAGCACAGCTCTAGCTCTGTCCTACTGTCAGTCAATTAATCACTGCAGAAGGGAAAGTAGACACACTGTGGGTGTTCTCATGAACACTCCCACCCACAAATAAGAGCCAGATTCCTACCCACTGTTGGGAGAGATGAACATACTCGCTCAGACTGTCACCACACCTCTCACGAGTAAGGGCAGCAAGACCCTCAGAACAGTAATCGGCTCATTACAGAGCTGTAACACACACATACAGCAGATTTGAATTGTGGTTGTTCATGGATGGCCGATCCGTATTGATAGCGCACCTTTGCCAAACCCACCCAACAGGCTCAGTTTGAACCCTCCAATGCTGCCAGCTTCCCATGGACGTACTGATCTTTGCTAACTAAACTCCACCCTCCACTCTTTCATCCTGTCAAGCAACTAGGTTGCCCAGGATGCTCCAGGCTGATAAGCAAACTCCTTTTGATTACTGCTGATTGTATTAATACAAGCAGCACTTCAGCAGCTAGCTCCACACAACACAGAAAGGTTGCGAACAAAAACCCCACACCAATAGAAACCAGGGCCATTGATAGGTGAACCACCTGGAGAAGCAAGTAATTTGCCAGCTGTTGGCCTGATTCACTCTGCTCATGCAGCAACCCCTTCTGTCTAGTCTCTCCCAACAGACATCTTCAGGGCAGAAACTGCATCCACATTTTTGGTGCATTGAGTCTTCAAATTTTAAACACAACATAGAGATCATTCAAGCTTGTGGAAGAGAGAATGCTTGCAAAGAAAGCACTGGTTTGTAAATAATCTTCAAAATTTTCCTGTAAAAAGAATGCAATATTTTTCATATATATATGAAATATATATATATTTTTGTGTTCATACATACATATGAGCATGCCATCTCACAATTTTCAATCATGCTTTTTCATTTGCTTTGGCCCACTACTGTCTGGAAGACAGCCACACTGTATCAAACATTACATAGTTTCCAAATCTAGGCAGAACAGGCCTAAAGACAATCTGGATTTAATTCAAAAAGCAGCTTTGCCTCAGCTGAACTTTATTGGTGATTCTGCTTGTGAAGAGGCAACCTAAGAGAAGGGAAGGCCCACCTCAGCTTTACGTTCCACTTTGGCTGCAGAGAGACTTCCAGTGTGAAAGCTTTGCTCTGTTTCCACCACCAAGGGCAGAAAAGCAGTATGGAAAACACACTTGAGAGGCAGTAGGAAATAAGTATTGATACTGTTAAGTTCTGAAAAAGGGCTAAAAACAGATCTGTGAGTTACAAGGACCACATCCAGCCTGGTGGTAGTTTTGCTGGAAGGACAGATCGTATCCATGAGCAATTCCAGCATGCATCTTCATACCTCGCACTACAAGTTTGGGTCTCAGACTGAAAACTTTACACACCTGCTGTACCTAAGCTTGAATTTAGGCAGACTTCTTGTCCATTCTTCCATCTAGCTTTTGTGGCTAATTCAATCAGTCCCTGACTCTATCTTCTCAGGCTGCAGTAGGCCGTGCCATGGCATGACCCCAGCTTGATCTCAGCATTGCTACAGCAAGCCAAATCCACTGCTGTATCTTTTTCCAGTTAGGATAGTGGTTTTTGTGGCCAGGTAGAAGTGCTTCCTCCTTGACAGCCTCTGAGCAATTGGGAGGAAGTCACTGCTAGTTCCTTCAGGTCACTGACTATGGCTTTCAGCCTCTCCCTGTGGGAGTCTAGAGGTTTAGGATTCATCAGGTTAATGAAATAGCAGTAATGCTGCCAGCAGTTCCACAGACCAATATTAACAAAATTATTTTCACCTTAACCTTTTCTTGACTGTGGGAAATCAAATGCATTACCTGGTTCTTCTTTTCAGTTCTCCTAGCTAAACAAGGAAAAGTTTCCAGGCCAAGTCAATTCAGCCAGCCCTCTCTCAAAATTACTACCTTGAGGTCCCCACTTCACTCCTGCTCCCTTCCTAAGAAGTTCCTGGGATGACAAAAAAAAAAAAATCAATCACATAAATATTCCAGGAGTACAGGATTATTACATGCAGTTTATATGCAAGTTTATAGCAGAAGGCTACCAATTCAGGACCAACAAGTCATAGTGCAGGTTGAAAACATCAGTCCTTAGAGGTAAGTATTTCCTATGTTGTATTAGCTCAAAAGCCCGAGCCTAGCCTGCTCCAAGTCTGATTTTGCAGACTTTGCTTTGGAAAGGATTCTTTTCAAGTCAAGAGAGGCCTGTTAAATAAACTCAAATATGTACGATAGCTCTATATCAACTATTTCTGTATGCCTTTACAGTAAACAGCAATCTTATAGCGAGGTGATAACATGCATACAGACACCACCTCTAAAGGAGCTACTGAGGAAAGGAGGCAGGAAATAAAGTCATGACTTTTGCTTTGGAGATAAGGGACGTAAGGAGAAACACTTGAAGGATCATTAACAAAAAGCCCAATGATAGTGAGCTAGTTATTGGCTGTCCATCTGTCCTGGCTTCAGAATAAATCTCTGAAACTTCTCTACCAGTCCTTGAGGAGCTGCAGATCAAAAGGACAGTGAAGAACCTCTGCCCTCATCAAGCTCCTCCTGGGAAAAGAAACATACGTGTACACACACACACGCTGGGGCACAGATAAGGAAAAGCTCTGCAGAGTACTCCCTGAAGCTAAGCCATGTGGCTAACATCAGAGGGACAGCAAACTCTGTGTGAATATATCTGCATAGAAAAAGGCCTTTAAAGTAAGATTGCTGACTGCGTGACATGCACTGCTCCTACCATCACTAGCCAGCAGTTTGCTCCAAAAGGATGACTGCTATCTGTACGGCTGCTCATAGCCTTCTAGCATGAATGGGAAGCCGGCCTGTGGATTTACCACTCATGGATGTAACTCCCAAGTACCCAAATACAGGGCTATAATCCAGATTCTGCTTTAAATGTGGGAGACCCTCCCAGTCCAATCTACAGAGAACTGACAGCAAGTTACTTCAGTATGAGCAGAGGGACCTGGAGAGGGGACAGTGCCACAGCTCACTGACAATCTAGTCAAATTTTGAAGTGACATCTTCTAAAGAAAGGAAAGGTTTGCATCTGACATCGAGTGAGATCTGGAGTAACAGCAGATAAAAGACAGGGTTGTTTGTCCTAGGAAGTTCTGACAGGAGCTTAAAGCAATGCTTATGTTCTGGCCAGTGTCACTGACGGAGGCCAGCAGAGCCATGGTGATGTGCCAGCAGATGAAAGCAGTGTTTAGTGCTACTGTGGAGGGAGCAGAAAGCATCTGAGCATCTGCTGACCTCACTAAAACAGTGGCTACTTAAGTAAAAGAAAAGTCTTCCAGAAAAACAGAAGCAAGAACAGCTTGTTCTTCAGACTGTCAAGCTTATAGATATCTACTCAAAGAATCTGGATTTCACAGCAGAGGCGTACAAGGCAGTAGTCCAGTGTACACACAGAGCACCAAAGGCTGTCATGGACACTCAGTCACAGAGATGTTTAAAGCAGTACAAAGGGGGAAAAGAGAAAGAATCAAAATGAGCAGGAAAAGTGTGTGTGTGGGGGGGTGTAGTACTGAGCTGATGACTATATTACAAGGAGCACTGACTACCAAAAAGAAGCACTAAGAGTATTTAGAACAGTCAAAGTCTGTATAGTCCTAGAAGTTTGGCCACAGGGGAAGAAGATAAGAAAACAAGAGGGTCAGGTTTCAGATCATGAGGTAGAAAAAGCACTGTGGCCAGCACTGAGGAATGCTGAAATTCATTATTTGGGAGAGTAAGGAACTGAAACTATTGCTAAAGACTGAGAGGACCTCTGTAACTAGACCTAAGTAAGTTTCCTCAGCCATCTCACTTCAGTCTGATATACTTTCCTTAATGCAGATTCCAGGAAGTAGATGAAGAAAAAGTCCACAATTCACACCATCTAGACACAAATTGCTAATTTATTTGTATCCTCCTCTCTTTCCACCGAAGAAAGTATTCAGGCAGAAAACCTTAGTCCAACCTGACACCAAAACCTTTTATTTTCTCCCCTAGAAAGAGAAAGCTTTAGCTTTTATCTTCAAATGATACATTAAGAACTCTAGTTAGAAAGGCATCCATCTGCTGTGACTAGACAGGGCCACATCATCAGTTGTCATATATCATCATCACTCCACTGAAGTCAGTGGAGCTGCAGCTGGATCTGCTTCACGAGCTTCACGGTTTAAACATCACAGTCTGATGTGCTGTCAAGTTGCAGAAAAAAAAAAAAGTATTATCTATCTTTCAGAGATTTATCTATTTTCTATGAAGACGGTGAATCCTGGCTTTTGTTTTTGGTCAAGTCTTCAAGGTCTGGACTTTCGTGATCCTCTTCCTGCTTTGTCTCTCAGCATGCATCAAAGGAGTTGCAGGCCTTTCACTAAGCCAGGTCTGAAATACAGCACTTGGATTTATCATGAAATTCTACTTGTTAGGGCCAGTTTGGGCCCATTAACTCACATTATGTAGTGGAACTCCACAACGTCATGAAGTTCACTTGACTTCACAATCCCTTCTGCTTCTCAAGAGTCATCAGCTTCCTAAAGAGCAGAGACAATTACTTCCACGCAGGAGTTATTTCAAGCTTCCCCCTTCCATGAAGATGGGTTGCTTGAAGTAACAAGAATGACCCCAAATGCTTCCTGCTCAAGACAATTTTCTTCTCACCTTTCAGCAAAGTATCTCAGGACACCACAATGCTGCTGCTTCTGGCTGATCTGGAAGCCTTCAAAGGTGGTGACCACCTCAACTGTTCAGAATTTGGCACTAACCACCCCTTGCAACCTTACAGTGTTTTACCCTTTTTACCCTATGCAGAAGCAAGTGCTGAGATATCCGCTCTGAACAATCCCCAGCATCAGCTAGGCAGCAGTCCCCACAACAAAGATTTACTCCTGGCAACATGCAGACAGGTAGATCGCATGGCCCAAAGACTGCATAGGTGTTCAAGGAACAGCGCTTTGTAAGCTCTTCAGCCTACAGGGATAGACCTAGCACATCATGTCTGGGTGACTTCTCTATGAAGACTAAGCATAACTCAGAAGTGGGCAGGAGGTACACCATCCCACTTCGGTGATGCTGAAAGACAGAGGCATTGCTTAAAACCAGGAAAAGACATGGCATCTCCAACCCAGCAACACATTATGCAAAATAAACTTTGATCCTACCCTAAAGCCATTTCATGCCTATTCCCCATGCTTCTCCTCTCAGCCACAGAAGTCACGGAGTTGTACTGCTCCACTTCTACAGCAGAGCATAAAAACAGAACTAAAAGCAGAGGAGACAGGAGGTTGGGCCAGCAGCTGCGCTACACCCCGTAGAGAATTCTTGCTCCCTGCAAAGATGAGACCACAGAGAAAATCTCTACGTCTGTACAGTAATGTTAAGTACTGGGAGGAGGGATAAGGATGGTGGGGGTGGTGGTAAAAGATGATCTCACGCAGCTATCAAGAAAAACAGGAGGGAGGGAGAGGAAAGAAAGCACACCTGACAGACATGTTAAGAGATGCCTGAACAAGAACAGGGCTGGCCCAAAACCACACTGCAGTCTCTTGGGAGCAGTGGAAGTAAAAGCAGTTCTGCAACTAAAGGCTTATCAATCACTCACGTGTGTGCGCTTTACTGAACTCCTGAAGAAAGCGATTTAAAAGACAGGAATCGAAGGATGACTCTAACAGGCTCTCAACAGACAGGAAGAGGAGAGCAGATAGGGGCAGAGGGGAGAGCATAGGAAGAGATGTGAACACTATGTTTGAGAAAAGACGTACAAAATGCCCATATGCCGTACCGCTGCCTGGAATGATTCTTATCTCTCTTTCCTTTGAATAACCAGCACCACATTGCTGACTCCCTTCATACTCCCACTTACATCAGACTCTCCCAGAACATCCTTTCTTCTTCAGGAGTGGTGACTGCTAAGCTGCAACCTATGAAACAAGCAGCTGCTGAAGGAAGGATGCACTGAGTCTTCAGTTGACTTGCAAGTCATGCAACTCAGTCAACAGAGAATAATTCATAGAACCATTCTGCGGAACAGGAGAATGGGAATTAGATGCTGAACTATCACCATTAGTTTCCTATGCATGTTTGGATCTGCTTCGTCCACAACTCTAGCAATCCAAAAGAGGTGGCCAACTTACTTCCTAGGGAAAAAAAAAAGCAAGCCAGCTAACACTAGGTTACAGACTTAAACCTGCAGAAAACGACACCGCCTTGCGAAAACATATTCTAGCCTAAGCTTGTTTAGGTAATTAGGACAAAAGATCTTCCACCCTACCTTTGCTATAAGGTATTCCAGTACAACTGTACCCAACACTTAGCCTCAAAACATGCCCATTCAAGTTTGGATACTGGATTCAACCCACTTAAAAATTCTTCTGCGTAATTTGAAAAACTGAGCATATACTTCATTAACAGCTGGTCTATTAGCATTAATCAGCCATTTCACTCCTTTCCCACTGTCCTTGTAGCCAGGGGCTGAAAGCATTCACTATAAAAGTCACTCAATTTATAAAGCTTTGACACATGATAAATATGGTCAAGACTTAAGATTCCCAACAAGCCTTTCCTCAGTCAGCACCACCAGACTGACCTACCTCCTGCAGTGGGTGTCTGCCCAAGCCCAGCCACGTTACTCCGTGAGTACACGCTCCAACTCTTATTTCTGGCAAAACTGTTCTATCCTCACCAGAGCAGGATTTCCTGCGTGTTGTAACTCCAACACTATGGCACAGAAGAACGTGTCTGTAAAGATGTAGCTATAGCTGTACATCAGTATTCAGTGCTGCAGGACTGAAAAAAATAGACAAGATGCTGAACTGATTTAGTGCTTGTTATAGTTCATTCCAGTTTGCATATATAATGCAACTAACAACTCTCCAGACAAGCACAGCACACCCAGTAGCAGCACAAGCCTCTCTCATACAGCTCCTCCTCAACTCAGAAGCAGCAGCGCTAGAAGGGCAGAGTAAGGTATTTGTAAGCTTTCAGGTTTGGAAAGAATTTCACTGAGTACATGCGTCCAGTCCCCCACTACCACACCCAAAATCATAAGGTGGTCTCCTGAAGCCAGTTAGGTGCCTTTTTCCACTTTGCTTCCTGGGAGGCTCACCGAAAGCAGCGATGCTCCATTGATTAGAGACCATTTGAGCTGCAGCATGGGTGTATTTCTGGTCAGTTCATAGGCATTTACTCTCATGCCAAAACAAGCCTTCAGCTTCTTCACCTCCTTCTCCTTCCCCTTCCACAGTCTCATCCATCAGTGCTTCATATATTGACATCTGTACAACTCCTCTTTACATGATTCTCTCACCAGGAGCAGTCACCTTTGGACTGGTACAGCCAGGTCTTTGCCATCTAATGAGCTCCCAGTTTCTATCTTTCAGTCTCTGGATTATTTCAAGGCATCTGCCTGCAAGGGCCCGGACTGCAAGGAGATGCATTGCCGAGCTGCTGTTCCATTATTTCACCTACGACAAAGTCAGGAGTTTACAGGAACAGAATAAGAATGGGCATGTTTGTTTTGACAGGCTGGGGCTTGAAAATGTGAGTGGAGGGCAATGGCAAGTAAAAAAAAAAAAAAAAAAAAAAAGTACAGTTCTCTGATTTTTACCAGAAACTTATTGAGAAAACATTCATGTTTTCTAGCTATATTTAAAACTTTACCCTTCACTTTCACAGGAGTTAACAGAAGATAATTAATTCCTTTTTTTATTGCATTTGCCTATGTTGCCCTTTCCTTGGGCTGGGGGCGGGGGGAGGCGGGAAGAGAGACAAATCCAGGCTTTGGCATCTATTTCTCTCTCCTCGGCTCCCCTGATATTCCTTGGCACACCAGACCTGATCATGAAACACTCCAACAAATTGCTTGAACATTTCAAGTATGTCAAATCAGCATTACCACCCCTCACCCAGTCTGCCCTCCCACACCCCAGGTAAAGCTATTCATTGTATAAGCACCACCTGCTGAAAGAGTAGAACTCACACAACTGACACATTTTCATAAGGTAGTGAGACACCTCCAGCCACTAACTTTCCTGGGGATCCTCAGCAAGGATGGTCTGCTGAAACTCCAGGCATGAGAGAAAAAACAAACAAACAAAAAAAGCCAAGTCACAGCTTCACATCAGCAGAACCCAATGTTTCTTCTACGGCAGGTAGTGTGGAAAAGACATTTCATGACATCTGCCACTGGCCTCCTCCAGACTCCAACGATTGCAGCCTTTCTAGTCAGCGGAAAGCCCCTTACTTCACGGGAGCGAGGGGATAAGAAGTCAGCTGTCCCATACAGTCACGGTCCCGTGAGACCACTGCGACGGTCAGCTTGCATTTTGCCAGCACAGGCATATTTGTGAAGAAATTAAAGCAGCTTGAGAAATCCACTGCATGGCCACCTACACGTGTCTGGAAGCACAGCTTGGCTCAATGTGCTGAGGAGACCTATGTAATGCTGGCAAGCAGAAACAGCGGCCAAAAACAGCAAACTGAAGTGGCACTAGCATCGGAGGGAAACCAGTGGTTAACACCTGCTGCTCTAAGTCAGACCTGCAAGTGAGCGAGGTTCCAGTGAACAGCTTTTCAAAGGCACACACAGGATTTAACCAAGTCCTACAGCAAAGACAGGAAACCATTCATTTTGGATGTTTCAAGCATGAAAACCTGTTTGTTTTTACTCCACCATCAGACAGCAAAGGCATTTTCAGTGAAGCCAGAAGTAAGATAAAACCAAACAATGAATTCTCCCCTCTTCATACATAGCAGGACAGGGGAAAGCTGCTTTCCTAGTTCAGCAGAGGCAGCTGCCGAAGGCAGGCAGAGGGCCGTCCGGGGCGGAAGGAGTGGTATTGCCAAAACCAGCAACGCAAACATCAGAACAGCTTCAGCATCTCATCCCCTGCCTGCTGGCAAAGCAGCTCCCCTTCTGCCAAGGCACAGGAGAAGCTGAGTCGTCACAGAAGTAATTGAAACAGAGATGAACACTGGGCATAAATTTCCTCAAAGAGTCTCATTAGCAGAGCAACTACAGCCTGATCTCCTCCCTCTTTACTATAAAAACATAAAAACATACTCTTTATTAAACTCCGCTTGCAAATGATTTCAGAGAGACTGAGAGAAGGGCACACTTAATAATAAAACATGACTGGAAGGGCTAGACCTGATTTAAAAAGTCAATAAAGCATGTGTTTTCATTAAGAAACAAAACTTAGTCCTGGTTTTAATAAAAATCCAACCTTTATTTGTTTTGGAGGCAGAGAAGGGAGATCAGTGTGCTGCTCCCCTCGCCTCCCCAATTTTGAATCCATCTCATTGCTCTTGGCAACAACAAACAAAATTGAGCTCATCTCTAGGAGAGGTTTGCTCCTAAAGAGAGTGGGAAACCCAGGCACGTGCTGGGTGGAGAGAGGAAAACCACTTGGAGATTCTTGCATTGCTTCAAAGATTAATCTAACATTTTAATTTTAGACCAGAAGCAGCACAGCAAGATAGGGATTTTGTTTTTAAAGGGCAATTAGAGCCTTCCTCCTCCATTTGTTCTTTCTTTAGAAGAAATGTTTCTATTGTCTTGACATTTTGGAAAGGAAAAGCCCCACTGTGATTGTTTTACAGCAGTTATGAAATGCAGCAGCCATACAATATGCAGCCCTAGGTTTGTGTTTTTGGTTCTCTTAGGTGCCCAGCCCGGGCTGTTCAGGCATGAAATCATTTGCCTGACAGCTCAGCTACTGGTCACTTATCTAAGGAAAAAAATCACTGATGACTGCAAACCAAGATAAACACATGCACAATGGAAGAGCTCTGAAAAAACAATATGCTCTTTAAAAGAGAGCCCACACATTAACGACCCATTGCTGTTCCACCTTAGTCACTGCCTCTACCGTAGTCATATCTTGGTATTGGCCTATTCGAGCTCATTTTATTCCTATGGAGGATAGAAAAATATTTGGTTTACGGGGCATACACAGACTAAGAACAGGTTACCCTGGAAAGCATGCTGCCAGATTTATAGTCTAAAAGAACTAGGACAAACGACCATTACCTACTCTACTAAAATGGCATCTGAAGAGCCATCTTAAGTCCTTTAATCTCTTATCTTGAGAAAACTAGCCAGTACTGAATGAATTGCAGTCATGTTGCCTGCTAGCTAAGGTCAAGAGTTCTGTAACTCGTTGCTGTACGATTTTATCAGGCATGAGAAATGCATAACTCCTCACATGTGCCAGCAGCCACCCCACAACACTTGCAGTGAAAACTGGCATATACCAAGTGAGTGAACAAGGAAGATGAATTTTCTAACCGTAAGCAGTTTCAGATTCCTGAAAATCTTGCTGTCCATGAGGTGCTTGATTTTTCTGCAGCAAGGCTACAACTTTATTTCAGAGTTTGAACAAGGAAATTTTGGGC
Organism: Pygoscelis adeliae; assembly: GCF_000699105.1. Classification (NCBI taxonomy): domain Eukaryota; kingdom Metazoa; phylum Chordata; class Aves; order Sphenisciformes; family Spheniscidae; genus Pygoscelis; species Pygoscelis adeliae. Next base: position 2,155,152 of record NW_008824908.1, on the reverse strand, counting down.
AGCCCCAGTCAAGACACACCAGGACAGAAGCCCACCGCATTTTTAAAGGCAGGGTCCTTATTTATCCCATACAGCAGTCATTAAAAACAAAACCAAGAATCCCCAGGATTTTAGCCTTAGTTTAAGGAAAAAAAAAAGTTTAAGTATTTGATTCCAGATTTCCCACAGTGATTAATGCGGTTAAAAAAAGGTCCCCAGTAAGACGCAAGAGCTGTACTTATCCAATCGATTTCATGCCATGACACTGACAGTAAGATGCCTTCCTGCCAACAGCTGGCTCTTACTAATCCTTCCATTCAACCTGCTGAAACACGATTTTGCACCCAAGGCCACATGCAAAAAGCATCTGGCTCAGGAGCAGAAAAAGAGATGCTGTTAAGCAGGGTGAGCTCCACACCTTTCCTTTCTATCCCCATAGATGAACACAAACACTGACTGATGCCAGATCCCACAGGCCCTGAGATGGAGGCGACAGCCAGGAAATGCTTCTTTAAAAGTGGGGGTAGAAGCATACGCTATAAATTACGTACAGCCCAGTGCAGGTGGCCACAAGGTTGTAATGCAAAGCAGCCTTAATTTCAGATTGAATTAATCCTAATCCCGGAGATTCATAGTATGTTGCTGAGGTCTCTTCTGCCTACTAAGTAGAGGAGACTAAGCAGTCAAGAGTCTGCTGTGAGTTCCTTATACCTTAACGACCGCTGGCTTAGATATGAAGATCAAGGAGGTGAACAGCAGCTTCCAACATAAGTGAACTCCAGCAGAGAGCATTTTAAGAAGTTAACAGAAACTGGGCTAGACAACAAAAAGTCTAAACCCAAGCAGGTTCAAGGCACTCCAGCCCTTTCCTGCTATAACATGCCATGTTTAAATGGAATCAAGTTTTTATGCCTCGATCCAGGGAGGATTTCCTTTTCTAGGACAGAGTAGCATACTATTTCCTTCCCTCAAATAAAGGCAGCAAAACTAGGTCTTCTGAACTTAACTTGATCCAGCAATGCTGGCATTGAGTGCCGGTCAAACAACAAGGGAGAAATTAAAAAAAAAAAAAAGTAACATAGTAGTTCACTCAGAGACTACCTTTACGCTAAGACTCAGGAAATGGATGGCAGAAGTTTTATTATAACTAGAGGGGGAGCATTTTTCTTTAATAATCTCCACAACTGAAGTTACTCAGGTGTGTCTCCAGCAGACCTAGTCTCAGACACATTGCATAGTCAAAAGATGAAGTCATCATCAGTGCAAAAACCAGTCTAGCCACCAAAGACAGAGGCTTTTCTCCCACTCAGCTACTTCACAGCAAACATCTGATGTACCTGAACAGAGCAGAGCATGGCCAACCACCACTGCAAGCAGCAGGCTTCCCAGGAAGAAGCAAGATAGAGACCACAAGCTACAAACTCAGAAAGGAGAGCCCTGCGAAAGATGAGTCCCTGAGCTGTGCAACTGCATCACGTCACTAACACCCCCGAGGGTTTAAGGAACACTGACACATGTCCACCTCAGAGCTTCAAAAGACGACAGCTAGCGAGCCTTTAACACATCGCGCTCTCCTGTGTCAGGAGTACATCCCAACCACACAGACACACAGCAGTTAATGGCCGGTTAATGGTCAGAATTGCTTCCCGAGCTGGCCAAAATCAAACATACAGCATGATGAGCTTATATGAAGTGTGTGCCATTTAGGGCACAGCATCCTTAATTCAGATTAGGTTTTACTTATTGGCTATTCACATCAGTCAATAATGCTCCCTCCTCTCCCATCTTAGGCCATTTCAAATGTTGAGGGGGAGAGGGAAGAGGAAGCAATATGCTCTTCTTTCTTCCACTCTCCTAAAAAAAGACTTGCAGCTTTGGGGTTTCAGTTTTCACAGTAAGCAAGTAGTTATATGGATGGTGTTGGGGATTGCAGCAGTGAGATCATAATCCAAGGACAACAGCATTGCACAAGTTTACTTGCATTTTCCAACCTACCAGTCGTTTCTTACATGAGGCAAATGGTAGACTTGGACTTCAAAGGGTCAGAATAACACACCTCTTTAGATCGAGCATGTTTGAAAACAAAGTCATCTAGACAGATGGAGGGCAAAGGGCGAGGAGATCCATCGCCAAGAACACAGCTGACTGCACCATGGGATCTCTAGCATGTATCTAAACTATGTTGTTTTGGAACAAAAACTACCAGTGGGATTTAGGAGACGACAGAGAAGCTGATTTGTTATTTGCTCCACCCGCTCACACACACAGGTAAGAAATTTGCTCAGCCAGAAACTGGCTGCAGGCAAATTGTAGCACACACAGGACATACAGCGCCAATTCCTCCTGCACCTTGCCGACAAAAAATAAGCAGTGCCCACGAGGAAAGCTAGTACTTCACTTCTAGTGGGTCCAGTCTTCCTCATGCTACCTTTTCTTACCCTGTTCTAGAGAAAAGCACACCGCTTCTTCTCCCACTTTATGTTTTATTTTCTCTTATTCACCTTCTTAACCATTTGAATCTGCACAAAATACCCTAAGGCTGCAACAAAAGCATATGCTTATAGTGAAAGGTGCACATGCATTTCTAAATAGCTCTGTGGGAGCACACAGCAGCCGAGAAAACTACCACATACCACTTGTATAGGAGTTTGATATGCAGGGGCTGGGAAAGCACCCTCAAGAGACCATTTAGTGCAATTCTCTACAGCGAGAGTCAGTTATCTCCCAGTAAGGGACAGCCAGCAAGATGATGAGAAAAGGGCTCCTGGCAACTTTCAATGACAGTGTGAAAGGCAGTTATAAAAAATAACAATAAAAAAAAACCAACTCCACTGGAAGGGAGCATAAAAGTCTGCCACACATCTCCACTGTCATGTGGGGGTCTGCACATAGCGTCTGCAGCCACAGAAAGATGAGATTCACCATTTCCAGCCTTCCGTCTGGGCAGTCTGTCCTGCTATACCACTGCACTAAAGCTAGCTCTGCATGACCAAGTAGTTTGGCCCACTTGAAGCAATCTATAAGACAACAATATAGAAGGTCCCGACATCCAGATTAAAGGTTTACAAGGCTTGTACTTCAGACCAGGTCTCCTGCCACAGACCAAACACCCAGCACATCAGCTGAGCCGAGCGGGCTCTGGGAATGCAGCCTCTGGTTTTGTTTTAGGTAGAAGGAACCCAGCTTGCATGCCCTGACGTTGATCTGCAATGCCAGCCAGCACATGGGGCGGGGAAGGGGGGGAAATCAGGAGGTTTACTTCAGAAGTGCCCTCCTGATACAAATCAGAACATGAAAAGCAGACATAGCTGCTTTTCAAAAGGCTTCCAATGCCTTTACCCCACACTGGTGCCAGACCTATTTTCTCCTCCCTCAATTAATCTGTTTAATTTGGGGAAAAACAGAAGGAAAAGTTTCCTAAGACTCTTCACCTTCTCACTGCTCACCTCTGGACCTTCCTTTCCTGAGATGAAGGGTTAATGGCCAAAAAAGGACACAGCACATTAAACAGAGGCTCCCTGGGGCCAAAATGCTTCTCAGATGCCAGTGTGCTAGTTTTATTGATGAATACATTCTGCTACGTTTGTTGTCGTGCATGTTTTTCTGAGGTGTTGTCTAGTTTGCCAATTGACCACGCTGGATGAAACTATTAACTTTAAGAGCAGCTTTTACAGCTACTTTGGAAGTGGCCTCCCCCACTTGCGGCATTGCTTATGAAGCGGCTTAAGCCTGGGAGCGATGAGGGAGGAGGAAGACACTGCACAGAGACATCCATCACACCAGCTAGGTGCTGGGCTGCTGCTGAAGCAGGGAGGGAATCGGTGGCTGGGAAGCAGCAGCCAGGGCAAGGACACTGGCACAGAGGGTCCAGCAAGGCCACTTACTGGTGGAGCAGGAAAGGCGGCAGCTGCTCAGCCCATCTGCTAACTCAAATCTCCCCAGTTGAAGACCCTCCCCCCCCAAATGGGCCTTATCACCAGCTTCCACCAGGCTTTCAGGACATTGCTGTGCAAGGCCATAGGACAAGAAAAGCTGGATGCTTTGCTAGACTGCAGGGTCTGAAAGCACAATTTGGCCCTTTATTATAAACTCTCTTTTAAAAAGAGATTCTAACTTGTGGGAAGCTTTGGCAGAGAATGTAAATTCCTCCCCCCCTTTTATATGCCTCTAAGAGCTTCAAGCAATAGTCAAAACACTCCCGAGACTTTCAGTTGCTGTTTGAGCTTAATACAGGACCGTATACTTTTTCCCCTCCCACATGCGTGTCCTCCCCAGTTTTCCAAAGATCCACCTTTGCCAGCATGGAGACAGGCACAGGTTACACTTCTGGCAGCAGGGGGAACAGGCTGCACAAACTACACAGCGGATCTGCAACAACTCCTCACTGCACAAAAGAGTGCTTGGGAAAGGGGAGAGGACAGCACAAGGGGAACAGTGTACTTTTCTCCAGATTGAAGATACTGAGTGGGAGAGTTTTTGTTCATTTCAAGGGCAAAATGCAATAAATTCTTATTAGCATGCATACTGTAACTCAAAGTCTTAAAAGCCTCAATGCAATAGCAATATGAAAGACATTGCCAAGCAAAGAACTGCTGTGCTGCAGAAAACTGGGTATAAGTGGAAAAACTTCAGCAAATAAGTTTTCCTCCTCTTCAGAAGGAGTTTTACCTCCACACGCTGGCATTTCATTTCCTCTCTCCATCACCCCAGTCACTGATGCTCTCAAGGCTGATGGCAATTGCCTGCATCATTCTCCCCAGCTGGTTCAGGAAGCAATGACCAGGGTAACTCAGTCCATGCAAAGGGGGATTGAAATCAAGCTAGGAAAACAGGGTGAGTAACAAAGCCAGACCGCCATGCTTTCAGGAGAGTTTGCTTCTCTGCCCTCAAACAGCACCTTCCTTCAGTCCCACTCCTCACATAGAAGCACTCAGTTTTCAGTGAGGCCACCTTCCCTTTTAGTCACCATGGTTGTGAGTCATCATCGAAGGACTGAGGTTAGCCTCTGGAAACCACCAATTTTCTTCCTTCCTGTAATGCTTGGCGATAGAGCCCATACGAAGTTTTGAAGAAAAATCTGACCCCAGAGGGCATGCATTTGTTGGCTGTCACCTAGCGTCCCTTTTTGGTGCACAGATACCTGTATTAGCACCTCTAAATAACTGTTCACACCACATATGCTAGAAAAATCTAGGTGGCGTAGAACAAATATCTCTTTATAGTATAGTGAGTATCTGGTGCTAGCCACACATTGTAATTCCCTTCCTCCACTTCCTCCCCCCAAAAGAGGGCATAGCACAGGGAAAAAAAATAAATACATGTAGTTCTGTTAGTTTACCCCTGGAGCGCCAAGGCCAAGGGCACTGCTCTCCCGTCCACAGCGGACGGCTGCTCTCCCAGCCTGCTCCGGACACCGGGCACAGGAATCCGAGCTTGGCACCATGCTAACCCAACTATGTGGCTTCTGGAGCAAAACCAGTTCACGTCCAGCCAAGAGAGCAGAGAAGCAGCCAAAATGCAACTGCCTGTACCACTCACTGTCTGTGCAGCTAGGCCCTTAGATACTCGTTCTGCTTGTGTTTTCAGGTCGAAGTTTTTTTCCTTGGTAACTACAAAAACTACACAACTTGCAGAAGCACCTCAGAAGTTGACCACAGGCTCTAGAAGCAAGCGGTTTGCAAATAAAAACACCCAGCATTGCCAGAGCTAAATAAAGCAGCTGAAGTTTACCTAACTAGGAGTATGTTAACTATGACATACTTTCTCAGGAAGCACTGTTTCGTTCTTTGAAGCTATGAGCAACAACATGTACCACAGTGCTGTCTCCCCAGCCTGGATGGTGGATATATCCTCTGCTACTTTAATTTTCTACTCCTTGAGTTTTTCCTTGAAAGTCTCCACCCCCAACACTGCATTCCCATCTATCCACCCCCAAGCACTTGGACTAAATTAAGCCAAAAATCAAAGCCAGCTGATTATTTATTAAACAAACAGGATACATTTTGTCTTTAGTAGAATCAAGCACTCCTGGTAGCTGTAGACTTTAAACTTTGCTTTGGGGGGACAGGGGCGAAGGAAGGAAGCAGTCTTTTACTTTAGGAGAGCACACTGAGAAGTTGTTATTTTACTTAAAAGCCATCTGCCTATAAAATGAAACTGTACACGCATGTACGACTTAACAAGCTATAAACAAGCATCAATAGCAACACTCATATTTCAGTGATAATAGCTGTCTTTGATCACGTTTCTTTAGACTACCCTCCCCTTCAAACCATTTTCAACTCTCTCAACTCCTGTCAAGCCCATCTCCCACATCTGCCGATTAAAGGAAGAGGCAGAAATTGGAACTAATGGGGGTGCAGGGAGGGAGCTAGTGCGCTTTGTTTCTGTGCCAAAAGCTTTAGCAGGATGCAGAGAGGTCCCTAACAAACAGGGGCCAGCAACACGTGCAAATGAAAAAAAAGCCACAGTTATGTACACAGAAAGGCATTCCTAAATTTTTCCAGAGAAATTCTGAATACTTTGTTTCCTGTGAGAAAATGAGCATTTGACTAGAGATCTCCTAATCAGGAAACAGACACATCAGGTATTTCTAGAATGCTAATGAACATACAGAACAGAGCAGGGATTATCTGCCGCCTGCCTCAGCTGACACCAGGGACTCCCAGCATCTGAACTCCCTCCTGCTTTTATTCAAGTCACAGTTTGCAAAAAGATCTTTTGCATGAAAACAATACAATACACAAAGTCAGTTCCCAAATGGATACAGAGAGATACAAGTGGAGTTACAGGAAGACAGAGCTTAGAAGCCACTTCATCAGGGATTGTTTTCTTCTTCTGGTTGGGGGAAAAAAGAGAAAACACATCCAAGACAAGAATGTGCAATAAAATCAGATTAAGGAATGTTAGTCACTCCTGGCTTCCCCTCAAAACAGAAGTCAAAGACTTTCCGCCATTCATTCACAAGATGTCTAAACAGTGAGCCTTGCTGAAAGAAGGGGGGGGGGGGGGGGGGAAGGGGAAGAGAAAAGTGAAAGGAGGCAAAGAAGGTTGCTCTTCTCAACCGACTAATAAGCTCCCAAAAGTGGTCTTCCTTCATCCGTGTGCTAAAAGCCAAAGCAATCTCTGCAGCATCAGCAGGCGCTGTGGTCAGGGCTGGGTCCCAGCCAGCCAAGAGTGCAAATACAGTATTAAATGCATTCATACTTTCCCACTGAGACAAAGCCTGAAAAACCTAACCACTGCTCCATCCTCTGTTCTGCCTCTTCCCAGTTAAGCCTCCTGATATTGCTCCTAAACAAAAACGTCCATCCATGTTTACACAAGGAAGAGGCTGAGGGTCATGGGCTGCAACAGCCGAGAAGAGCAGGCACATTGCTGCAAACGTGTCCACTCTTCTTTGGATTTGGAGTAGGCACTCAGTGGCTTTGCTGTTGTGATTCGGCATCCATTTACACAAACACCAGTGTGGTTCTCAGAGAAAGGAGGATTGTAATTGAAACCACCAAAAATAACCATTGGCATACGACACTTGTTATTTAGCACAGACCCCCTTCAGCAGTTTTCATGGTCATGATTCAGCAGACGTGGTGGCAACACTCCAAAATAAGGTCTCTTTCTCCTTTTTCTGCAAAAGGACCACAGAGTTGCACAGAGCAGCCTAGGAGAGGACCTCATGCCCCAAGCTTAACCAATTTATCACCATGCTGCATCCCAACCACAAGAGAAAATACAGACTAATGCAGTTGCAGACAGAGAATTGTGCTAAGCCTTCACAAAGCCTCTCCCAGGAAGCCCCTTCCCCACAAGCAAAATGGACCTGGGCTGCTATTCCCAGCAGCTGATGAGTCAAATAACTTCATTATGAAATGCTTGCTTAAGACTGGAGTTGTTATTTAAGGAACCGGTATCTCACCTGCCTCACAAAGATAATACAGGTACATGAGACAACACACTCAGAACGTAGCTCCTCTCTACCTACAGAAGTGATGCTCTGAAGCAGCTTTTCTTTAACTGTTTTAAATGCGTCACTCTAGCACAGGAGGTGTTTGCCCAACTTCTGCTGAGATAATAAAACTGGACATATAACACCTCCCAGCAGTTGCAGAAGCTAGTGAATGTACAAAAAAAATCTGTTGGTTTTTGTTGGCTTTTTTTTAATGAATTAAGATAATTTAAAATGAAAATTCTTCATCTCAAAGACAGATTGGTTGAAAAAGTTACTGAATGGCTATATGAGGTGACGTTTCTCTCCAAATTTTGCCACACAGAGAACAGCAGGGAGTGACGTATGCCCTAGACTTCTCGTAAATATATGTCAACAAAAAAAGGTTGTAAGCTACACGGTTTCAAAACAGTTGAAATAAAACTCCCTTCCTTCCTATAAATCTGTGCTTAAACTTCAGGCACCAAGTACCATATTTAGCATTTCCAGAGGGATGCACACAGAGGTGACCACGAGGAAGATGGCTGCGGTTGTAGACTTCCCTTTAAACATCTTCTTTTGCTCTGAAAACAGACAAGCATGCTATGTCTGAAGGGACGTAGTTATTTACCAGCTCCCAATTTACACATCCATTGGGTAAGTGAGCTCCCACAGACACGAGGGTTTTTGTCCTACACTGGTCATGTCAGATCCTCTGAGCTGTCAGACACAACCGCCTTCATATATGAGGACTCAGAATCTTTTAAACCAATTTGGAGGAACAATTCTGCTCCTTGGAGTCTTTACAGGGTTTGAATTGAACCTGGCACCTCAGCTTTGAATCTCATCATCCTCCAAAGGTCCTGGGCTGCTGCCTGTTCAGATTGTTACTGGTCATTGCCCCCTTGGGAGGGCTAGGAATCAGGGTACAAAGAATAAACAGCAAAGCATAGCAGCTGTATCATGCTGGCACATGGAGAGACAGAGAGAGGAAACGACAGACAGGAAACAACTTCAAAAAAAACCCAAACCAAAACAGTGGAACTGTGCATTTGACAGGTTTTTTTAATCAAAGTAAACCACTCAGAAATGTATACATGTCTTCTGAGCAGATTACTCATTGTGACTATTTTAAAGCCATTAGCTGGCAACTACTTCCCAGCTGATGCAGATTCCCAGTTGAAGGTGCACTGGACAACACACCCAAACTCTTTAGTTCTTTCTTTCCTCATTTTGTCATTAAAAATAACTAAGTGACATGGGATCTAAGTGTCTTAAAAGCACTTGATGATTTTTTTCATCAAGAAAAGCTTATCAGGCCAGTGCAAGAGCTGTTCACCCAGCTCTTAGTGAGATGATGAAGAGTTAGGTATATAACTTGCCCATCACAAAACAAAAAATATGAAAAAATGAAAGCTTACCCACCTTTGGCTGTTGGGAAAGCAGAATTCTGCAAGTTGCAAAAGCTCACATGATTTATCATGGAAATGATTACATATTCAGGAGTGGCTAGTGGCAGTGACTGTGCCACCATACTGGCAGACGCACCACTTGTGTGAACTAGTAGCTTGGTAATCATCAGCCTCCCTCCCTGTTTCCAAAAGGAATACCATTCTGAACAGTGAAAAGAAAAGCTCCCCATAGAAGCACTACAACGCAAGCAAATTCAGGGCTGTATTTCAGTAGCTCTATTCTTCCACACCTTACAGTAGAACTTGTCTTATTTTACTGACATCCAAGCTGCCAAGAATTGATGTTGAGATTTAGATAAACTTATCAAGTATAGATAAATATTACATGCAACCACTCTGCTTCTTCCAAATGCCAATATTCTCAGTGCCATTGACACGAAGTGCTATAAAGAAATAAAGCAATAGTTAAGCTGATTATTTGTTTTAAAATGATTCATGTTTTTACTACATTAAAAAAAGTCTTGAGGCAAAAGATGTAGGAAGTGAGGGTTTGCAGACAGAGTGTGTGGATTCGGAACCCAAGTCCTTCTTGGGTCCTCCTTCAAAACCAGTGAAATTTTGCCCTTTTTTTTTTTCCGGTTCTTTCCCCATCTTTCCCATAGATGTTTATAACTTTCTGTGCGTTCTCTTTTCCTCTGCTTTTTGAATTGTACTAAAACCACATTCAAGAGGAGAGGGATTCATTCACTGCACTGAGTAACAAGCATTCCAGGTTTATTTTAGGCTGCGTGAAAGCTAATAACATAAGCAAATCTTACATTTTCCTTGAGACAGTACAAACACTAACAGTCAGGAACCATGTCTCAGCAAGACAGCAGGAACCAAATCTGAGTAACAGACTCCACAACTGCACATCACAGAGTGTGAACATGCTCTGCTCCGTAAGCCACGTCAGTCCACATGAGCTGACACAGCCCCATCATGCAAGAGGGATGTGAGGCCATGCCAGAGCCTTTGTGGACCTTACAGACACGGGACTGTAGCAAGCTGCCTTTACAAACCTTCGGACCTCAGCACAACCCCAGAAATACCTCTAGCAGCATTCCCTCCACAGTGATCCCTCCTCAGCAGGGGTGCAGCTTCTCCTTGTTATTTCTATGTGCAAGTAGCTATCCAGAAATACATGTCGCCGACACTGACACGCCTTGTAGTGCCAGGAGGTCTTTAAAGCAGGGAGACCTGTTTTGCTTGAATTACTCAGTCCACACCAGTTGCAAGAGAGCCACCACAGAAGGGTACCATTCAGCAAGCAACCTAGCTAACCAGGTTTACAGTAGCAGGAAAACAATTTCCTCTCATGGTTGCTGCTGATGCACACACAGAAGTATCTTCTTCACTCTTCCCTCTTCCAGGTCTCCTGGGACATCCGCATGGAATTGAAATGGTCTGAGACAGAGGCAATAACATTTCAGAAGACAGGTGGAGCTAGTGACTCTGATTTTCCAAGATAAGCACAACACACCCATAAACCAGACCAACAAGACTCAAGAGCATGCTACCCACGCACTGTATGACACCCATCAGGGTAGAAAGGCACTCGCACCACACTCTGCAGCTCCAGTACTTCCTCATGATGCAATATGGCTCTGGGAACTCGGGATGCAACTGGTGAGAGGAAGGGCGTGGGACATAGCCACCACTTACCAACTGAACTGGGACCAACTGAGGTGCAGCACTGAAAAAAACCACTCAGGGAAGTACCGCTGTCCAGCCTTACTCCAGGCATCCAGAGGTAAGACAAGTTAGTTGCAGGTATGCTCTCCACATGGTCTGGGGTTCAACACTGGTGAAGCCCACTGTAAGACAGGGCTTTGTGCATACCTCTAACACCACCCTTCCTCTTGCTCGCCACCACGATGCATTTCCCAAAGCTGATGCAGATGACATGTACCCTTGCTGAGGGTCATCTGAGCAGAGGAAGCCAAGTTTGTTGTGGCAAGCTGTTTCCTGTGACCTGCAACCCATGAGCTCCTGTGGCCAGCTGCTTCTGGGAATGTTTCAGGGAGGGGAGATGGGTTTTGAGGTACTGCCAAGCCACTTGCCCACAGCAGCACTTGTTAAATTACAACGGATATCCAGTCTGCAGCTTCTCCCAGCGTTCCCCCTCTCCTCTCCATCCCCTCTGGATGACATGGCATTCCCGAGATGAGCTTAAATACCTACCCCAGAGTGCCCCGCGGTGCTTGTACAACAGACATCGGCGTACAGCAATGAACAACATCTAACATAGAACCTGTATTACAACCCACATGTGCCATACTTCTTCGTTAAACCATACGTCCCCTGTAAGGTGACTGGGAAACTCTGCATGCGGCAGGGGGAGGTGTGCTATGGTATGGTAGCCAGATAGATCAAGGAAGGAGAAATTAAATCCTGCTTAAAGTGAAATACAGTGCAGGCCAGTGCTCTTCTAGGTGGCAGACCGGGACCCTCATAGCAACCTGCAGACAGCTATTCAATTCCTCTCTTTCAGTGCAAGAAATGTTAATGCACCAAACTCTACGCTGTGACAAGAGCTGCCACGTAATGTTGTCACACAGCCTTTGAAGTCAGCCAAAAAAACAGGGAAAGGGAAATTCTCCAATACTCTCACCAGCACCTTTCCATGTACAAGCAAAAGGCAAGAGACCCAAACAGAAGACTGAAGTTAAAAAAATTTCCTGTTTTTCATAGTCATGGCCCAGTGCAGGCACAGATACCTTGAAGAGGTCAGAAAGGCACCAGCCACACAATTACTGAAATCATCTAAAACAAAAAAGAATCTGACATGCTTCTGGGCTTGGCCTATTTACACAAGAAGAGGTATTAGCCAGATCTAATGAAAATCATGACCAGAATTAGCATTTTCAGTCACCCTTGCAAATGTAAAGCCCACTAGCAAATCAGCAGCAGCACTGTCTGCGCCACAATTATTGTCTGCCCAGGGGAAACCCTTGGGATACAACCTTTCAGGTATGACAAGCTGATAAATGGAGACATCATGTGGTTACCCACATGGAAAAGTAACTCCCTCATGAAGGAACCTAACGGATGAAGAAGCAACTTTTCAACCATAGCACTGTAGGATCCAAGTCCAGTTTAACTGAACTTGGAAACAAGAATATCACATTTCATGAGAGGTACAGGTAAAACCCGCCATGAAGAGGTCATCCATAGCTTTAAAGACAATTCTGGCTTGAGGAGAGATCCTGTACCAGGGCTTAATGCATAAATGTTAAGCTGGCTCCCTGTACATTACCTTCTCCTCCCTCTAATACTCAGGCAGAGTTTTAAAAGCAACAAGTCCTTTCACAAGTGTCCAGTGCGCTTTCAACTGACTGAGGAATAATGCAGCCACAGCTGCATTATCACTCCTCTTGCTATTGATAATCTTTGTCTCAGCTAAGAATTGCTCTGAAACAAAGTTTTTAAAACTTCTTGTTGCATACTGTACTTCAAATGTGCTATACTTTTATTTTTTTCCCCTCTACAAAGGATAAGTCATGTTAGAATTATGCAGCTTCAAGGAATGCAAGCTTAGGGAACTCCATTTTTTCTTGTTGCTAGCCACAAAGACACTACCTCTGGACTTATTTATGGGCTCTATTATAAAGCATTCATTCATTCGTTCAGATTCTTGCAGTTTAGGGGGAATTCCTTCTGAAACTTTATGGTTTTCTGGTTAACACAATATGTTTTTTCTTCTGCTTTACTCGTGCCTGCTGCATTTAAAACTAGACCTTAGTAAGTGCAGGAAAGCAAAAATGTAGAGATTACCTTATTTTGTAAACAAAATCACTGCATCTGCTGGATACATACTACTAAAACCACCAAATTGCTTGGCAGAATGAAAACGAAGCAGCAATAAAGCAGGCTAATAAAGCGAACAAACTGGTTGCCATCAGTGTCCAACCTAAGGTCATAACTGACAGACCTCCTGTTATCACACCTCAATGGCATTCACGGATGAGGAAAACAGCTTTAGGCCTTTTCAAATCCTCAGCTGGTACCCTCAGCTTTGAAGGAAACAGGTGTATTCACCTACAGTGGCTGAAGAGGCAGAAATGCTGTCTTGGAGCCCACCGCCGCCAGCAGCTGGGTAGCCTCACAGTGCCCTCGCTGTGCCAAGACGGTGCCTTCCACCGACTCCACTGGATTCCAGCTCTCCAGCTTCCACAGATGCCAGGCAGGACATAATTTCATATTCAAGTAAATTCAAATTAAATAAACGTTCTCCTTCAAAGTTTCACAATGTTTCTTTTTTTTTTTTTTAAATTCTCAACTCCTCTATTATTTCTAATGCAAAGGGATAATCAGAAAAGAAAAGTAATTGGTCTAAGACCCACAGTAACTGGCCATTTTTCCTCACTAATTTCTATTTCCATGTCACTGCCACTCCACCCCACTGATGCAAATGTTCTCCAAGCCTTCTTCTAGCGCTTGGAGTAAAACAGGCACCAGCACCTGCGTGCCTTCACCCAACACACACTCTCCTGCCCAGTGAGCGACAGCCTTGCAGAGCAATTAAAAAACTAAGGCAAGGAGTAGAAAGCTGAGAGCTGGAAGGAAGAAAAAGCAATACATGGGAGAAAGAAGCAGAATAGAAAAAATACAAGAAAATTAAGAGGGGGGGGGAGATGAGTGATGTGGAAGTTGTTCACATGAAGTTTTTAGAGGTTATTCAATGTCACCATATGGCAGGGGACTGAAGAGCAAGAACAACAGTGAAGTTTTCTAGGTTAATAGTTTCCTTAATATTCCCACAGGATTCTTTGCTACTCTAAACATAGCGCAAAGGAAAAAATAAGATTCGAGTAGATCATCATCAGGGGCAGGTTCAAGAAAGAGTTCTTTCAACCTCCCCCAAACCACTTTCTCTCTTGGAGTAGAAAAATATCCAGAGTTCTTAAGCAGTATTAATGCAGACATATTTGGAGCACGCAATCCCAACAACACAGGCAGTCTGAAGACAAAAGAGGAGCTTTCAGTCACTTAAGAAAAATGGTTTGAGTTAGTTATATTTGTTGAGTTATATTTCGAGTTAATTTTTCAATGCCTACTCAAACACCTAGCAGAAACAACCTTCACTGCATGCTTGCTTTCAGTGCAAGAGTCTACCGATTAAGCGGTCACAAGCTCTTTCGTGTACTTAAGAAGTTTAGAGTACTTAGAAATTTAGCAGAAAGCCTATTCCTGAAGGCCTGAATCTTGAGTTAATATTTGTATTTGCATTGTGCTATCTACCCTCCCCTCACTACATGAAAGCTACTTTGAGCTTGTGAGGTCTCTTCAGGTAAAATTCGGGGTCAAAGAAGAGACTGTCAAGTGCATTTCATTATTATCTGCATATTGTACTTGTTTTCATCACTTACAGAACGGAAATGACAGCTAGGCACAACAGGAAAAAACCTGAGCCATGAGCAGGAAACAGAATCTCTTGTTTTGACTACTAAGGTAAGGAAAGATAAATAGTGGAAAATTCCCTCATAGGGACTTTAACAGAGGTGGATCATTTGACAAAGTCTTCCTCACCACTGTTTTTATACGGTCAAGCCACCTGTTAGAGCGGCTTCACTATATTAAATAAAAAGGGTCAGACCAAGGAAGAAAACAAGAAATAGTTTTACTTGAGACTATCTTTAAGTAGACATAATTGGGGAGTTCTTCTATTTTGCTTTTTAAGTACTATCAGAGCTGCAATCTGCAACTGTAAGGCCACAAACAGGAGTTTGGAGGGACAAAAAAGAGTGGTTATTTGCTCGTTCTTATGTGTGATACCAGCTAAAGCGAAGCATGGAGTTGAGTAGAGGTTCCTATTAAAAGGCTGCATGAGTTTCCACTGTAAACAAATCTCTTTAGTCTAAATTCAGCAGAACGTGTGGTGCTGGTACCAGCTTGATGCAACTTTTATGAAGCATCAACTGTTAAAGTCTATTTTTATTATTAATATACTTAATTATGTGTTTTTAAGTTATTAAACTTTGAAACTGAAACCAAATCCCATGTAGCTTTAACACAGAAGTGGCAGCAAACGTTTGTTGCAATGACAGAACAGCAGCAGCATTTTTGCCAAGCTTCTGTTCCATGCTTACTGTATACTACAACTACTAATATTTACGCAGCACATATTTCTGCAACAGTTCCCACCACCAGTTATCGACTGACTCTACAAAGCCTATCTGTAGGCTATGCTATTTCCACACGCTCTCCCCTCCTTTCACTGAAATTCTTGCTTACCAGGTGTTCTGGCTGCAATTAAAGTAACCAGTGATCAAAATCAAATATCCTCATACTCTAAAAATGGAGTTTTCAAGGAGAAGGGGAGAAGCAGCCTCGTGCTGGCTCTGCTCAGCCACCAGGTATCACTAACCATGCCAGCAACAGAATCCAAGGCTGTTTTGTGTTTGTCTGACAAGCCAGATAAAACATAATGTTTTTAAAGATGCTTAATAAAGCAGTTGAAAGATAATGATTACCCAGTCTCATCATTTGCACATGAAAGATGGAGCAGAGAAGTTACAGTAATTTGTTGCCAGACTTCACTGGAACAAACAGCTGCATTTTACTTATCTTCAGATATCAAAGGACTTGAGTGGGACAAAGATTACTTGGCTTGACAAGCATTCAGAGACCCCTCCAGCTCAAAACCAGAGATGTTTCTGAGGAAAATCATGAAAGGATTTAATTTAAGCCTAGCAGCAATTCCTATTATACTGGCATGAAATCTACCACCATCCCCTAATCTCGTCAAAGCTAACACAAGATGCTTTGCCTTCTTTCCAAATACAGTGGTGTTGCACATCTCCAAAGGCTACAAGCAGACAAGTTCTTCCTCTCAGGAAGCAGAGGCTTCATGGCAGTGTTAAGTCACTTTAAATCTGCTGTGGTCCTGCCCATCCCATGCTAGCTCCTCACTCAAACAACTAGTTTTCTGCCAAAGAGCTGGCTCAGAGAGCTCAGCCCCTGGGTCACACCAAGTGCCAGGGCAGAGGAGACAGGTTAGCAGCCCTGGGACAGTCTGATCAACAGTAGAACCACATCCTCCAGAGCACCTATGAGCTACACCAAGTGTCAGAAGAGTTTCTTCTCCCCCCGCCCATACAGGAGCAGATAAACGGAAGACCTCAAGTCACCTTCTCTGCACCCTTATCTTATTCTCTCAGACTCATGTAAGACCATCGTGAAAATCTACACAGCTCAACGAAGAGCAAAACCAGAAGCAGTTCCGTATTTTCCCCTCAACACATGCTGCAACCCGCTTTATTATTTAATATACCAGATGCCTTTAACAAGAGCAGTAAAATCACATTGTTCTTGTTCGGAAATACAACATTTTGAGAAGGTGAAGTCAATGACTGACCTATAAAATAAACAGGAAGGTTACTGAGGAACCAAAAGGAAAATGTGAAAGACTTCAATTCAAACTTTTCCAACTGTACCTACTCTAGAAGGCTGAGCAGAGAGTTAAAGTTCCTAGGTAGCTGGAAATAGGTTTCATTTTAGTTGCTGCCTCAAAGCCAGTTTTTGTGTTTAACACATGTGGTTAGACAGCCAACCACCATTCCTGGGGATTATCTGCTTGGAGTATGAAAGACAATAAAACAACCCACCATTGGTTTTTCAGTCAGACCTGGGCATGATTCCCATTAGCACATTTTTATTTTAAAACTCAGTGCGATTGCTATGATTTTATAATACAAGAAAGCTAAGCACAGATGTTGGTACTTTGAGCAGAACAGAACTTTGCCAGGTAAATAACAAACTGCAGAGTTATGAACTGCTTCTGAATATACAGAAATATGTTGCATGGCACAGCAGTTTAAATACATTAGTCGCTGCATGCAGTTAAAGAAAAACAGCATCTTCGAATCTTTAATTTAATGTGAATTAAAACAAGCCAAATCCAAAACCCAACGAGGTAAATGCACATTTTTTCCCTGTTGATTTTGGATCAAGCTTTAAGTAAGAACTGACGGTAGACAGCAGCTCTAATTACTCAAGAAGAACAGCAACAACTGGTGTTCAGTACTGGTTTATCATTAAAGTAATGGACTATTAAAATATAACTACAAAAGAAAAGAAGCAAGTTTCTGAAGATGGCACTTAATGGCTTTTTACACACTATCAGTTTTCCAGACCACAAAATACAAGACAATTACAGGTATCAGAAAACCTCAGCCTTCTCCAACTTCAGGCCACCTCAATTAACAGTTGCAGTTCAATAATTTAGCAAATGCCACAAATATGTAAGGCCCTGTTCCAGTTAGCTGTAGAGAGTGTTTTAGGGTTATTTGCTGTTAGAATGCTCTTCAGCTTCTTCAGGTTTTTCACCTTTAACGTTCCTGCAAGAAGTGTAATATTTGACAAAGATACGCTGAAATACAGATCCAGCATCTGACACTCCAGCATTTCACCTGTCTCCTACTTGTAGGACACTTACCATGAAGCCATTTAAACCTTTAGAAAGCTTTAAAATTAATTTTATTGATGGAAAGATTGTGAATTTGATCTGGAATCTGCTTTAGGATTGACAAAGTGCCCCCACATTCATTAATTTACTGTTATTTTTATGGAAGTCGCTTAAGAGCAATAGCAATACACCTGCTGATTCACAGGAACAGCAGCTGTACTCATGCAACAGCCACATGCACAAACACAGTCCCTACTGACACGCTGTATGTCTTGTCAAGACTGCCTGAGTATTTAAGTAAGTCTGTTATTTCTCCAAACCCCAACTCCTTCAAGTTTTCCTTGAGAATTATTCTGCTGAGGGATACATTTTCATCAACACTATGGATTTATAGGAACAAAGCCACTTGCTGAAACTCAGGCAAAGCAAGCAGAGGTCCAAAACCTCAAACCACCATCAGGACACACCTCCAGTTGTGATGGGGACAAAATAAAAAGGCTTCCCAGAAGAATAGTTCATTTGACCTCAGTCTGGGATCAAGATTAGGCCTGACAGGCTGCTCACCACCTCTCTCATCTCCTTTGCTACTTGAGCTACAGCAGATTTTCTGTTACTGCCCATTACTCTATGAACCCTAAAGAGTGGTAGTAAGTAAAGGTCTGGTCATCAGCCCAGAATCAGAATCGTTAGTCTGGATTTACAGTGGTGTGCTCAGTTAGAATTAGAGCCAAATACCACTCCATTCACTATGCTTGCTGCACTTCAGCATCTTGGTCCTGGATCTACTTCTTTTCCTTGGAAAAAAGTACTGTACAGAGTACTTACAGGGCGATCAGCATGCTCATTTTGCAACACTTCCCTGAGTTTCCGAGGTTAAACACACCACAGTAGGTAGCCCAAGCAAAAGAGGAGAAATCTTGTAATCTCTGTTACCTGGCAGCCCTCCGCTTACATCCTTATGCCCCACTTGCAAAGTTCAAGGAATCATTTCAGGCAGGTTTACAATGAAGAAGTCATCATAATTCTGCTATTTATTCCTTTCTATTTAAGAGCCTGCAATACAGCCTGGTTTGAACACATACTCTGCCTCTGGAAGACAGGCATTAAAGCAAGATTTGATAATAACATCATTCCATTTAATTGTACAAGGAAAAATGTAACGCATTCACAGTATGTAGTATTAACTCCTTTCAGTTTTTCTATTCTTTGTTTCTGCTTGAATTCATAGCTTACACTTAAATATTTTTGCAGTATTCAAAAGACTGTCTCAAACGCTGTAGTTTAAATCAGACAAAGAACAAACGAAGTCTTGAAAAAATGATGACCAACTGCATCATCGGATAAGCTCTTCCTTCATGCAGGTCTTGGCTAGAGTACAAGAGTTCGGTTATTACAAAGCAAGTCAAACATATCCATGATTCCTTGCATTGTTTTAAGGTCTTTGGGACATTGGTCCCTTCCCCAACAGCAGGCACCTTCCATAGAGAGTTCTGGAGATGTCTGATATCAGTTACAGCCGAGTGAATAAATTCTTGGGCTCAAAGCATCAGCTGATATAAATCACTACTGTGCTAATGAAGTCAAAAGAGCCACATCAGTTTACACACAGGACATGACCCATACTTGCAGCCTGGGAAAGCAAGTCAAAGGAAAACCGCCTTTTCTTTTTATAGCCTGGCTCTCTAATTAGGATTTTTGTCTGCACTGTAATTTGGTATTGGGAAGAAAAAAAAAAAAACCAAAGAGAAGAGAAGAGCACCACATACTTTCAGCAGATGGATCAATACGAGCTATAAAAACTTGTCATAGCTGAGTTTACTCAAACATAATCTGCAAACGTCCCAGAGCCTTCAATACCCCAAAAAGTATGAACAGTATTGTTGCAAGCACACTGGGAATGGCAATTCCGGTCCTTAGTAAAAAGGCTGGCTAATAAGAAGTGACATCCCCTGCCTGGGGAGGGAACAGCTACTGTGATCCTGAAAAATTTTGGGCTCAGGAGACAAACAAAAAGGAGGAAGTGGAATAAAACAGCCATCCCATACATGCCAGGTTGGTGTCCAGGTAAGAGTCCAAGCAGCGTGCACGTGGCTTGCCTCTGGGGACAAGTGAGGGAAGCGCTTTTGAATTTAAAAAGCGCAAGACTAAGCTCAGATAAAAAACAACTAGGGAAACAAAAAAAGAAAACTAGCAAATCGTTGCTTGATTATTGTGCAAAGAGTAAGTTACCTATTTTGCCACTCTGGAAACAAATAGTTAAGCTGTTTTAACACGATTGTATAATTAATTCACTTGACAAAGAGAAAGGATAACCCAGCTATAAACTGGAAAAACAGATGACTAATCATGCAGTTGATAAACAGTTTGCTCTGCTAGAAAAAGACCTGAACTTCAACTATTCAGTCCTTCCATGCCTGCATACTTCTGCCCAGTTCTCTCAAACCATCCCTACTCTACAACACTGTGAGAACAACCTTTGGCAGCCACCTCCCAGGACTTCTCCCACTGAAGGGCAGTGATCCCTGACCCAACAGGCTAGAGAGCCCATGCTCTGCAGTCTCCTTCAAAGTCACAGAAGAGGACTGGCCTCGTATTTTACTAGCATCACTGTCAGCTTAGTTTCCTGCTTCTGAAGTCAGAGTTTAGGGTGTGAGCTGAAGCACTGCAGGCACATAACACTCCCCTGGATGGCACAATGATTTCTTGGTGCTAGTCACCTTGTTCTCTAGTGCAGATCTCCAGCAGAAGGATCAGCATTGTGTCATCAGCCCAGTCTGAAGACAGGGAAAACAGCAGGGGTATGATGGAACAAAGGAGGAAGAGACAAACAAGATTTCAGTGACTCCTATTATTGTTGAAGGGAACAATTTCTAAAGGCTTCTTCTCAGAAAAGGAAATGGACACAATTGTTTGGGAACATCCACAAGCATGAATCTCAAATGTTAACCCCCAGGATTCCCTTATTAAAGGTGCCATTAATCAAAGGGACAGGCCAGAATTTACTGTTCCCTTCAGCTTTATAGAGGGAGCGCAGGAGAATGTGTGTTGGGAAAGCTTTCAGGCTTTGCCACATGTGAGGAGGCATGAATCTGTCTTCCCTCTTGTATGAGCTTCCTTACTTGTCAGCATGATTCTTTCCACTGAGCAACAGGCAAAAGAAAAGCTGTTTAAAAAGGAAATACTGCACTTTTCCATTAAGGTTATAAGTTATAAACCTCCACAACTAGCATACTTCTCCTACTGAAGAAGAGGAGGGAGCATTTTTTCCACATATAGTCAACAGTTTTCTTTCATTTGCCTACTTCTGTGATCAGCGTTTCGGTGGCAACCCCCCTCCCAACGCAGAGTTAGGGATACTCAGTGGCTTCAGCAGTCTTTCCAAGCAGGGCAAGGACAGCTGCATTTTGAACAGGATTGATCCAGAGACATGAATAAACTCGAACTGATGCAGGCATGACAAAGTCATGCAAGCAATTTCTCATGACCTTACCCACCATGAACATTCACAAGCCCTAACAGGCATTGCAGGAAGGAGACTTAATAGGACTTGTCATCCACCTTTGCATTTTCTGCACAAGAAGGGAGAGCTAGCCATCCAAGTCCTCTCCCACAGACATTTCCACTCATCTGACAGACACACAAACAAAACAAACTGCTGTAGACCCTCTTCTCCATTGCCTCCTTGAGCACTTATTCCCATCTAAAAGAACGCAGCGGACAACATGCTCTGAATGGGGAGGGCCACACAGCCCTGGATGTATCTGACGACACCGAATCAAACCACACACTATACCAGCTCATACCAATGAGCAGGCTGGAGCCTCCTGCTAAATCCTTATCAGTACAAACAGCCACACAGCAGAGAGTCCAGGCCAGAAAAGCTACATGACTGCTCAAAGTCTCAGATCAAGTCTCATTTCTGACAAGGTTTTAATTCCAAAAGCCCTGTGCTATGAATCACTACATGACTGAAAAAAACATGGAGGTAGTGTTAACACAGTGTCAGGTTCCCCTGGGATTTACAGAGCTCTGTAAGGAAGACACCTTCTTATAAAAAATAATCCTCATCTGAAGCAGCTGCCAAACATGGTCTTTAAGGAGAAGGTTTCAGATATCTGCAATAAAAGCTTGACAAGAACAACACAGAGCCACTTAAACCTGATGTCATCTTAACATTTGGGCAATTCTGCCCAAGGTTTGCTTGATGATTCAAAATGGGAAGATTCACTACTCTTTAGTGTAAGGACAGAGAGTAGAATCATCATTTGTCTGTCTGCCAGGTCAACACAGTCAAACAAGACCTCATTTGTGACAACTTTTTTTTTTTTTTTAATAACTACGTATCTGTGAGCATTCACACACTACACAGGCATGAATCATTTGGGTATGACACTGACTATCAAGATGGATAGGTAGGATTTCTAAATGTGAAGTAGCAGTACACCACTAGGACTCCCTCCCTCCTCACAGCTCCCTCAAATAAGTGGAGCGGTGCAGCTGGCATGCTCAAGCGATGACACAGTACCAGCAGCACAAGGTATACCTTCCTCAGAAAAGAAGGGGCTCTTGGTGATTCTCAGCATGTTATCCTTCAAACACCTTACAGGCAGCAATGCAGTCCCTCTACCTGCCCTGAAGTCATGCCATTCCTGCAAGTTGTAATGAATTGCCTGAGAGGAGGAGTGAGAGGGCTCCTAGGTCCCTCTTATATCATTTCAGCCTTTAAATGGGGGCCACAAATCCACTCTTCACCTTGCCCCAGCACACTTTGAGGCACCAAAATGAAACTGCATCTTACCTTGTCTTTGTATAAAAACCCTGAGCAGAGGATGAGCACTTGAAACAGCCTTGAAGAAGTTGTCATCATTATTGATAGGGAGAAGGTCTCCATGCACATCAGCATATCCAATCATCACTTCCAGGTTGGCTATGTGATGAATGTGAAGAATTAGTTTGTAGAAGTCTTCAAACTTTCCTGGCTTGTAGCGATCCAGGGAGAACCTTCTGAACTCTGCCCCAAACTGCAAGAGAAAACAAACAGAGTGTTTGCTGTCAAATGTCACCACAGCCCAATGCTCTAGCTTGGCATTTGAACATGGTATACATCACCTCTCTCTTTCTATGATGAATATAGTCACATATCGGCGCTTTCAAGTCTACAAATGACCTCTTAGGCCCTCACATTAGAATATAACCATGGCTACCAAGACACCACCCTGCTTGACAATAGATATGCTCAAGTTCACCACCTTAAAAGAAAGTGTATTTTTTAAATATTAAGTTTTCATTAAATCCTCTAGAGGATAATTGCATTGGTAGGATTTAACTTTGAAGCTCCATCATTCATTATCATCATCTCAGGCATCCACAGAACCATTCTTCTCTGAAGCAGAAGTGTTCACTCTACTGCTTTCAAAAGAAGTTACTCAGCTATTCAACCAACCTTATAAAAATTCTTTGCACGTTTCCCATCAATACCACTGGGATCCCAACCACAAGACCTTTAAAGAAGTGTGGTATGTGAGCACACAGCTTGTTATTAGGAAATACACTCACTCTACATGCCCCCTGAATTTCCTGGTATCCATACAGGAGGAGGAAAGTTCTTACTCTAAGTTAGTTTTCATGGGTTTAATTTTTCTGTCACTCCACTGTTTTTTATTTTTGAAGCTTTACAGACCAGTAAGTGGTTGTTAAAAAGAAGAAGAAAAAAAAAAAGAGGGTGTCATTTGGCACAAGACAATTGAAAATGTTATAAATCAATGAAGTTATTTAAAATAAGTCAGAAAGTGATTGAGGAAAATATTTCAATGGACCTTATTTCTGATATTAGAAACCAAATATGCTATTAAGAATAGGAGGAAAAAAAATAGATTCTCTAACCAAGGAAAAGAAGAGAGTGAAAACACAGGCATCTAGTTAAACTAAGTAGCTTAAATAATCTTTCTGGTACTTTTAATTCTACAACTCAGATATAGTATAGTACTAGTAAACTACTGTTCACCAACTGAACCTCTAAATCATGCTAACTCACTCCTGAAAGCATGGAACCACATCCACAAATCCAAGAACAAGGAAGGCTGTGACTAGGATCTCATGGAAGTTCTCATTTGCAAAGTCAGTCAATACCAGAGCAAGAAACCAAAGGAAAAAAACAAAACAAAACTAACAAGCAAACAAAGGAAGAAAAAAAAATATTGAGAATTTTCTGTAGATAAATTCGTCCTCAAAATGGAGAATGACTTGCTTAGAGATTCTCAGATGTTAAATCAACTTATACATGCAAGCCACTCTTTTGCTGAGACTAACAAAAGTATGAATCATCACCATAATCATCTTCAAGCAAAAAAACCCAAACAACCCTACTGGCCTTGGGTGCAAGCATGTTCTCAAATTACTTCCGCAGTTATGAAAATCCCACTCTTCAGCATCAAAGCCTAGTTGTGATCATCTGAAAGCTTGTTTAGTCAAATTATGCTGCTTGTTTGTAATATTAACTGCTAGTTCCAGTTTGGATTTCAATTCAGAGTGCCCATCCAAATGCACAAAAGCTGAACAAACCACAGCTGGTTCCAATGGAGGAAGAACAGTCCTCCTTTGTCCTCCACCCCCTGCTCCTCTCCAGAAAAATCCAAGTGGCAACTTACTTCTGTTGACATATTTCGAACTGAAAAAGAGCTTAAGTCTTTTTATTTGAAAAGTATCTTAAAGTTTTCTTTTTCTTAGATTCAAACAAGAAGCAACCATCTTCAAGTGACAAGTTTAACATCTGCGTGGTAAACTAAAGGGGCAGGAACAAGATCTTTGTAGGCTTTGCTTAGGGCTGCATCTCCTGCACACCTGAACAGAAACAAAGGATTCCTTTAGCCGAAAAAGTGCCAGGCCAGGGTATTTGGATGCCAATCTCAGTAACCACTTGTTTACTGGACAGACAACTTGTTCAGGACCATTAGCATGCACGGTACTTGCAAGGAAGCGGATGCTGTGCAGTCTCTCCCCAGCCACTACAACACCCATCCTACACAACCCCCCGGACACCTGCCCGGCATGGTCCTGCTCGGCCTGACACAGGCGCCGAGGCACAGACAGCTCCCGTGCTGGGGCATCGCACTCAGCGGGAAAGCGACATGGGAAAGGAGAGAGGAAAGAAGCAAGGATGGTTATTTACACGTTGGTATGACCCAAAGTTCAGCTTAAGCTGCCACATGAGAGGAGGACAGCTGGTGAAAGGGCCAGGCCTCCCAGCCTAACCCCCGCGGGCACGCTGGACACGATTGTATCAGTGGAGCGTGACATGTGGGCAACAGGCCACCCACAGGGATTCAGCGGCAGACTTGGGGCGCTGAGGTCTGATGCGAACGCTGTGCAGTCGAGTGAACTCGTTCACACGTCCAGCCTCAGGAAAGCCCAAGAGACAACTTCCTTCGCCTAGGAACGGGACAACGACAAACAAATGCAAGCGATTTCACTTGTGCTTTTTTGCAGGACGCAGGCCTTTAAGGCAAGGGAGCTAGAAGGTGATTCTGCAGAGAGGAGGAGGAGGAGGGAAGAGTCTCTTCAAAAGAGATTTAAGCAGATAATGCAGATGACGTTTTGTTGTTTAAAGGTTAGTATTACTGTAGTAGTAGTTTAGCTGATTAACTCACCCCGTGCATATACACAGGCAGCAACCATTGTCAACGGGTTTTTTCAGAAGAGGGGAAAAAAATGCTTCAGCAGTGACCGTTCATTCATCATCCCTAATGAGGCTGATAGAGAGTATCGCAGTAATAATAGGTTTTGCAGTACCGCACAGCTTGGAGACTGGGTGCTCTGCATTGTATTCAGCCAGGATTTCAAGATAACATCCACCACGTATCTTCCAGAAACTACAAATTCTGAGGGCTTTGCACAGATAGCCAAGATGACTATCTGCTTTCCTAAGCTATAAACAAAGTTCATCTTTAGTATATCCCTCCACAGAAAGAGACACAAGGACTGGTGTCTGCCAGCAGTCTCTGCCAGAACAATACTGTATTACACTGTTTGATAAACTAACAGTTTTAACAAGCAGATTAGTTTTCCATAATGAAGTAAATGATTCTGACCTATTTATCTAATGCAAATACTACATCTACTATTGCAGAAGTCAGAGGACAGGAGGGTCCAAGGGTACTCAAAAGAATTTAGTCTGACAGAGCTAATTATGACTGAAAAAAAACCGAGAAAGAACTGTACATTTGTTTCACAAAGAATAAGCTCTGTCCCAAGATCCTCCGAAGTATCTGCCAGCCACTATACTTGCTGTCTGCAGCTAGATGACAAAAAGCACCCAACAAAATGCTATACATCAAGCAGGAACCCTGAGCAAAAACAGACGCCAAGAAAAATTATCAAAAAAAGAAAAAACAAAGTGTTCTGATAAAAGTTGTGTTAAAGAAGGAAGTCACAGCTAGCTGACCAAAACTTACACAGGCTGACCAAGAGCAATCAACTGCTTTTTTTTTTTTTTTTGGCTAGGGGCGACCAGAGGTCAGAGGAGAGGAGGGAGCAGGATTTTGACATTTGTTTACTTGGAGGGCTACTATTTTGTGAAATTAAATGGAAGAGTTATTTGCAGGCAAAAGAGACCAACTTCTTTAAATTTAAAGTTTCAAAAAGTTTACAGGGTCAAAAATGAAGCCCTATGTTTATGAGGTGCCATCCTTCTAGTTTATCACTGGCTTTGAGTTCAGGCTATTGTAATGAGAAATATCAAAGAGCAACATTTAGCAATAAACATGAATTACGTTAGCCACCTACTTCTCCCATGAAGTAAGTATCAGGAACAGAAAGAAAAACAAACACTTTCATCATAGACTGTAATTTCAGCTTACCTGCGAGATTTTCAAAATGGGGAAGACCTGATCAGGGCTGCTTTATCAGTGAGAAGGAGCAGAGGCCAAGATAGAGGAGGAGGGAAGACTGAATGTAGATGGTTTTGTGCTGGCTGACTTCATCTGGGACTTCAGAGCTCTGCTGTCACATTCATGTCTGTGTTTCTCTGCTCCCTCTTTCTCCCCCAGCCATGTCTTCCCCAGCTCACCCAGCACTCTCTTGCTCTGCTGCCAGTCTCACAGCGCTTGTCACTAGTGGCAAGATGCCACCAACCAAGCAGATGTTCTCTGCAACAAGCTCTCTCTTCCCCCCTTCAACTGCCTGTCCCAAAGCAGCTCTGCTCCATCCCAGTGATCAAGCTGGTGGGAAGTGTGGGATTTTGTGTTCTGCTCAGTCCCCTGCTCACCTCTTGCTATTTCTTCCAAGAGACAGTCACAAGAGCAAGACAGTCTCTCTTCTATTTGCCCTTCGTAGGAACCCCATCACAGATACAATTTCACTACCTTCTCCCTCAAACTTTTCTCCTGATTGGCATGGTGCCATACTCCTACCCTTCTCCTTTGTATTCTCCCTTTTCACTCCCCCATAAAAATACAGCCATGCTCAATATCTTCAATTCTTAGAATAGTTTATCCCCCCAAAGAAACCCAGTGGTTCCCCTTCTTTTTCATGCTTCTTGGGCACAATGCTTCATGTCTCTGCTTTTCATTTGAAGAACAGCCTTTGCAACCGCTCCAACCTTCTCCAGCAGTCTGCGAGGCTCAGTCCATGACAACACTTTTCTCTCTTCTGCATCTACTCAGAAGACAAATTCAGCTTCTTTCTCTGTCCCCATCACTCTCAGATCAACTTCTGTTCATGAGACGCACCTCCCATGCAAGCTCTTATTGATCTTTTCACAGATGCTCAGCTGCCAGCTCAAGGGCAACTTAAAGCTAAGCTTACCCTTTTCCCTGCTTCACCTACTTTCTTTCATGATTATTGGGCACAAGACCATTACACTGCCTTCCCCAGCACCTGTAAGTCCAGTACCACCCTTCATCCAGGCAGTTGCGTATGTCCATACGTGAATTACCCAGAGCTTTTCTGCCCAATATCTTAAATCCATGGACACCATTCAGCTACTTATCTGCACAGCTGGACTTTGCCTTGACTGCTGCTCTGTACTTTTCCCTAGCTTTCCTAAACACTATTTTGCCTCACTACCACCCAACTATTTCTTAGCTGGTGGTAGTTTGTGAACATAGCTATTTTCCCAGCCTGTTCTTCTGAACTCATCATCCCTTTCTTTACCACCCCTGCTCCAGTAGCTCCTCTCGTATCAGGTCACCTGCGTAGCTGCTTTCTCCCTACCATCTCTCTCAGTCAGCACTGCCTGCAGGCAGCACACAGTGCCAGCCTTCTTCACTGCATCAAGTCTTGATATTTAAACCCACAGTGCTGTTCTCATTCAAGAAGCAGTCGTTTGCAGCAAAGCCTTTAAAATAATCTTTGCCTTAAGTGGTTGGTCTACCTTTCCAAAAGCAAATCTCTTCCTTTTTTCTTCCAGTCCCCTACATCTCTGGGAACAAACCAAAGTCTGTTTGCAAAGGACGTAGACCAAGCTCATCCTGTATTTTCAACCGAGCACCACACGCACCCGAGCACCACACAACTTTAGCACAAATACAGCACAGGATGCATACATCCATGGCATGTCACCATCAGCACAAGGGGGAAAGAACATTTGGCACCTTGCCACCCAGAGGGACAAAGGACCACTGAATCAGGAGATCTGGTCCACACCGCCAACAGCAGACAAACCCATAAGCCTAGCTTCCTGCAGAACGGCAGCCCTGCACTAGTACAGGTCTCTAGCAAGAACAAACCATTTTCTGAACACTTACTAAGAGAGATATCTGCATGGTTAGAAGACACCTGTAACCAGTAAGGGCTCTGGCTGGTTGCAAACTTATTTAAGACCCTTTTAGTTTCTGCCAGAGGTTTCCCCAAGAGCCCAGGGCTGACAACAGCTGCAGAGAAGTAATTTGATGCACACACACACCCCCCTAGCCAGACCTGATGGGGGACCGGGAACAGCTGTGCAGGGCGGAAGCAGGAGGGATGGCCCCAGGCCAGGTGGCCCTGGGGCTGGTGCACCACACCCTGCCCCAGACATTTCTGCCTCAGTTAACTTCAGGAATTTCCAATGGGAATGGGACTACCTCTGTACTGGGAGATTCTGCCTTCACTTGGAGGGAATGTCTCCAAAGGTACATTTCATCTTTAACTTCTGGCCTGCATTGTAAAGGTAATTAGGGGCAAGCAAGCAATCCTTGGAAGAGTGTTTCTTGGTTACTAAAAGCTCAGATTAAGTGTGCGCAAAGTCTTTTACAAAGGGAATGATAAGGGACTACTGAGGAAAGCACTATTAATTGCATCCCTGAAGAACTCCTTGGAGGTGGCTAGTCCTGCAGCCTGCCAGACGGAGCCTCCACAGGTATTTTAACCTCACATGGGAGACATTCCTTTCTGACTTGGCTGTAAACAACTTTTCAACTTTAAAGAGCACCTCGGCAAATTAAAGGTCCATTGTTCAGTGTCCTTTAGAACTGTTTCAGTGTGGCGAGACTAAAATTCAGAAGACTACTCACATAAGACAGAGTGGCCGGATGAAGTTTTAAGCAGATCAGAAATGCCCAAGTTACTATGCTAAAAATGATTATGAAAGCAAAGGTTGGAACCTGGAGGCAGGATCAAGAACAGGAGAGTATAGGAGGTGCTGAAACACAAGGTAGCAGCCCTACCCTTCTGGTCAATGCATCGTAGGGCTACTGATAACCATCCGGCTAGCACAGCTAGCACCCAAGCCTGTAACAGATTAGTAACTTTGGGAACACTGTCAGAGGAACTACCGTCTTTCAGTAACGAGATTTTGACTTTTTTTTTTTGTTACGCAGGACCTGAGACTATAACCCTAGCACCAGAGCATATCCTCCTCCATCCCATGCTCTGTGAAGCCAGGTAGCTCAAAGCACATGTCCCAGCCTTCCCTGTATCTCCTACAGGTACTACTGCTCACATAGTGCCAGAGTATAGGTCAGAGAAGACAGTTACACTGTGCTGGTGCTTATTGCAGCTGTCACCTGAACAGAACTATCGCAAAATGACTTGTCTGTGCAACGCCTTTTCAGCTGAAAAGTTTGGCCTCTCATCTGTGAAGGGCAGCAAGCATGCACAGGTCTAACTGTGGTGGCTCAACTTGCTGCACCGTAACTTACGCTGGGGTCACCTTCTCTCAAGTCACCTAACCATTTAAAGGCAGCCTTAAGTTAGGTACAACCACTTCAGAAAGGCATCCTACTATGAAAAACGAAGATTTGTAATAACAGAGGAACCAGGAGTTTACTAGATGCTCTTTAGCACATCAGAATAAATACAATACCTGCTGCCAGAAGCTCAGCAAACTGGGAGGGAAAGGAACAGGGGCAAGATTTCTTAAAAGATTAACGTTTACAGTCTCTTTCTCTTGACACATTTTGCAACAATCCAGACCGTCTCAAGTTGCTATTGCTGTGGCATGCTGTCTTCATTTGAGAGGGGGAAGCATTGCGGTTTTCTGAGTCCGTGCCACATTTGGTTTGCATATAATCAAATATGTTTTGAAGCTCAAAACCAGAAGTTAAATCAGCTGGTTACAGGGCTTTTCACTGCACTTATTTTAGTTTTATTCTAGGTACGACAAGTATGACCTTAACTTGGAAGAATCTAAAGTACTGCTTAAAAACTTAAAGCAGACTTAAAGTCTGTTTTAACATCCTGTAGGTTTATAAAGAGTGATGCTTTTTGATCAATTTTGAAGTGTGCTACACATGGAAAACATTTCTTAAGACTTCAGAAAGCCTGTAAGACTTCAGGGTTAGAGTGAAATCAAAGTACAAAAGGCTGGAAAACACAATTTGTAGACCTCTCTCACTTAGTTAACACCACACAGAGAAGAACCAGACCTTTAAAATCTCTTTACAGGGGACTGGTAAAAGCAAGTTTGCTCTTACCGCTATTGCTACAGTTATAACACTGCTCGATGTTATACTTTATACCTTTCAAATACACAATGTGTGTACATACACTGTAATAGCTAAACAGTCATGTGGACGTGCAATACTGCTAAGGTGTCTGAGCAGTACCAGCGACTCTTGGAGGGGGAGGGAAGGGGAAAAAGGATGTGAAAGGTTTAAAACAGCTATCTTAATGTAACAAGCACAGGTACACTCTTCCTAAGAAGAGGAGATGACACATGAGCAGGACAAACCACCCACAAGCTGTTTGGATATTACATCAATCTAGCAGTTGGGCAGGCTTGCTGCAGCACTGACTTCTACGCTCGCCCAAGACCAAAACACATCATTTTATCTGCTAGCGACTTCGTAAGAGCACAGAGCACAGCTGATCCCAAACACGCTCTCTGTCTTCAAGGTCCAGAACAGTATCACGTCTATACTCCGCATACATCAAAATATGACTGAAAATTTATTAAAAATCCATTTGCGGCATCCATCTGAATACCAACATTTACTGGAACAAAGTCAAAACAGGATGGGAGAAGAGGAAAAAAATATGGTTATAGTTAACTGGATATATTTATCTTAATGGGTTTGTTTATAGTAGTAGGATGTTAGTCACATTACTGTTAATTTGTAAATCAGTTTGTAATGCAAGAAAACATGACTATTAATAAGGCAGAAATGTCACAGTCAGCACTTGAGTCAGGTAGCTGCGTTTTTATAATCCTCAGCCATCATCAAAAGTTCCTGTTGTTCAGCAACAAAAAGGGTTTTTTTCCAAAGGACTATTTTTCAGGGAACCACAAGTGCATTTACCCACTTTTGAAAACATGAAAATGAATTCTTGTACATACAGATTGCAGGAAATAATATAGTAGCAGTAGTGAAATATTTTTCTGCTGCTTTTAAGCCAAAAACATAAAACTGTCAGTTTCAAAGTGCAAAAAACCCACACTTTCACAAAAAATTCAAAGGGCTACCATTTAAAGGCCTGAGGCAATCTTATACCTCTACTATTCCAGAATATCCAAGTGACTGGAAAAGAAATACACACTTAGGCTGATAGCTACCCTTCTATTTGAAAAGCTGTACATACAATTCAAGGAAAAAAAAAGAATCTCTTTTCACTCAGAGCAGGACCAGAGATTTGCTACATGGAGCTATAAGTAAAGAGAAGTCCCACCATTAATGTAGGAATTCCTATTTTAAAAGTATTTGTTCTTCTGTAGACTTACACTCATGGGGAAAGAGGCCTGCAACCACTCTGTAAAGCTAAGGAGAGAAAAATGAAAAATAGGTTTGGGATCTCGTGGCCACAAGAAGGATTCTTAACAAAACAAACAAAAAAAGCCCCACACATCCCATGCGCTGGAGCTCTTGGTAAAAGGGAGAAGAGAGTGAGAAAGGGTCATCTGGAAACCTTTTTCAGAGATTAGAGGCAGTTTCTTCGGAGGGGACAGATACTTCACTTGTCACCCGACAGGGAAAAGGAGCCAGTGAGTACTAGACACATGAGAATACACAGTTGTTTTAAGCCAGCAAGATAATGTGTTTTCAGAGCCTGCCTAAAAGGGCTGAAACATTAATCCTGAGCTACACAGACAACACCTAGATAAGAACTGAGCTTCTAATGTATTCTGTTGTGAAAGACAGGAGTAGAGGGATAAGGTGTAATTACAATTCAATTAATATTTTCCTACGACATGTGCCAATTTCTAAGCAGGTTTCTCTTTATCCTTCCGCTTTCCTATCTAGCAATAAGCTTTTAAGTGTTTTGATTATAAGGCCAGCTCTCAGGGGAGGAGACAGAGGAAGGGAGGAAGCATGGAGCCTGAAGGAAGACAACTTCTTAAAGCAGAAGACCATAGCAATTCCCATCACTGCCATGTCTGTGTGTGTGGTGTGCACGGATGGCTGAAGCTCTGTTTTCCTCTTCAGTATTTGCTGCAACACTGTGATTTGAGAGGCTTCTGCAGCACCTTACAGCTGCCCAGAGAAAAACCGACCTGACGTACACCAGAAGGTATTACACAGCGCCACAAATCTCATCCTTCTGCAAAGACACGTAGCCAAAGAACATATCACTGCGAATGTTCCCAGCGGGTAGTCACAAGGCATTAAAATATCCACGGACACAAGCATCAGGAGCTGAAGCATGCTGCTGGGCCACGTTCCCAGCAGGGGTGATGGGTCAGGCTAGGTCCAGGGAAGGTACAGGCTGGTTTAGACCAGCTGAAATCCGATCGTCCACAAAGCTCACACGTCTACTGGACAAGGAAAGAGAAATACCACTTGGAGTTTTTGGCCCTTCAGCAGAAGAAGGATGTTGAAAAACTGGAGTGAGTTCAGCTACCAAGATGCTCCCTCCCTCCTTCTCCCTCCTCCTGCCCCCCCCCCCCTTTTTTTTTTTTTTAATTCTCCAAAATCACTTGTCTTTATTGCTGAAGCATTAATGTTTTACCATCAGCTTCAATGGGAAATGCTATGCCAGAGAAGCACTCCCCCCTCACCCCCTTCCTCCCCCCCCCTTTTTTTTTTTTTACATAATCCTCAACACACATCAGGAATCTGAAAACTTAAGGATACTTGGGGATTGCCAGAGGAGTGTCTTACCCAATATGGTACTAAAGATCTGACAAACTTTCCCCTTCCAATAATCAAGGGCAGAAACCAACTTTCAAGAACTTTCTTTTGGAGAATAGGAAAGAAACTCAGGAAATCCAGGAAAATCTTGGTCAGTTTTCACGGGAGCCATTTCTGAATCGTGACTAATGCAACACACCAGCTAGATGGTGGTTAATCCTTAAGGAAGGAAACACCTGGTTATCATAACAGAGGCAGGGATATCAAAAACCCAACGCTTGCAGACTATCGCCCATCCAACTCCCCACAGCTATTTTTTCCAGAGCTCCTTCACATCCAACTCGATCTTCAGAGAAGGAGAAAAGCTATTCCACGCCGTTGTGTAAAAGCGGCGCTCTCTCACACCCGGCTCCTCCGCTAAAAGGGATTCCACCTGCCCACAGCCTGCCACTTCCCCAGCTTTTGAAAAGCCACCCAAGAATCCCTTGATCCCCTGCCAGCAGCATGCCCTGGCGCAGAGGCTGAGCGGCACCCACCTCCGCTCACCTGGCAGCCTGCGCTCTCAGGCGATAGCTGCAAAATCATGAGTTCTCAGACTCAACTTTCAAGTTCTCAGGCAAGTCCGGACAGGCCTCGTTCTTACAAAACACAGGCAACTAAATGTTTAAAAAGCTGACTACATACGGCTACCAAAAGCAGCATTATTGAATCTTTGTGTTTCCCCAGCCTTAGATAGTCCACCCAATCAAAAAAAAAAACAATCCGTATCTCTAGATGATTGCAGCAGGACAACCCAGTGATCCACAGGGACAAGACAGGCAGCATCATAACTGACCCTACAAGACTACCATGTTTTAACAAGAGGTATAAGGTCTTTATACAGTACCTTGCCAGGTACCATTGGCCAGAGCTTTTCACTGGATCTACTTCTAACCATTGAAGAGTAAGTCCATGAAAGGGAATCTACGAGCTTTACAGACAAAAGAAAACCATCTTGCAAGGTCACTACCAACCTCTGTTTGCCAACAACCTGCAGCAGCCTGCTACATAAACAGTCTAGATGTTATTGCGCACAAATCACGCTAACAGTATAACCCCGCCAGCACCAGGAAATTCAACAGCACAGCCTCTACTGACCCACGCTGCACGTTAATGGATCACCACTGGGTATAGGTCCTCAGCAGGATATTTTGAATTTAGCCTCTATTTTAAGTTTCCCTCCAATGCAGTACAGTTCTCTAAAGCAACTTCTGGGCCATCAGCAGTGACGACCCTGAGCTACAGAAAACCTCCACTAAACCCCTCCCACCCACACAAGTTTATTTTCCCTCGCTCCAGAAATCCGCAGTCGTTCGTACACTTACAACCTCCCTAAATCACTCTGTGTCTATACAGCTACGTAGGATTCACTTACAGGATTCCTGCAGCTGTAAAGGAGGCTATGAGCTGTTCATTATAAGGTTGCTTTTTAATTGTTAATAGAACAAACTCAAGCTATGGCAATATTAAAGTAGAAGAGAAGGGATTAACGTAAAAAAAAAAATTCTTATCTGTGGTCAAGGTTTTAGTTTGAAGCTCATACAGTGCATGGGGTATAACTCAGTAACTAGAAAACAGGATTGGGAGCATTTGGGGGCCACAACGAATGCTGCGGGCGGGTTACACCCTAGAAGCAGTACAAACTGAACCAAAACTTTGCAGCAATCGAAGCAGGATGGAACTTTCCAGGCCAGCTGAGCCCCTTGAAGTGGCAACAGAAGGTTAGGAAATAAGGGCCTCAACCTGAATTTAAGGTGCCACGTTTAGAAATGATTGGAGAATCCCTTGGACATAAAGTAGTTCTCCCACTGAAGCCATCCGACCATCCTCAGGTCTACGTGTTGCTCAAGGTTGTTTGATCTGAATGCAAATATTAACAGCAGCAAGGGACAAAAATGGGGAGCACCGAGCGGCAAGTCCCAAAGACATCGCCTCCAATACCATCTCAGCAGGTGACCAGGGCCATGCACAATTCCAGGACACGCTAATGTTACTCCGTACTCTTTTCAACTTACGCATTGCCTACGCCTTTTCTGTTATATGTATATAAAACACAGGCTTCCAGGGACATTTCTCTGCTTAACGCTACTTATTTTTGCACACAGAGGCGGCAGGGAAGATTCTGATGTGCTGGTTCGGCCAAGAGCGACCAGAGCCTCTTTGAAGAGAGCTCAGCAAGACCAACCATAGACACAGCCAACTGATACCATCATTTTAAGAAGCCGAGCTCCGGCAAACAGCTGTTTCCGCACATGACAGCCCTGCAGATCACAACTCCTTCCCCAACAATACAAGCGTGCAAAAGCTGACTGGCTTATGGCGGGTGCCGGCACCCCTAGGTAACACCTGGTAAAACAGCCACGGGAGGGTGAAGCTTCCCGCAGGCCTC
>NW_008824908.1:2106231-2118135 GCF_000699105.1 Pygoscelis adeliae | reverse complement strand
CCCCCCGAGGACGGGCGGTGGCCGGGGCTGGGGGTGCTGCTCGGCCGCCGCTTTAAACCGTTGCCCCGAAGGGCTGGCGGTGGTGCAGGTGCAAAATCAAACCGCTCTATCCCGGGGCGGCGTTAGGCCCCGGCACAGGCGGTGAGCGGTCCCGCTGCCGAAATCATTTGGGATGCGGAAAGTACGCCCAAAGTCGCCGCCGGACCGTGACGCGCCGGGGGCCCCCCGAGGGCAGGGGTGCTCGGAGGTGCCCGTCGTGTGCCGCGGAGACCCGCGCGAACTTTCCAGGCGGCGCCGATTGTTCATAAAGAGTGTTGGGACCTGGAAAGTGCTGCAAGTCATTAACTGGAGACCACAGATCTCAGGTTTTGGAGGAGAGTTTCCTCCACTCCCTCGATGAAATAAATGAGTGGACTGCCTCCCTCTGCTAGCAGCCCTTATTAATTAGGTAGGTTATTAACTTGAGAATCTCGAAGGAACTTCTTTCTTTCCGTCTTCTGCCAAGGACCTTTATAATTCGAACAGACCTTCTCCCTTCGGTCAATTTCTTTTAGTCACTGAGAGTCTTTGACAGCAGTATTTTTTCCTACACGGTCCTGCCCAAAACATCGCTCGTGATGTGAAGAAGCTGAGGACGAGGCACAGACCTGTGCAACCAGTTTTCTACCGCTCGACATCTCCTAGGATCGTCTGCCCGTCTAAAGAAGGAGCATAAAGTCCTAGCAGACGTGTCGGATCACCCATCTCCCCTTCTCCCGACCCGCTGGGCAGGTGTCAATGGCAGTGACCGGGAATACCCATGAATTTAGGGGCAAAAGAAGAACGGAGTTGACTTTTCATGTGACTCCAAGCGGGAGGATCAAAGCATATGCCTCAGCTACAAACCAGCTCCAGCTTATTGGAAAACGGATCTGAAATGAACATTTGCCACATGTTCTGGGCTTGCGCTGTATTTGGAAGGCTTGCTGTAAGTTAAACTGGAAAAATAAAGTCTAGAGAGCTGAGAAAGGAAATGTTTGTATGAACCTGATCTTTCCCTCTTTTTGTCTTAGCATGAGCAATGCAGCGGCTTTGCTCTCCTGCTGTGGGGGCCAAGGTCGAGCTGCGGAGATACAGCATCCCCGGGGTGCTCAGGGGCCGAACATCCCTTTTGGGGTGTTCCCATTCAAAGGTGGACCTTGAAGGCCAACAGCTGGATCCATATGGTT
Source organism: Pygoscelis adeliae (assembly GCF_000699105.1). Classification (NCBI taxonomy): domain Eukaryota; kingdom Metazoa; phylum Chordata; class Aves; order Sphenisciformes; family Spheniscidae; genus Pygoscelis; species Pygoscelis adeliae. Next base: position 2,116,927 of record NW_008824908.1, on the reverse strand, counting down.
TAGCGGTTCAACATCTGGAGCAACACGGCCAGTTCACCGGAGTGAAGTTAATCAGTAGCTAAAGGACTGGTCTAGTCATGTAACCTCCGACAGGGGAAATGCTGGCATTACTGGCATTGCTGGGAGCATTAGCAGGGACTTCAGGTGGGATGTTATTCCAGCCCACCTGTCCTCCAGCTGACCCTTGGAAAGGGATCCTGCTGTTTGCCTTACCTCCTGGGTCAGGAAAGAGCCCCAGGAGTGCTCTTACGCATTTCAGGCACGTGGTGATGTGGTTGAATTCAGAATCGCAACCACAGAGAAGGAAAGATCTTTATTAATTTTTGTTTCAAATTCTTGAAACATGTTTATTTTTTCTAAGAAAAAGTTAAGTTCTCAACAGTTGGCAGTCAATAAGCAATGTCATTTTAGTCTTAACTTTAAATTTGGTACTTCTTGTATTTGTGATGGTCATTTGAGAAGTACAGATTAAACTCTCTCATTTTATGCTTCCTTCAGGGAATGCATATGCTTCATTACCATCTCTTTTATATTAATAAAGACTCTTCAAACGAAAAATGCCTACCAAGCCGTGTGTAACCAGAATGGGGATTCAATGAAAATGAACAAAAAATACATATTTTTGGGCGAGATAAAAGCTGGTAAGCCATGCTGGATTCGTAAAGAATAAAGATACATTTTTCAAAGCGTGACACAGGGGTTGGTTTACCAGCAGGGCTAAGGGGACTTCTGCTCCCCCACCCCTGTCAGCAGCAAGCCATTGGAGATCCTGTTCATATTGCCACCACCACATGAATGCGCAATCCTCTCTTCTTCTCATCTACCCGGCCTTTGAAGCAGACAGGTGTATTGAGGACACAAATTACTGTATTTGGGGAGTGGAGCTAATGTTGTTTCTGTTTCTTCTATCCTACAAGAATTTAGAAGTGGTAGATCACTGCCTCTCCTTTTTTTTTTTTATTCACCCATAAGAAGAGCTGCTTCTCTCCTGTTCCGTTCCTGCCCGCTTTTTCAACCTTGCATTAAACACTTACGGCAGTAGACAAGGTGAATACACTAGTATGAGGAAATACGCTCTTTATACCTCCAAAGAGGCTATTGCTAGCAAAGGTTCTTTTCAATCTACTTCAGCAAAATTTAGTTTCTGCTGCTTTTTCTCAGTTGATCTGTTTGCCCCTTCAAAAAATTCCGTCGGTAAACCTGAAAAAGATATTTTAATTGCAGTTATTTTTGTTCAGGTTTTAATATATGTTGTCACGATTTCAAACATAATGATGAACAGACTTTTAAAATACAAGTGTTTTACTTAAAAGAAATCGAATTTGAGTTAAATATCCATTCTTTTGTAAATTAATATAAACAATTTTTACCCACTCTGATCCGGGGAATGATTTGTTTCTGGATAGCTCATTGATTAGGCTAAAGTAGGCGCATGCATGGGTAGAGGGTCACAGTATGAAAAACTGGCTGTATACTTTAATTAGTAGAAAAATACAATAATATATAAGCATTTATTAAAGAATATATTATTAATATTTATTAATATTATTTAAGAATTTATTAAAAGTGAATGCTTCTCAATCAAGCTTCACTGAAATCCAGTTTGGTCCTTTTTTTTTTTCCCATTTCCAAATTACTTGCAGGTTTAATCCCTTTCCTCCAGAGCAGAGCTGAGGCACGATTAAGACAGCTTGTGAAAACTGCTTCTTCTCTTGCCTCCCCTTCCCGTGTCTGCGCTGTGCTGTAATGAGCAGTGACTTCAGCTCCATATACCAGCAGGAACCAAAACACTGTGTGTGCTCCCAGGCTGCCCCGGCCCCAGGTTGCACCAGGCGCTGCAGCCCCTACCAGCTGTTTTCCTCCTCAAACTCGGTCGCAAAGATGGTTTTAATTTAACTGCTTTTGCTCAGGCACCTTTCAGGGGTTGTTTTTTTTCTCATCGCTTGCCAAGGGCACCGCATTCCTTTGACAATTTCTATAAATCTTCATCTGTTTTAGTAATCCGTACTTAGTTTACCCTGATTCTGACCTGCGGAGCTTTTAAATCACCATTCCTTCGCGAGTGCCCATCTCTCAGCCCTTCCTTGCAGCCTTGTCCCCGCATGCATCCGGAGCGTGGGGGCACGTTTGCTCTCGCCCAGCCACATAACCCCTGCCCACGTACAGCACTGCCACTAAGTACTCTCATTTCTTACCCTAAACGTGGCAGGGATGCCACAGCCCAGGGATCCTAACAGGCCATTTAAAAAATACTCAGGTATTCCTGTTTTCAAAGCTTTTTATTTACCAGACCAATGAAAGGTGCTGCAACATGTGCCTGACTCGCACTCCTGCAATGCTGTTTTTCAGCATGCAAGGGGCTTACCTCCGACTAGCTGCATGCCACATTAGTATTAACAAGTCATCTACATGCTCTGAGAGGTGAAAAAATACCCCAGATTCACATCCAAGGATTTATTTTTCTCCCCTCCCCTCCCCCCCCAACGCTGAATTTGCAAGAGTTACAAATAGCAAGTCCTAAGGGCTTGGGGGAACTGCTGCAATGACAGGCTGGTTTTGGTTTCTTCAAATGTAAAGCAAACTGAAGCACAGCATGAGGGAGAGAAGAGGGGGGATAGCAGCTATTGTTTTACTTGTAGTGAGCAGTGTTCCTGCCACAGCGAGGATGGTTTCTACTTCATCAAGCGCAGAGCACAATGCCAGGGAACATCAGTTGCCCCAGTGCAGGAGCCTACCTAGAGGGGAGCAGGAAGAATGCCACCAGCCACAGCAGTAATGGATGCTCCAGGACAGGAGACCAGCTGCTTCAGTGGTTTTCTATAGTCCCATCTCTCGTGGTGGTGAAATGTCTTCTTTTTCTTTCCCTTTAAGAGCTTTCGCCTTCAGGCCTTCAAGAGATGTATGTGCATTTAACAGGAAAAAGAGTGGAGAGAGATGGGTGTTTGTTCTCAAAGGGTGGGGAAACCCGATGCTTCTTTTCTACCAGGATGATGAAGCATCGAGGAAACCTCTTGCATGACTTTACTACAAAATACTCCAGGAGGAGAGGCCAGAGCTGTAGCTGAGGGAACGGCACCTGCTGAGCTGCACTGCAGAGCTCACAAGCGAGCATGGAGACGGGCGTTTGCTATTGCAGCTCCCAGGATTTATCCAGAGAACTGCTCTGCACTACCAATGTCCTTTCCCTTTTTTGTTTCTCCAGAACACTACTCCCCACCCCACCACTGGGCTTTGCCGTCACCGCTTGGTGGCTGCCCCAGGAGGTCTCAGGATGGCGTGCGTGGCAGCTCTGCCCAAAAGCAGGGGGGAAAGCCACTCTCACCGTCCCCCTCCGAAAAGGCATGCATGCTGAAAAAGGCCAGACGAAGCACTGGGGGTGAGAACTTAGCCAGGACAGGATGCCAGGAGCACTGTGTTTTAGAGCTCAATTTTCTTCGGTTTTGAAACAACACCGGGAAGGGAGCAGCGTGAGTGCTGCCGACGTGCCGGGGGGAGCGGGCTGAGGTCCCCGGGCCGTCTGCATGCAGGTACCCTGGCTTCAGCAGATAGATCAACGTGCTCTTGTGTCAGCTGAAATTTGCCGCTGTGGCTTAAGTGGTGGATATTATAAACTGGTTACGTGTTGGCACGTATCAGCATGCAAATAACTCGGGAACCAAAGCTGCTGGGATACCACAATTCCAGCAGCCAAACTCTGAGCATCACCGGGTAGGGAGTAGGGTGGGTTATCAGACCAATTGTCCTCTTTCCAAACTACACCTAAATTGGGGTTAAAAGCAACAGTGCTTTACAAGGATGGCAAAGGTGAGTTTGATTCGCAGAGGTGAGTTTGGGGGCAGGAGGAGGGAGGCGAGAGGATCGTGCTCCTTATTCTGCCCCCGAAGTATGCTCTGGCTATATGAATCGCCGGGATAAGACATTGCCCACAAAACATAGAAATATTCCAACTATATTTGTTCTGCACATGTATTTGCTGAATTTCATTATTTTTTTCTCCCTTTCAATTGCTTTGATTCTTGGTTTTCCATTCTTAACTAAGGAGAAGAACATGAAAAGGCAATAACATTTCCCAGATGTCATTCATTTCAGCAGAAAAATAGATCTCATCCTCCACCAATTGTCCAGAAGTAGGTCCTTCTACTTCCACGTGGGGTAAAAATGTTGTTTACAAAGTGATTTCTTGCCATGGAGCATTGGAATCAACACAAACTTTAGTGCGGTAGCTCATACTCCTCACATAGCACAGCAAGGTTTCCGTGTCTGCTGCATGCTTTTATGGCTTGATAGTAAGTGTAACGGAGATTAATTAAAAAAAAAGTAGGGAGAAGAAAAAGGGAGAAAGCAGAAGTTCTAGCAGAGAAGATGGTTTTACTGGTTGGTAGTATGGGTTTGGGACATTCAATGGCTGTTCGAGAAGCACTGAGTTAATTTTTAGAAAGTTCTTTAAGTCTGTAGATGAAAGCTGCTGTGCAGATAGCAGCTACTTATGATGTTAGAATGATGACTGCAAATACTTTTAAAATATAATTTATTTAAAGGCAGCACTGCTGATCACAGGCCTGGGGTGTGGGAGTGTCTGCCTGGTTCTCTTCCCCCAAGAGACAAATGTGCTTCACTTTGTCCCTTTATTGTTGGTCCTACTTCTACAGTAAATTGAAGCATAACTGTAAGTTGGCAAGTGCAGGATACATCTTCTAATTGGTCCAGTGCTATCAAATAATTTGTGCAGTTGGCGTCAAGTTCATCTTCCCAAGCACCTTTTCTGTGTGAAACTGAATGGGCTATTGAAACACACAGTATGACGCTGGAGTAATTTTTCTGCAGTAGTTACCAAATTTTCTAATGGAGTTAAGCTCACTAGATCTTCCTTAAATTAATAAAATGGAAAGAAGAGTAGTGCTGTTAATTTTCAAAGTTAGTGTCTATACAAGAAAGCTGCTATCATGAAGATACAATCACGCCTGCCTTCTGTTTATGGTCCAAGTGCTTATTCAACTTGCTTAGTGAACAGACAAACCTGCCTGTGGCACCCTTCTGCAATTCTTCTCAATCACAAACTGGATCTAATCTCTTTCAGGTAAACATTTAACTCATATGAATGCCATCTACCATCTTTGTTAGCCCTGGCAGCTGAAGTGTGGGGTTTGGTAACAAGGTAGGAGAGTACAACTTTTGCCCAGTCTAACTCAGTCCACCACCAAAAGCAGAGAGGTTTTTAGCTTGGCATGGGATGCAATTAACTGGAAGAAGCAACCGGAGTCTTCATGAAAATATAATTTACTGAGAACTTCCATTTGGGAAGTGATTAAATGTCATTTTAAATAAACGACCCCAATATTCCTGAATTTCGGCTTTAAGCAATTTATAAGGTACTATGTCGAGCTATTAAGCCAAGCCCTCTCAGAAGTGGTGGTTAGTGGTCTCACCTGCTAATAAGAGAAAATAATAAGAAACTGTCCTAACCGTGCGAGTCATACAACATACAAATCTTGACTGTTCACTAACTAACTTGAATCCCTGAAATATGTAACACACTGCTGCTGAAAGCTTCTTAGCAAAAAAAAAAAAAATAGTCAGATGACTTTTTAAGCCTGTTCTTTGCAAGATTTTTTTGGCAGATCTGCTAGACCAGTGGCAGTGTTAAGATAAAGATAGATTCAAAGATGTAGTTCCTGATTATTATTATTAATAATAATAATAAAAGGTTAGAGGGAAAGGTCACATATATTCACATAGCAAAATCCATCCGATGTTTGCCAAGCCATTGCACATAGCTGGACCAGGCTGAAATCATCTGATCCTGTCAGAACTACTGAAGCAAACTCCTGTATGGAAAAGCACTATGAAGCTCTTAATTGTCTGAGACTGGACATAATCTCCTCCTCACCCACCTGATTTGCAAAGAGATTTGCCAAGAAGCGGCTTACTACATTAGAGTCATCTTTCAGCATGCCTTTGTGCCCTGCAAACACCAAAGTTTTAAATTGTTTGTGCACAATCAATCCTTTCCAGAGCTTTCAGCGAGGGCAAACACTCTAATGTGATGCTTGGAGGAGTCCTTCAAAGCAGCTGTTCAAAAATGCATGAAGCATGAGGCACATTATATCCTCTTCCCACAGGCTGAGGGCCAGATGTTCAGTGGGTGTAAAGCAGCAGAGCCTCAGTGTGACTTTTTTGAGGGCCACAATGATTTATACCAGCCAAGAATCTGGCCCTAAGTGTTTCAGCCAAGTGATTTCCCTGACCTCTGCTGCTGAAGGGCCCAGTTTTGTAATCTCTGGTCTAACCTCCATCCCGCACTGATGTCCTCCGTGAGGTGAGAAGGGATGGGAAGTGTTCGGGATTGCTGGCTCAAGATGCTGAAAAGAGAAATCTCTCAGAATCATAGAATCATAGAATCATTAAGGTTGGAAGAGACCTCCAAGATCATCGAGTCCAACCATCAACCCAACACCACCATGCCCACTAAACCATGTCCCTAAGCGCCTCATCTACCCGTCTTTTAACTACTTCCAGGGATGGTGACTCAACCACTTCCCTGGGCAGCCTGTTCCAATGTTTAACCACTCTTTCAGTAAAGAAATTTTTCCTTACATCCAATCTAAACCTCTCCTGGTGCAACTTGAGGCCATTTCCTCTCGTCCTTTCGCCAGTTACTTGGGAGAAGAGACGTGTTCGGGATTGCTGGCTCAAGGTGCTGAAAAGAGAAATCTCTCAGAAGATTCCTGACACTGCTTCTCCAGGCCAGTTTGCTGAAGTCATCACAGGTTGTCATTTGTGGTGCACTTACATATTTTCCTTCCCATGTTTCTGCTGCTAGCAATGTACATACATAGGTTCTTTATATCTGTTTCCTCCCAAAGCAGTTCTCTTTTGCACCCCCTTAAGATCAGGAAATTATAATATTTCTATGCAAAGGTGATGTTCCTGTACTTTTTTTTCCCCTTCATAACTTGCATCTTCCTGAAGCATGAACAAGGATTACTCATGGGAGTATGGATTTCAGAATCGGGCCTTTTGGCCATTTTGATAGTATCATGGGAGGAAAAACTGTTTCCCAGAACCAAACAATTTTATTGCATTCCAGAATTATGTGCAAAACAGGGATCCCATCTGTTCGACAGCATTCCCGCTAAGTACGGTTCTGCCTGTAGCTCACCAGCGTAAGCGGTTCAACAAAGGAGCCTCAGTTTTTCCATGATAAGGTTTTCTTCAAATACAAGACACCAGTAAAAAGGGCTTCATAATAGTTTGCACGTTTGTCAAGGTGTATTTTCTTAAATACTGTTCTGACTGGTAAGCCACTGCAGAGTAGTATAGTGCTACAGCAATCACTCCTAAATTAAGCCTTCCCTGAGATCAGTTTTGCCAATTCCTCTAAATCCACAATAAATGAATAAATAATAAAAACATTAACGTCAAAACTGATGGATTAAAATTGGGCTGAAATAGACTTCCTTATTTTTTCCCCTGACAGCTTGAAGACTTTTGAACAAAGGGTGCGTGAATGCAGCACTCTAGGTTTAGGTCAGTTTACCAGAGTAATTCTGCAATAAAAAGATTATGAAATAAAAGAGAGAGAATTTAATTTATGAGATTCCTCTAACTGTGGACTGGTGCCTGGGATTTTTATCATTACTATGAACATCAGCAAGTTTTGCTTAGCAAGTATAATGAAGGACTTCTGGAAACTCTAGGTAAGGGTTTTATAGTTGCTTAATTCTGCATATCTCAATTTCTAAGTGTCTGCTTTGAATCACCTTAAAGTCCTTTTAATGATTTCTGCATCTGACTGTTCAAGATTCCCCTAACAGCTCTGGAAAACCTGAAGTTTCATCCTTGTGCTTTTCCTTTCAGAAACTGATCTGAAAAATAAAGTGCAATTTCAGGGGATGCTTGCCCGTGGAAAGAGATCATTGTTTGGCTGGGAAGTCAGCCATGCTGGTGCGCGTGGTTTGCCTGCAGGCAGGGAGTGATGCCCACCAAGCCCGGTTTGCCCCAGCCTCCCTGTGTCCAGCCTTTTCCCTGCGGTTAGAGGAGCCAGCTCATGGGTAGTGGTAAGAAGGCTGGAAGGGAGATGTCTTCCAAGACAGAGACTGAAGTTGTTTTCTCCTTTCCTATGAAGGTTCGGAGGGAGGGCAGGATATCTAGGGAGCCTCATTCTAACCCTTTCCTGCCCAAAGTCTACCTGAGCACCTCTGGTGCACCAGCACAGCTCTGCAGCCATGCCAGCTCTTTCCTGTAGTCCTCCTACACATAGCTCTAGGATGCATCACTGGAGGGTGTCAGCAGCTTCCCTGATCTCCCAGGATGTCTCTCACAAGGTGTAAGTATTACAGCTGTCATCCATTGCCTAGATTTTCATGCTGTCTGGGATCTACCGTGGTGCTGGCAGTTCAGCGTGGGTGGCCTGTAGGGCGCAAGAGAGACGGGTCTGACTTTCATTCTTTGGGTTCATCCGTAGCTGCAAGCATCATGAGGGCCAAGTGATGGGCAATGACAGAGAGGTACAACTCATGGGCAATTAAGAGTCATTCCTCGCCTGACTAATGACTCCTATGGGTATGGGTGCCTCTGGGAGTGCATCCATGGCAAGGCCATGGCTGGCCCTTGGGTTTTTGAAAGGGGGCAGCCCGGGCTGGAGATGCTTCTGGGGCACCAAGGTAGGGAGAAGTAACGAACGTTCAAACTCCTCATGATTTTCATCTTTGTAAGAAAACTTAGGATTTTGCAGGGGCACAGTACATGATCTGTTAATTTTATCAGCAACAGGTCAAAACGTGTTGATCTTCTGGCAGGTGGGAAGGCACCTAGCAGCTAAGGAGGAGAGGCCAGGGGAGGGCTTGGGCTTCAGGACTGAGTAGCAGGCATAAGCTGGTCCCTCAGCTTCTTCATTTGTAAATCAGAATGAAAAAAAATAGTTGTACACCTGCATCACAGGGTTAGCATGAGGCTTAATTAACGTGTGTTTATGACACCCTGCCGGAAGGGTGTTAAGATAATTAGAAACGTAACTCTTACCATCTGTTCATGCCTACTCCACTGGGGCCACAACCCATGATTAAGATTTCTAGCAGATGTCACAACACAAATGGTGATGACCAGTAAGTGGGAGAACAGTAACGAGGAGGACGCGCGGCTCTCCTCCCTCTGAGAACAGGCACGTTCAAGTCGTTGCTGCTGTCCACAAGCCCTCACGTTGGGTTAGGTCCCTTTGAGGGATCTGGCCCTACCACAGTGCCGCTAGGCTTGGTGTCCAGGGGGGAAGGGAGTCTATGCTGAAACATGGTGTTTTATGATAAAGATCTAGCCTCTAAAAAGCAGACTAATCCGTTCCATGCCTTCTACCCTCACCGCAGGCAACTTGCAGGGAGAGGCACTTGCCATTGGAAAGGATGTTTTACTGACACCGTTAAGGAGTAGAGTGACATCATTTCAATTTTTTGAAACAATGGCCTTTTTCCCACAACTGCCTTGGCTTCTGTTCACTTTGCACTGGCGCCACGCGACTGGCTGGGATCTGACGTTATTCGTGATCGTGGGTGCCAGGAGAAAGCAGTGTCTGGAGAGTGGGTGATCAGGAGGAGTCAGCAAAACGCTGACAGGTCCTAGTTGGTTTTTTGTCTATTGAGGGGAGTGATGGTATTTGGTTTTGGCCTGCTCCATATTTCAAACTTGTAACTTGTTAGGAAAATGCCTGCCTGCAGAGGAGGGATCCAGCTTGTTGGCATTTGAGGTGCTGGAGGTAGTGACACACATGGATGGGAGGGAGCCAAAGTTGGGTACTCTAGGTAAGGGCTGGAAGCTCACTGGACTGGAGTCAGGCTGAAAGACAGAAATAAAACAGGATCCTATAAGTAACAACTTCCCCCATTACTCTCTTTCCTCTCCAAAGCAGGTCAGTCCTTTGCATCAAAGCGAATCTTGGTTCTCCTGCTCTTCCCCTCCTTTGCTTCACTTCATTCCTCCTCCTCAGCCTGATGCTTGTTTCTTCTGGTGCAACCTGGAGCTGTTTCCCACCAAGCCTGGGGTTCCTGCTGTTGACAGGAGTGACGGGCCTCCTATCCCATTTGGGTGTCTGGGCCCAGCATGACCTGCAGGAGCTAAGCATGACTAACCCGGGCAGGGTTTTCTGCAAATTTAACCATTCAAATCTAAGAAAGTTGTACACAGGAGGAGTCCTCACAGACTAAAGGTTTGGAAAAAATTAGATGCATGTTGGTGGTGATGTCGGAAGTCTCCTACTAAAAAAAATGCTGAGCAAATATCATCCGCACAAATACAATCTTTTTTTCAAATCCTTCTAACATTACTAATTTCCAAATGAAAGATCACACAATTTATTTCTTTTAAATATGGATAAGAGGTACATTCCCTAGCTTCTTCCTTGGCAGTGGTGGAGCTGTTTTGCCTGAAACAAACAATTCAAAATAATCCCAAACAACCCCCTCCAAACCACAAAAATCCCAAACCAAAATCAACTCCCAACAAGACTAAACTAGCCTGAGGTAGGCACCCAGGGAAGATTTCAGCTCGCTCACTTTTGGCAATGCTGTAAGAAAGCAAAGGCAGATCTCGTGCCAGGAAACACCAGGCAACCTGAACACGAGGCGTGCTGCCCGTCTTGCCCGCTGCAGCTGGCCTGGACACTCGGCACCCCATTTTGGCTGCCTTGGCTGCCCTTGGCAAGGTGGTT
>NW_008824908.1:2084254-2106161 GCF_000699105.1 Pygoscelis adeliae | reverse complement strand
GCTTGCACCTGAAAAGCAGCTCCAGTGACTTTTGTTTTTTTTAATGCAAAACAGTACAAAATATGTGAGGCAGTAAGGAATATGTGAAGCTGTTTGGGTAATCACTGTGCAGAGACTTAGTACCAGTTTCTAAAACATCAGTCTCCTGGGACATTGGTTCAGCACTCAGTAGCAGTTGAAAAGACGAATCGACTCTTGGGTTTATTAGGAGGGGAGGGGCAAAGCTTCACCAGTGCCCTTATAAACCCACAGTGAGCATCTCTCTTGAATATCTGATGTGTGGTTCTAGTCCCATTTCTCAAAGATGGCATAGAAGAATTAGAAAAGATGCAGAAAAGGGCGACAAAGCTGGCTGGAGGTGTGATACAGCTTCTCCACTACAGAAGATGAACTAAAGCTCCACAGTCTGGAAAAAAAGAGGACTGAGAGGAGAAACTAGAGAGGTTATAAAATCATTAAGTGAATGAAGAGGGTGAATAAGGAGGAACGATTAACACTTTATTATAGGACAAGAATTAGGAAGCTTCAGATGGAGTTATTAGATAGCAGGTTTAAAGCAAAGAAGAGAAAATATTTTTCTCCCATAGCACATCATTAAACAGTGGGATGCCGTAGGATGCTGTGAAGGCTAAAAGATTAAATTAGTTCAAAAGCACTTAGACTCATGGAAGAAAGGCTATCAGGGCTAATAAACACAGAGCTGCAGGTACATCCTTTGACTCTAGAAACCTCTGTGCTGCCAGTTGCTAGAAGCCAGAAGAGCACACCAGGAGGAGCAGCACTGTATGCTGGCCCTAGTCCTTGATTTTTTTTGTTCCTTTTGTATTCATTCCTAACCTTTTCCAGAGACTACAGGCTGAGTGGCATTACGCATATGGTTGTTGTTCTACTTACAGTGCAACAACAGTGGAAATGCACCATCTATCATTTGAGGCAACTGGGAAAGCAATGTGGCCGAGACGAGGTTCTCTGGGATGGAAGTTCATTAACACGGCACCAGCAGAGCTACATCAGGGATCAATTTTTACTGTTTGTTTTCAACTAGAAATAACTGCTTGGAACACTAGTCCTTTCCAGCTAGGTTTGGGGGATTGTGCTTCCTTAGAAAGGTTATGGTCTATAAAATAGCCATAAGCAAGACAAGTACAAAGTATGCTTTGTTGAATGCTAGTCTTCCCTTTTCATAAAAAGTATGAAATCTGGAGTAATGTGCAGCATGTTTTAAGTTATATTGTAAAGTCGCCTCAAAACCACTTCTTAGGGAAACAATAATTCTTGGGGAAAAGTGCCATCTAAGAATTGATGCTGATAAAACCTACATTTTTCTTCCTGGGGATTCTCGTGGGAAATGTCCAGGTTTGCTATTTCAAATTATTTTCAGAAAATGTGCTACCAGTTGTAGGTATTTTGGGAATAGATTAAGTGAAGGAGTAGGTGACAGGCATAAATCTAAAATGAGAATAGTGAACCCTGTGTCACTGAGCTTGTCATGTGTGATTTGAATACTCCTGAGAAGGTATCTTGCAACCTGTTGGTTTTTAAGCCAGCTGCCAGATTGCAGGAGCAGGTCTCCCAGCTTAAATCAGCTTCAAGGTGGATGAGTGAAGAATGTGCCTGAAAAAAAGGAGGAAAAAAAAAAAAAACTCCAAAGGTATCTTTTCCCTTTAATACACGGCCAAGGGTTTTCTTACAACAGGAAGAGTTAGTTCACAAGGACTCGTAAGCCAGGATTTGGGCCTCAGACATAGTAGCAGGAAAGGTAAAATGTGAAATTATGCTGCTAATGAGCCTAAGACAATTGGCAAGTCATTAACTCCTCTCAGAGAAGCTGGAAAAGCGGTGTGAGGAAGAAGAGCCTGCACTGCCCGCAGGACAATTTTGGCTGCTAATGAAACTGTATGAATGAAAGAACATCAAATTCAGGCCAAGAGTCCTTCTCGTTTGTTTATTTCTTCCTGTAGGAATTTGTCTGAAGCTGCTTAGTACACTGCTGTCTGACGCCTTCAGGTTTCATGCAATATCATCCCACCTTTGAATAAAGGACCTCAAATCTGTTGCTGATGGAAATGGGTAGCTTTAGACAACTGCATCTTTCCGATCCCCCACGTTCTGCCTCCTCTGCTGTCCACAATTGCTTCATTGTGAGGTTGCTGATGGCACTGAAGTGACCCCCATGGCTGGGCACAGCTCCTCGCTTTTACCTTGGCGTTGCCCACAGTTGTTCTTCTCTGCTTGGCAGCCTGGGCAATTTCGATTCACTTCCTTGTTTCCCCAGCCGGGGATAACCTGGTGACTTTGTGATATGAGTATGCTTCCTCCTAGAAAAGAAAGCCATAGGGATTTTTTTTTTCCCCCTTTTCACTGACAACGTGTGTTTGCAACTTTCAGATTAACAGCATCTTCCAGTTTAGGACTGAACTTTTCTATTATTAGTAGCATGTCTGTGTTGGTATTTTGTTCGTGACTGACTGCAACCTGTTTTTCAGCTCGGTCTTGTCTTCCTCGGCGTCAATGATAGGACATCAGACTGGACTCTATTCACCTCCACAGATTTCAGACTGAGCCTTTGATACCAGGCCCCACGCCATGATAATATTTTCCTCTGGCCTTTAAGAACATACCACCCCAAACTTCATCATCTCTTCTCCATCTGCATTTACACATCATCTTGTCATTGCCTGATACAAGATTTTCTTTCCTTCAGGCCACAGACCACTTACTCTCCAAATGCCTTGTGTTCATTTCACCAAGTCCTAATTTCTGACTTTTTTTCCCATTTCCCTACCTATTTGGGCAATTTGGTGTAAAGCATTCCCAATTCTGTTTTTAAGAGGAAGGCAAAGCTCTCCTACGCTCAACGTACTGCCTTGTTTTAGCACTTTTACATTAACTCTACATTAGGTCCACCATGGAGTGATTAACTGTCACTCCAGCTTCCCTAACCGTTAGAAGATGGCTAGCCTGTATTTCCCAGTGGAAAAGGCATCCCCCAGGATTTCCCCCCAGGAAAGGCATCCGGGGCTCCCAGTGAGGATGAGGGACCTCCTGGTGAGCAGTGAAGCCTGCCCTGGCATTACGCTGGGTTTTATATGTAACAGGATTAAAAATTTCACTGACCTTTGTCAGGCATTTCACCGTTGGTTCCACCCTTGACAGGACAGAGAAAGCACCCTCACACCCAAAAGACCCAACATTCGATATTCAGTGTGTAGGGGAATAGTAGATTCAGCTTTGCTTCCTGAAGCACAAGCTCACATGGAATAGCTGTTTACTTCCAGTGACAAAGAGGGAAGAACTCTTCATTTCTCAGAGCTTATGGAAAAAAAGAAGCTGACAAGGGAGGGAAGAAATTATGGAGATGAAGTAGTCAGAAAAACTTGTTTCCTATCCAAATAAAATAGGCAGGCATACTATATTTTTCCTAAAAGAACCTGATATGAAAAATATTATCATTGCTGGGCTATGGGAAAGGAAGCATTTTGCCTTTTCATCTCAGCTTGGTTTCGGCAGATAGGCAGCGCTAAAGCTGCCTTGCACAGCTCACAGAAGATGAATTTGCTTGTCTTAAAACTGATGTTTTCCAACTGAAGCCTGAATCCTGACTATATGAAGGCACCTGTGTATCCAGGCAAGCAGAACATCCACAGAGCTGTGATGCTAGCTATGTACTATTGAAGTCAATTGCACCTTGGTTCCTGAGTTCAGGAAAAAGTTTTATGGGCTGCCTGGGAATTGCGTATGCTCGGTACTTCATAAAAAGGGCTCATTTATTAAGGACGTTCAAAGTAGAGTCCCATGATGGGCTGATTGATTGAAAGAGAGAGCAAGGGGGCGAAGTTTATGCAGTTTGTGGATGACACTAAGTTTGTGCTGCCTGGCTATGAGCACCCAGCTCCGGGAGCAAAGAGCACAAGGCTGGGACTCAGGGTGGGACTTGGAAGCCAAGCTTCAGCAAGCAGCAGGAAGAGGGGTCACATGTGGACCTTGGTTTACTAGCCTAGGCACGCCACCACTGACGATGCCAGGGACCGTTCCCAGAAGGCAGAACTTGCTTCTCCTGCTGTTAAAGGAGGAGTTTGTGTTCAACAATTTTGTTCAAATTGTTGAACAATTGCAAAGTACTGTTAAATTGTTAGCATAGCTCCTGCCAAAGAGCATATTCCAAAGAGCTCCTGGCTCAGGGACTGTTCCCAGAAGGCAGCTTGGGTTTAGGCACACTCTTTGGTGGGTAGGAGAGGTTAAATATATGATCATGGGGCACTTGGTGCCAGGGAATGGTGCTGGGCACAATGAATTTACTCGTACAGACATAGCTACAACTTGTACCAAGGAGAAGGTAACAGAGCTTGGTTTGAGTGTTCGTGAACAACCTATTTGGGAACCAGCAATGATTTTAAAAAGGGGCTTTACCAAGCCAAAACAAACACCTGCAGTGATGCTCTGGATGACACCAACCCATGAAGGGCTGCAGGCACTCTCCTCTACTGCCCTGTCAAAAACTCACACGAATAAGCGAGCAGCTATGAGCAAGGGGACGGCCAGCCTCCGAAGCGGTACTTGCTCCGTGCCAGGGAGTTTGGATACCAAGTGCTGGCTTTGTGGAAGAGAAGGAAGTGAAATCACACATTTCAAACCCTGTTTTTTTATAAAGTTTTTTTTGCTATTGAGTTAAAACATCCACGCAGACAATTCTTTTGGGTTGTAAACATTTGCTTCTGGTAGATTAACTTGGTCGTTGCCCTATTTGTCATGCTGGTATTTGAGAAACTGAAAGCGGAAATGAGTAGAAAGCAAAGGGAAACAGCTGAGCAAGTGTTCACCCTCTGAAGTAAGTAAATCAAAAGCAAACGAATAGCACAGATAACGTAATTGATTATAAGACTACATAGGAACCTTCCAAAACGTGGAATGAAACAAGCTACTCTCTCAGTCTGCCTGTTGCTTATGCTGTTCTTGTTTAAATGTCATTGAAATAACAGTGTGCCAAGAAATATAAACTGCAAACACAGCATTTTAATAAACACAAAGTGAAATAAAACAAGCCAGAACAGATCTGTTGGCTCTGGCAGGGTTTTTTTTCTTTGCAAGATGGGGAGGTTGAAGGTGGGGGGCACGCAGGGAGGGTATTATTTCTTGCACATGTTTGCCTGGTGCTGATTAACAGGGGCAATGTTAAAAACTTTCTGTGACTTGTTACAGGCTATAATCTTCAAATTTAGGGCCTTGTACTGCTCTCAATCTAGTCACACAATCCCCATTAAGGAGTGTAGAAAGCCCTGAGGAGTTTGTGTAATAGGCTCTAATAGTGTCTAAGAAACAAAAATCTTCTTCTTAATTGTGCCCAAACCATCTTTTCTCACATTTTGCAGAACGACCTTGGGTACTAATGTATTTTGCAATCATATAGTCTGTTGTTCTTTAAGAGTGTTCATGTAAATATAGGCTTAAAGCAGATCTAATTAATAGATCTGATTAGTTGACTAGTCAGATATAGCGTAGAAATGTTAAGAACCTCCCAAATGTGAAGGAAGCTGAGTGACACCCTTCCCTCCCCCCAAAATTAGCCATATACCCGTCATTTTCCCTGCCACACACTCCACTGTTTGTCAGTGCCTTGGTTAGCAGCAGCATCTCCGAACTCGTGTTGCTCAGTTTTACTTCTGCTTTGCTCAGCTAAAATCCCCATGGACTTCTGAGCTGAAGCTCCCGCTTTGAATCCCAAAGGATCGAGTCTTTTCCAACGTGTGGGCAAACTGCTGCAGCCATGGTGGCTCCCCTTTCCTTAATCACAAATGTCATGAGCGTGACCGTCCTGTGCTGGTGCAGACATAAGGGCCTCATGGTTGGAAAGAGGGGGAGCGGCTCAGAGAGCATCTCTCTAGGCAAAAGCACAGCCAGCACGAGGCTGGGGGTGGTGGGGGCTCAGGGACCACAGCTCCGCTCCCTGCCCCGCACAGCATGGTGGCTCCCAAGGCCACACCACCCCAGCCCCGTCCCCATCCCCTGCTACAGCCTCCCTCCTCCCTTCTGAGCAAGCTCCTGCCTGACATTTTAGAAAATTAAGGCTAAGTAGAAAACGATGAAAGCGTATTACTTGTAAATCACCTGACTAATCATATTCTCTCTCTTGAGACCTACTACACTTCCGAGCCTGCAACTTAGTCATCCTTGCAGGCAAGCTCTCCCCGTTTACTGGTTTTGTTCATCAGGTTCATCCAGAATATTTGCTAATTTCTTTGTTTTCCTCCAAGCTAGCAGTTCAGTAATGCCAGGCCCTCAGCTCTCCAAGCTCCCTCCAGGAAAGTAATTAAGCACATGCTTGACTTTAAGCATGTGAAGCTGATGGCAATTAGGAAAAGAGCAGGCTCTGCAGCACTCTCTTTTTTTACTGGCAATTCCTTAGTTAGGAGGGATAAACTGTTCTCTAGGGACGCTTGCCTCTCTCCATTGACTTATGAGGAAATCCTGACAACCTGTACACCAGTAAGAGCAGTCTGAGTATACCAGCCAAGACATAGCATGTGCATCCCTTGAGAAGGGTATTTTGACTCACATGGAAGATAAGTCAAACACTATTTTTAGCATCCTTTATTGATTCCTGTATAATTTCCCTTGCTCTTCCTGTGGAAGTTCCTTCCTTTCCAGTAACACCAGCATTTGAAGTAGCACATCAATCCCTATGATGTGTCAAACCTGACTTTTTCCCAAGCCTCAGCATGATGCGGAAACTCTTAAACACAAAGTCTTCCTGTAATTTAAACACCCAACTGTATGTGGAATTCAAATAAGATGTGGTGAGTACTAATGAAGTTACCCCCAGGCCCAGCAGATAGTACAACTTTATGGATTATTTGTGGGAGGGTCAATACAGAGCCACAAAATACTTTATCTTGCAGAGAAAAGAAGAAACGGCTCCGTGAAGGCTAAACTCTAAATGACTTTGGCTCTGCTGACTCTGTAATGTCCCTTTTGTGGCTCTGATTTATTCTGCCCTTCTGAAAATTGCAGAAGAAAAGGGGTTATTCACAATTTTATTACACTTGCTCTTAAGCAAGCTGGCTCTCTAGCCCCCGAAAACCTCTTGGAGGAGTTGCTCCTTTTAAAACACTTCCACCACCACAAAGAATTGATGTTTAAATCTAGCCAAAATAATGGAGGTTGTCTGGCCACTAGTTATGAAAGTCGGAAGATTTAAAGCTGAAAGCTACGCATCAAGTGCCAGCACCTACTGTGTCTCAATAAACAAAATCACGCTGTGTGAGATGAAGAGTACACATGTATTTTCAGCCTCAGCGGCAGTGTATGTTACATCAGAGCTTTTTTGACTAAGATCTGTCTATGCGCGTTTATCCATAAAGCACAGAGCGAAGCAAGTGCTATGCAGTTTGCTCATTAACTATTTTTTCCTCGTGCGTTTGGTATTGGTATGCCAGCCTTTGTCTCAGGATGTAGCAGACACTATCGATTTTGCATGGGATGACAGCAGACAGAAAGGACCTTAATCGTTTTCGCATCTTAAGCACAAATAGCAGGAATCTCTATTGCTTCCACCAAAGGTCTTGGGGCCACATTTTAAAAAAGCATGCAGCCCTGTCAAAATGCCAAGGGACACCCAATGGGACTAAAAAAAAAGCTGAGCTGGTTTCTTTGCTTCTACTAAGTATAAAATATTTGGCCCTAATCTGTTAGAGCTACACGCTAAGGTCTCATTGCAGAAACCGTAAGCAAAAGCATTGAACAGAACCACATTGAAGCACAGGGACTCACCGTCTCCTCAAGATTCACACTCTACCACGTGTGTGTGCACCAGAGGGAGATAGACGAGCAGAGGAAGATTTAGCTATTTATGCTACACGTGGATAGCAGGGAAGCCAACTACGGGGCGTGATGCTCTGAATTCATGGCTTTTCCAAGCTGGGCGAAATCCTCCCATACACTGCCATATTTGGGAAACGAAGGGGTGACCGAAGTGACAATGCTTGTGACCCTGCCGTGCTTCCCAACAAATACTACTTTTTGACCGCCACCTAGGTAAAGCCACCCCAGGTCCATGCCGAGCTGCTCAGTAAAACAAGGGGCTTCTTTTGGCCTCCCACTGCCCAGGTTTGGTGACACAAGCGTGGAGCTGGTACACACCAAAGGAAGGAAAGGGGCCATTATTTCCTCCTGAGGATATCATGACAGCCAGCAAAGTATGGGAAAGCTGGGTAAGCTTTTCATTAAAGCTGTTTTCTGCCCAGTTCAGGTGAGCCCTGTGGGGATGTGTGAACCCCAAAAGGCTTTGAAGGAGGCTTGAAATATTTGGTCAATGGGGATTAACTGATACACTCAACGTCACAGAAGAGTTTTCTGTCCTCGTATCTAGGTGACCAGTTGGGGTTTTGAATGCCAAGACCGGGTGC
This sequence comes from Pygoscelis adeliae, assembly GCF_000699105.1. Taxonomy (NCBI): domain Eukaryota; kingdom Metazoa; phylum Chordata; class Aves; order Sphenisciformes; family Spheniscidae; genus Pygoscelis; species Pygoscelis adeliae. The sequence goes on along the minus strand of NW_008824908.1, from coordinate 2,097,759 downwards.
TTAACAAATAATTCACAGGCTGCAATATTTTTATCATTTTCTTCTAAACTTTAAATAGTTTTAAATGCTTCATGAAACTAAAGTAAAAGCTAAACTCAACAACTGCTAAGCAGCTTGCTCAAAAATTTAGCTGTCTACCTTGCTTCGCAGTTCTGAAATGCTTTAGATGAATGTTCTTGTGCAATACTAGCCCTGGCTTCCACGGTGTGCATTAGGACTGTTATAAATAAGTTGCGAGTTACGTGGGCCTGACATGGTATTTATGAAAAGATCATATTTACTCCTTTGAAATAGCCACCCAGCAGAAAGTCTGGCTCTCGTACAAAGGCATTTATTTGGTGCATCCCCTTTAAAGGTCAGGAAAGAAAACTTAGAAGGTGGGTAATTGCAAAACTGGTTCTGGAAATGTGCTCTTATCTCCTGGACAAGAGCGGAATGCCAAGAAGGCAGTGAGGTGAGCTAAAGCAGACTGGGGAAGATGCAAATTCCAAGACCCTCACGTAGGCAGATGTTACGAAAGGAATTCCTCCTGCCTTTGCCAGCTCCGAGGAGTGCTGTGCCGTCTCCGGCCAGCAATGGAGGCATCCAAGGGAGGAAAAAAACCATACACCATTTACCCCACCTACCAATTTTTTGCAAGAGTAAAAGCTCTTGAGAACAGGGAGGAAAAAAGAGTACTATATTTTAACATGGCATTTGGGCTACCCTGTTTTGTTATGGACTATCCTTTTAAATCCCAAATCAACCTTCCTATTCAGACATGAAATCTGATCTGCAGACATTTCAATGCCAGACCCTCTTTTCTGTTGACTCCAGTGGATTTAAGGAGATTTTTTGACCAATGTTGCTGTTAATTTCAAATAGACACTTGGCCTACCTGGTAAATAATAACTTAAAAAATAACCTAGTGTTATTCTACTCCCTCTTCCTTATGATTTTTTCTCTGAGACTGATAATACTCTCTTTTGCCTACTCTGGTACTTTCTATCCACATTCTCACCGATCCCCAAGTTATGTCCATGGAGCACTTGCTGCACTTTGTTACATGATGGTGAAGACTGGTGTTTTGCTCTGTAACATATGGAAGCACTTAACTAACTTTAAGCACGGCTCTCCTTGACTTTGTTGGGACTTACAGCCTCTGCTGAGTAGAGCGTTACTGCACACCTGAAGCACAAGACTTAATCTCCTTTGCCCTGCGACTGGTCTTGTACCGATGCATTGAAGGACTCAGAGTGGTCTGTCACCAAGCACGGTGCAAGCTTTTAAACCGGGCTCTCTGGGGCAACCTGGGGCAACTCCAAATCAGGCACCATGGTGCAGGAGGGAAGGATGGGCAGGAGTGGTCACCTTGCAAAGTGGAAAGTTTCTTACTCGGGAGGAGGTGCTCTTGTTGCAGGCACTGCTGATTCTCATGAGTAAGCATAAATTACAGTTTCTGAGTTTCTGGCACTGGTAAAACTCACGAGCAGATGGAGAGCCCAGCACAGAGGTGCAGGGAGGCACTGGGTATCACCTGGATCCACCGAGCCTCAAGCAGAAGATGTCCAAGGGCTCCTGAAGCAGCAAAACTTCTCCATAAAGACCAGATGAAGATGTAGTTCTTTTGAAATCACAAGATGTGTGTAATTCTTCCATATACACCAGTGTTTCTGCTGTTTTATTCACCTAGGAATAACAAAAGGAGATGTCGGAGCTTGTCTGGAGTTAGGTGACAAGCACCGTGTGATGGAGGTCCGCATTTTTTAACTGTAAAATGAGACAGGCAGAGTGCCAGTGAGACCACAAAATAAAGGAAAAAAAATCATCATTTGTGGTAGCACCCTAAAGCCCCCACAATTTCAGGTCTCCCTTTTCTGTACAGTATTGGTGGGTTGGTACCACTGCATGAATCTGAACCAATCAAAGAAAGCAGAGTTAAACCCCAAAGTGCTTGTTTCTGAACTGGGGTGGGCCGTGTCACCCGAGAGCCGTGCCTGCCCTGTGCTCCGGTCGGTGGGTGCAGCGCTGAGCCAGGGCAGAGGTGCTCGGAGCCAAGCCCTGGAGGGGAGAGCTGTGGGCTCTGCTGCCGGCATCACCCTGGCTCCACTGCGACCTTGGGAAGCCTCTGCGTTCCCACCGCCATTATTCCTTTTATCGCCTTCATGAAGGCATTAATTGCTTCATGCTTCCAAGGGCTGTTCTTTTAATAAGCTGCTGCTTCATCCACTGTACACCCAGCCGGCTGGAAATGTTGGGTTTCGCTGGTGTTTGCGCCAATGCAGCGGGAGAAGAGACCCAGTCACAAATCAAGCAGCAAAACATGTAAGCGCTGAACGGTCTTGGATATACAGCCGTCTCCTGCCAAGTGAATGAAACATTAGCATTCTGCTCTCCGTCTGATGTCCGTGATCGTTAGGGTAAGAATAAAATATGAACTTAAAGCGTTTGCACAACAGCCATCAGGCCGTAATGAGATTTCTATCCCATGGTCTCTTGGATATTTTAGACTGTCAGGCACAGCAGTTCACAGCATATGGTTTAGATTTATGTTTTACACATATCAGACCTAGGGTATGTGTCTGGAAGAATGCATTTATAGTGGATAAAGGTGGGCCGTTGTGGAAAAATCTTCAGTGTCTCAAACCTGAGCTTTTATTTTATTTTATTTTATTTTATTTTATTTTATTTTATTCTGTTCTATTCTATTCCATTCCATTCTATTCTATTCTATTCTATTCTATTCTATTCTATTCTATTCTATTCTATTCTATTCTATTCTATTCTATTCTATTCTATTCTATTCTATTCTATTCTATTCTATTCTATTCTATTCTATTCTATTCTATTCTATTCTATTCTATTCTATTCTATTCTATCTTTTGCCCTCCTGTGTCCCTCCTAAAAGTACACATGTAGGATCATACCTCATTTCTGTCCCTGGAAAGGTTACAGTAATTACTAAATTATGAACCTTCTTTCCTCAGTGTTCCTAAACCAACCCACAGGAAAAATACTGGAATTAAGCATAAGGAAACCTAAGTGCTGGGATGGCTACTTCAAACACATGTGCCAGAAAAATGTTTATTTGTGGATAAAAAGCCAAGCACTCCTACTTACCCCTCTGCACCTGGCATAACCATCACTTCCAGTGACTATACGGATTTGAAAAGCAGAGCTCCACAGTAAACTACTTGCCCCATCTAACAAACTGTGAATAACAAAGGGAAAGCTGGAGCTGATGCATGGGGAACCCTTTTCCCCACTTAACTTTGGGCCTCTGCAGGAGCACAGGCTGGTGCTTCGCTGGAGCACAAATCTCGTAATGCCGTGACGGCACAACATTCATCCCTCACAGCTGTGCCGGTGGTGGTATGTCCATGTTGTTTCAAGCCAAATGCATGGCTCTTGAGAGACACAGGTCTGAGATCCACCGAATGGGCACTAGCAACTGCTGTGATAGATCCTGACATCCTCCTTGCACTCACTTTCCTTCTTTTATGAGTTACGCTCTTTGGGGAAAGACAAGGGGGAGGGAAGACGTGCAGCTTGTGCTGCTCAGAGGAGTCTCCTCATGGTTATCCCTGGAGCTCCTGGTGGAGCTATGCGATGAGGAGGAGCGCTGGCACTCATTTTAGTACAGCTAGTAACTAACATTTTATTCTTTTAGGCTTTTAATTTACAAGCAGTGGACACCCACAGTCCTCTCAATGACTCTGCCCATCACTGAAGATCTTCAAGAGTCCTATCTGTATCCAGAAAGGGAAACCAGATCCATAATTCACTTATGAAAGGGCTTTGAAAACGTATTTGATGCTGTTGAGAAGTGGGATGCTGTTGAGAAGTGGTAGGGATGCAAAGCAAGTAATATGAGCCTGGAGGAGAGCTTTCAGCTGTCTAGGAGATTAGAGAAAGCTGAATATTTGGATATGCATATGAGCTGAGGAAGAAACTGTGCAGAAAGTCGGCATGATTTAGACACTGCCAGCATCTGAGGGTGTGAAGGGAGAGGGTAGCAGGTCAAAGATGATGGATAAGCTGTAGGTGTATGCGAGGAGCCTAATGGTGGTGATGTCTGTGGTAAGCAAGGGAGCAGGTACCAAGGGCAACTTTGGAAGAACCAATATCACACTTTGCTGAGGAACATGTTTATTCAGAAACAATTAAACAAGAGTGCAGAGCAGCTGCCCCCTGTAGATTAGCTTGCTATTTATAGAAACCTCTCACACACCTTTAAAAGCTTCTCCTTTCAGCCTTGTCCTTCTCTTTAGTGAGTATAATTGACTTGGTCAGTATTTCTCAAGGCCACTAACCCCAATATAGCATCACTGGGAGGGATAACCGAGAACTACCTGGAGGCTGGCTGAGGAGGACATTTGGGCTTTGCATCACCTCTGCTCTGAGGGAGCATCCAGTGAGCCACAGCAGTACACCAGTGAAAGTGAGCCTTAGTCAAGAAGGTGGCAGCAGATTTAATTCAGAGGTTGCTTATGCCTGTGGCGTGAGCAGGTTGAGTGTCTCTGGGCCAGGGCCCCTTCTTTTGTTCATTCTTGATGTCTTGTGTCCACTGTAAAGTGTCTGCTAGTGGCTATCTCCTGACTAGGTTGCATTTTCTACTGCGTGCCTTTGTAATATTTTTTAGGAAATAGATTCTGAGCATTATTGTTCCCCATGAGGATTTGGGGACTTTGATGTTTGTTTTTGTTCTGGGAACAACCTTTCTGGCATCAGTGAACAAACTGCACAGGCTTAAGGCAAACTGTAACACAAAGCAACAGGCTCATTCCAGGAAAGACTTTGCTTGACATACTGTTGATAGGCAATCTCTGAGGAGACCATAACAGCTGTCCTCTTTGACTTGAATGCCTAGAATATTTAAAAACCTAAGTAAGTTGCTTTCTCTTGAGAGGTGCTGGACAGACAACGTCCCTTCACTTGTCAAAAGGTGCTAAATATAGATCTCAGGACCTGCACTGAGGACTCCAAATTTGAAAGCGCTGGCAGATTTCCTTGCTGTCTCACTGGGTCAGTTTCTGGTGGCCATGACATAAACTGGGACATGAACCACTTTCTGTTGATCTCAGTCCATGATGTGTCTGTTTTTATAGGCACATGTAACTGAGAGCAGAATTTGGGCCACTGGGTGGTGTGGGGAAGTGCAGGCCCAGAGATGTTGAGAACTGACCACAGATCACACTTGTACATAATGAACTTCCCCGTGCATGCTCTAAGCTCAAGACAAATTTCAAGTGATTTGAGTTGATCAGCTAACCATCTCTCATTGAGGGTTAACTCAAATTACCTTGGGCTAAAAGCATGCACATGAGTAAATACCATGAATCACGTGGAACACTGACTGCTTCGTGTGCCTGAAATCTTCTGTTCTCCTCCGGTCTGTTGCTGAAGTGCACACCGTGGATCAAGGCTGGATTCTGGCTCTACTGATCCTTGGGCAGCTCCAGTGTGAAAGGCAGTGAATCCAGCCCCATGAATAAGAATATTAGTCTATCCCCTCCTAAATACCTCTCCTTGCTGCTGAGGTTTGAGTTAACATACGGTTAACTGAAATTTCTCACTATTTGTTGTGCTGTGCACTTTCAGGAAAAGCTTTCTTTGCACATACCCCTGTTAGCTGTATCTGAGGTCTTCACCTTGCAGCCTTTTATCGGACAAAACGCTGTTTTGCTTAAAAAGGCGCTGCCAGCCAAATGAGCCTTATTTATCCCCAAACATGACTTTGAGAGGAGTAACAGAAAGTCCAGCTCTGGTCTTAGGTAAGCTTAGGCTGGTTTAGCAGCCAGGACTTTGGTAGGAGCTGTGTGAAGTCAGACGTTAATCCATATGAACAACACATTGATACTTTAGCAAAAAGAGCATCAAGTGAGTTCCGTTCTATCCCCAGTGTAAAGTGCTGTCAAATAGGACACAATCAAGATTTGCTTCTTAACTGGAAGCACTTGCATGGCTGTGCAGGTTTATATTTAGAATGGGAGTGGTTTAAGATGAGGGCTGGGAGTTGCCTCTAAACATTGCCATTACTTCTTTAATGAAATATACAGCTTGCCTCCCTCTTTAAATAGCAGAACAGCCTTGTATAACCAATTGTTAAAACTTGCAAGCCTTCCTCAGGCCCATAGATGGCATATTCCAACTATTTGTGTTCTGTGAAACCAGCAGTGGGATGGAGAGCAGAACAACCTAAAACGCACGATTAGAACTGAAATGTTTCTTCACAGGCACAAGAGAATGGGAGGGTTTTTTTTCCCCGAAATTCAAAGGCAGAGAAGTGAGGAGCTCAGAGGAGAGTCGGTGAATGCCCACAATGGATTCGCACCAGTTACCCCTTGTCTAATGATAGACAAGAAAAGCAATGTGATGGCACAAAGCGTTTATGTTTTCTTGAAAACAAAAGCAGGCTGGAAAATGAGGCACGAAATGTAATGCAGATGGGAATTACAAAAAAGCACACCACCGACGAATCCTGGAAGAACCACAGACTCTCTTCCATGCTAGCTTTACAGTGGCCTCAGCGCTGCAACGGTCCTTGTCACACTGGCTAAGCTGTTGAAGGCTGATCAAGCATTACACCGGTGAGTGGCCTTGCCAGACAAGAAAGGCAACAGAAGGGAAAGAAAAGGACCAGGGCTCCAGTCTGTTCTCTGAGAGACCTAGCTGTTAAAAAGCCTGAAGAGGATAAAAGATGGGCAAGATGAAGTAGGACCCAGCTGACCCTTCTGGGCCTTTGGTCTTGAGCTGTCTATGGCCAAAGTTTAATCCAAGAGCTTGCGTAAAACTAAAATTGTGTCTTCCTCTCCCATCTCAAATTCATGCAAATTATGCATACAGAAACTGTACAAAGGGTAAGGGAGCTGGGGACAAATAGTGGAGTCATTTGGGAATTAGTTATGAATGAGCAAGCTGGTTTGTGTGAAGAAAAAGATCTCATGTTCTCGGAGCATTTTACAGGCAGACCTAATTATTGGCCTGCTGTGACCATCAGTGCTGCATTCTGGTACTGAAAGGCTCACGTGGAAACACAGAGAACAAACCAGCCCAGCACACCGCAGCCTTCAGCAGGGGTAACCTGTTAGGGAGGACGTTCAGAGCTTTTCTGATTACCTATGTGCCTGCCACAGAAGCCAAGTTCACTTCTAGCTCAGCAAAATTGATGCTCAGGGCTGTTACGTATTTCACTGTGCAAGGGGAAAGAATCTTGCCCATCACTGGTGGGGCAGTTTTCAGTGTCTTCAGATAACATCTCTGCAGCCACAACAACATCTACAGCAGGACGTAGATGGACTTAAAGGGGGCTTATAAAAAAAGATGGCAGCAAAGTTTTTAGCAGGGCCTGTTGTGACGGGACAAGGGGGAATGGCTTTAAACTAAAGGGGGGGTAGATGTAGACTAGATAGAAGGAAGAAATTTTTTACTCTGAGGGTGGTGAAACACTGGCACAGGTTGCCCAGAGAGGTGGTGGATGCCCCATCCCTGGAAACATTCAAGGTCAGGTTGGACGGGGCTCTGAGCAACCCGATTTAGTTGAAGATGTCCCTGCCCACGGCAAGGGGTTGGATTAGATGATCTTTAGAGGTCCCTTCCAACCCAAGCTAGTCTATGATTCTACGATGTGATCCCCAGTGCCCAGGCCAAGTGGCACAGAGAAGGGCTTATCCATGCCGCCCATGGTAGCCACCCCCAGTGCAGCCTAGTGACACCTGCCCAGCAAAGTACATGGCTGGCTCTATTGTGCCTGATGTGGCACCCCAAAAATACCTTTATTTTTTGGTTCAGCATGCCTGCAATGGATGTATTACAGCCAGAGTGGTGCTTTTAATAGCAGAATGCTGAAGTTGTGCATTGCACACTCTAACAGGTGGCATGAGGAGCAGCCTGAGTGTACAAAGTGCTGTGGTGGTGAGTGGGACTGGAACCTGGTGCAGTCCCAGTGTTGTTCCGCATGGGGGTTAGTCCTTTAGCAGATGAGCTACAGACATTGTCCTGGGGGAAATCAGAGAGCTTGTTCCAAAAGGGACCCTGGGATCTCAATATCCCCCATGCAGTGCAGATGGTCAGAGGACTACAATCCAAGAGCAGACCAGGCAACAAATTTATCTGGCATTTTAAATGTACTCTGACCACTTGCTGCTTCATAGGTTAGTTAGGCTAGAGTCAAATAACCCTTTGGCTCCATCCTTGCAAGAAAAATACTGCAGAGATCTGCCCATGTGTTCTATGAGGAACACGCTATGCTAGCAGAGAGCTCAGCAGCATGTCATTTTAGTAAACGTGTGCTATGCTGATGAGTCAACCTTTACTGAGGTTTGTCACACTTTTTTGTGGATTTTGGCACCTTCTGCACTGTAAACAAAAGAAAAACTTGCATTTTACAGAGCAAAGTTTGCTGTTGCAGGGTTAAAGGTACCTTTGTAATCTAAACTGCAATCCATCTGGAGGACTGCAGCAAAGCTCACCAAAACTTAATAAAATAAACAATGGATGGAGAGAGTTTATATTGGAAATTATATCAATAACAGCATTAGTAAACCAGGCCACATGCAAGGGTGCTCAGAATTCATCATTCATTGTTCTGATGATCCTCAAATAACAAAGACTTATTCTTCTTTGGTTTTGTAACACATGCGATGGTGAAGTTTCCAGTGTCCTTGAAGCCTGCCAAGAATGGGGAAAAGGAAAGGAAAATTAAGGAAAGAGAGGGGAATGTACTGCAAATACAGGATGACAAAGGGCAGAGAAATGTGGAATGAGCTTTGATGTGGAGCAGATGTACCCCTGCATTCCACAGGCAAAACCGATGCCGAGGCCGCTCCGAAAACAACGAGGAGGGAAACGTCTCCTGTCTCCCTTTAGCTTTAACACAGAACCATTTCAGAAACTAGGATGGGTAGCAGAAACGTTTCTAATAAAACCCCCAAACTTTTCCCATCAAAGGAGGGCAGCAGAAAGCAGGCAGAGAGAGAATTACACTCTCAGGTACACAGCAACGCTTTTCCAAATTACTTCTGGATTCAGACACTTTGCAAAGCGCCCTATGTTACCCTCAACCTGAGGATATTTGCTCTGTCTCCTCAAGATAAAGCTAGAAAGTCATATTTAATGCGTTGTATAAAAGTGTTCAATTGACATAATATGCAAATAAGGAAATGTATCTATTTTTTTATATATTGCAATAGCAGAAAATACAAGACAAAGGCATAAGCAACAGCAAATTACATTATTAGTTCAAATATTTTCTCTTTTTCTAATAACACTAGAGATGATCCTTTCAAGCTGTTAACAGTATTCAGAAAAGAATGGGGGGTGCTCATGGATTGTTTGGTATCAGCACTGAATCTAAACCCACGTGGAAAGCTGTGATGTTAACATTTCTGTTAATTCGGTCTGGGCAGAGATTGGAGTACAGTTCTGGCCTTAAAAGAACTTAATGGCAGAAGCTACGCTGACTCCAACAGAACTGGCATATAACCCTTTGCATAGTTCTGTTTTATTAGAAACATATGTCAAAGACACAAAGAGCTGACAAGGAGATGAGAGGATTTTCCCTGTGGTTTTGCATCTAGAAGCATATTGAAATGTATACATATACAAGTGTGTTATAACATACGCATTTACTGGGTATATGAGTATGTGCGTGTATACACATATATGTAAAGCTGTAATGCTTTGAGATGCATTTTTTCCATCAGTAAGAATGAGTATATTTTAAAACTTTCAAAAAATTTTAATAAGAGGAAAAAAGCCCCATTGAATTAGATGAATAGAAAAACTAAGCAAGAATCCCAAACTATGCAGCATCAGATGTTCTTTCACACAGAATTGACTTTTTCAGAGAATGAGTTGCATATCATACGTTATTCCTTTTCTACCATTTATGTGGTTGAAAGTTAGAAGCATTTGCAATCTTAAATGAAAATACTCTTCCCTTTCTTTAGCCTAGTTTGTTCAATAGGAAGAAATTACATGTTTCAGCAATAATCTGTCAGCGATTATATGTACATTTTCCTCCCTGAATTATTTAATAATTTCTATTGGATGCATTAAGTAGCAGTTAAAATAAAAATCAAAACATAAGAGAATGCTAAGGATGAGAATAGTTACTGAGGACACATACAGGTGTCAAAAATGTGCCCTACAGCATTTGGGGCTCCAGCATAACACGCTGTTAGCTTTCCGTGCCAGCCCTGATGCACAAGGAGTCACTCAGGACCAGAGGTTTTGCAAGCAGGATCTGTTGGCCAGGCCGGGCTCACACAAGAGGACATTCAATGAATCAGGAAGCCAAGGACGGGGAGTCGTGTGAGAAGGGCTACAAGTGCTCCTGTATTAGGATACAACCCAAAGCGCTCAGTGGCTTCAGAAACTTCCTCTCATGGGCAGCAGTGGCATGTCCTCCACTTTCATCTGAAACTCCTGATGGTGGCTACAGCCCAGAAAAGAAGTATGGGACCTTGCGCTGGCTGGACTGTGGTGGTACCCAGGAGCCCCAGACAACCAGCTTGGAGTAACTGGTTGTCCGAGGGCACGAGCGGCTGGTGGCATTTTTCCCCCCGGCCGTTATTAGCACCAGCTCCTGGAAACCAGGAGAGAAGCTATGGGTGATCTGCACAGATGTGGCTGAAAAGACCCCCTTGTTGATTCAGTGGGAGAGATGTCATGCTGGGACAGGGGGCTGTAATGGAGATGTCTCTGGCAGACCTGTGGGAGAGGTCCCCACAGAAGCCCCAGAGCCACCTCCTTAGCAGGAGGTCTGAAGAAAACAGTGAATTAATAGAATCCTTTTTGGTTCAGGACTCACAGATCTTGTTGGACGAGTGCATGGAGGCCCACCAGGCTTTCACAGCCTGCCCTGGCCTATACTCCCCGTACAGGAGCCCATGGGAGAGGCAGAATTAGGCCTCAGAACGTCAGTTAAGTTTAAGCTGAAGTAAAACCTGCCCCATGGCGGCAAGCAAAGTCTGATGTTTTATTTCACGCGTGCTGGGGTATACACAGCAAGGGGTTCTTCGGAGTCCCCAGTGCCTGAATGAAATTCATTGAAGTGCAAAAAAAAAAGTATAAAAAAAAAAAACAACCCTGAAAGCAAGGTAATTGCTTCCAGATGTTTTAAAATTGCTTTCAGAAATGAATAATCAAATCCTGCATGAGCAAGACACAATAGCAGAGTCAAGAAGAGTCAGGAATATTTATGAAGAATGCCGGGGAGGGCACCTCTTCTTTCAGCAGGGGCATAAAAGGCTTAACAGCTAACAGCATCCAAAAATCTGTGTTTTGGATGGTGGCTTGCTATAGACTTTCAGACTGGCAGCCGGTTAAGCAGAAAGGATTGACATGCTAATTACAAATGAACACAGCCATGACAAGTGTTGTTGGCCACAAGTTTTTCAAGCCTTAATTAAACATGATAAGACACACAAAGCCTTGGTTTATTGAACTGACAGCATGGGGTCGCTGCCTGTCACTCATCTTTACATGTGGTCTTATAATAAACAGAAAGGTAAACTTAGAGCCTTATTTCGACTGATTTAGTACATGGAATATTTGGGCTCATTCAACTTTATTTCAAAATTAGGATTTTCTTACTAGGTCAGTCTGCATTTTTTTTTTTAAACTCTTTAAAAAAAAAAAAAGACATCTGCATTGCACTTTAAACTGTTACAGACAGGTCACTGCAGAGACCTGGGTCCGATGCCTGCAAGCCCTCCTCTACCTCCCACCCTTCCGAGCAGATCCCAGGCTCAGGTAGCACAGTGCTCCACTGTGTCTTAAGTCACACAGTCAGCGTAAAGAACTGAATTGCCCAACAACATGTATAAAAAAAGCCCTAGAAGGCTTTCAATTTCCTAAATGTGATTTTTGAGGAACAGTGCCCCTGCTCACAGCATACTCGGGCCTGGACTGAGTACCGGAGAGTACTGTCTTAACATCCACTGTCCAAAAGCAATTTAACAACGGGACTGTTTTTCAAGCAAGCTGCACCCACTATGAATGAGCAGTTTAAAACATATTCCATATCCACATCAGCAGGTACCATACTGATTGATAGACTTACACGCAGTATGTAAATAATTGAATGGAGTATTGAAGGAAATGAAAGAAAAGATATGGCCACAGGAAAAATATCAAATATAGATTTTTCAATAACATTTACACAATCAGTTTTGTTGTGTTTGGTTTTGGGTTTGTTTCTTTTAAATGAACATCTGTATCTATGTATTCTTCAACTTAAAAGGCAAGCAGAAAACAGAAGGCAACACAGCTGAATATGGTTCCTATGCAGGGATCAGTGTGGTCGGAGCACAGCTAGTGCTTCCATGCCAAAGTGGGGCTGGAGAGGCGATCTGTCTCCCTCCGGGGTAGATGTTTGTAATTAAGACACCATTCCTCATCAGCCCCTAGCAAAAATAAAAGGTCCTTTGTTCTCTGTGGTTCCAACAGGCAGCTGAGAAAAGGATTAAAGAGATTAAACTGAGCTGAACTGCAGGATTAATTGTTTCTGAGGATGGACCATGTGCTCACCCACCTTGGAGCTCAGCAGCAGGTCCCTCCCCAGCGGCGGGGAGCTCCCCAAGTACGCGTGCCTGTGCTTCATGCACTGGTGAGGGGAAGGGGAGCATGGGCAACGCTCAATGTCTCCAAGGCCATGCTCTTAGTCTTCACAGAACTCTTCCCCTTCAGCATCACGCCGAAGTTGGCATGAGGCTGTTTCCTAGTACTGCACTTACATGTTGGCGTGATACAGCTGCACCTCTGGAAGGAGCAGCACAGCAGATCTGCGGAGAGGGGACAAACAGAATAGAGGGGCTGTGCCAAGCACTTCTTTCTTGCACTCACAGGTCCAGCTCTCTACCATTTTGTCCACTTTAGGGTCATTTCCGCTGATGCAGTTAAGTACAAGATATTCCAGGTCTGGTTTTGTAGCACGCTGCTTCTCTTATAATGTCACAAATGACCAGCTATTGCAAACGATGAAGTTAAAATGTAGAGCCTGGTTCTGTCAGGCAATATTGTCCCAAAAACTCAGAAATTAAGTTGTTGCTCCACCTGCCAATCCAGTCTTTGCTCTGAAGGGAGAAAAAGAGCTTCCTAAACTGTTTGTGGCCAAGAGCTGTGTTTAAGTAAGTTGGGTTTCTGTAGAATATTTTAAGCAAAAGAAAGAATTTTTTTGTAAATATCTTTATGACAAAGTTACTATAACTTATTTTTAATAAAAGCTAAGATCATGGACTGGCTTCTCTTTCAATGGTTACAAAAATATTAAGATAGGTTATGTTGGGGACTGAATTTGTTGATGAGGTCTGTATCACTTTGTAAAGGATCCTTACATCTGACATGTAAAGGTACATTCAGGACATGCCCATCACACTGTATTCACAGCTATACTGTGGCCATCTGCCTAGTCCTGAGTAGTCACTTCTGACAAGGCTGAAAGGTGACCAAGCTCCGCAGGAGTTGCCTCCATGGGTGGCTAATGATGCTTCTAGTGGTCTACAAAAGCAAAGTCCTCCAGG
>NW_008824908.1:2060546-2084064 GCF_000699105.1 Pygoscelis adeliae | reverse complement strand
GGAAAGAGATTCCTGATGCTGAGAAGGCTTCTGTGTCTGCATGGGGCAAATGATGCAGCCTGGGAGGAGCAGCTCTACAGTGCCGTGTGCCCACGTTGATGACGGACTGCCTTTGTTTGGGCAGACCTAGCCCAATCACCACCTGGAGAACACCCCAACACCCTCTTTTTGGCAGTCTGATGAAGCTGGCGTTACATCCCCATACTGAGCAAGGGGGACCAAAGCCAGACATCGATTTTCCCTCCTTAGCTTTTGGTGTTTCTTGTCTTTCTGTCACCAGATACCTCTCTGCACCTTCCCCTGACCCTCAGCAGGAGGACACAGGTTTCAGGCTCACAGCCCACAGGCTGGCTCTGGCTCCCAAGCAAAGGCAGGCGGCTCTCAGCTCCTCACCCAACACTTTACACCCACTCCTTGTCCTGGCACAAAATGCTGCGTGTGCTTGCTTGGCCTGGGCATTCGTGGTCACTTGCCATGGGGAGAAGGGCAGCAACTCAGCCCCTTGTCCCAAGGAGGAAGACTTCTGCTCCAGGAAAACTTATGCTCACCAAATAAGTAAAACCTGTAAGTGAGAGAAGCCCACTGTATTACCTGATTTAGCAGAACAGCCAACATAAGACAAAAACCAAGAGGTCTCCAAAGATTAAGTGACACCAGCTTCCCTAGAGGAATTAAGGCTGATTCCAGGTTTATTCCTAAACCTCACCCTCTGGCGGGGTCTGCTGATATGCCTGAGACTAATCAAAGCAAAATCAGCTCCATCGTGATCCGCTGTCAGACATGCACAGGGATACCTCGATGGTCGACAGCCTCAGTGTCTTTCTATTCCCCCCCACTTCTATTAACACAGCCTGTGACTGTGTCATGTGTTTTCCAACTAAGTTCCTGTTATATCAAATAAACCATGCCAGAAGCAACCACTTCAGCAGCCTTTGCCTCCCTGTTATGCTGCAGGCAGTGAGCCTGGGAGCCTTCCCTCTGGAGCCAAAGGCTTTGACCTTCTCCCATCAGCAGCTGGCATTGAAGCATTTGTCTCTGCAGCAGTTGTGCACCAGGAGGAAAGGAGGAATGAAAACCTCCTGTAACCAAGCTTGCTTGTGCCTCTTTGCTGAGTGATTTAATCTGTCTGACACAAATCCTCCCTCTTGCAAAGCAAACTTTTGCTTTTTTAAACAGCTCTAGCTACACTGTTAAAAGCAGCATTTGAAAGCAGAGGCCATGAATGCGTAGTTGGACTTCCCTTTAATTGTTCAGACCTTATTTCATGGATCATCTATGCAGGGAAAGTCTCCTGCCTTCACAGGCACTCTGGAGAGCCAGGACTGATTGCAAAAGCAAGAGCAAAACTTAGCATTGCTAAAATGCACATAAATTCTTCATTTTCCCTGTCTGAACAGTTCTCCTGGTGTCAATGGGATGGGGAACCAGAGCACAGTTAAATACAAGCTTAAATGTTTGCAGGACTTAGGCCTTAAGCAAGCAATGGGTTGTTCTACCTAGAAGGAATTATTTGTGTTAGTCTTTCAGGGAAGGCAGGCAGAATTGAGCAATGGTTCAATACAAGATAAAGTTTTTGTGCAGTGAGACACAAGCCATTATCAACACAGAATTAACTGGGAAAGTGATAAGGATCACAGTGATTTTCTGGACTCAGGATTGACTACATTTCTACTCATTTTGCGCAGCAAGCCTTTTAGCAGGTTAGTTAGCGTGAAGATGTCTGCGCAAAGAAGAGAATATTGATAAAATGAAGACATTCTCCGTCCAAGAAGTGGAATGGAATTAATTCTTTCCCTTTTGGATCATTTTCCTCTCCCTCAGGTACAGAGACCCCTGTGCATGGGTTCTGTTCGTCCTTTTATTGTAATCTAGGTTTATTTTGCCCTCCAGATTCTCCTCTTCCACTGCCTGCTTCTCTCCCAGTCTTGGCAGGGGGTACAGCATATGAGGGCAGAAAAAATTCCCACCAGCACTGGTTGATCAAAATGCTTTTCCAATATAAACAACCTAAAAGAAGGACCATGAGGAAACTTGGGGGCGGGGGGAGGAAAAAGAGAGATTTTTCACTTCCCATAGGGATACTTCCACTGTTCGGACTTTGTCAGATTGGTAGAGACTCTGGTGCAAACACAGTTTCTGCAACTAGTGCTATAAGCTACCAGAACCATTTTCCTTTGAGAAGACAGTTTTTTCCAGGAACTCTTCTTCTCTAGAACGTGGCCTAATGCTTCCATAAAATACCTTATTACACAGTGTAGAAGAAGTACAAAAAGTGATAGAAGCATAAAATATGTGATATAAACCTCCTTTCTTTCAAATACCTACTATTTACTCAATTAGATGGTCCCAGTTAGTTTTCTGGAAGAGAGATGTGTTAGCAAAGGAGATATATAGCCAAGGAAAAGGTCTGCAACAAGATTCTTTTTCTCAGCCCTGCAATCAACACATGTAACACTGAGGAGATGATACCAGATAGTAAAGCATAACTCTGCAAAAAAAAAAAAACCCAGGGAGACAGACAACATGACTTCCAGCTGTTCAGTGCCTCCACCAAACCTTTAGAAAGTTGCAAAGACAGAAGAGTTTTTTCACAAGACAGCAGAACAGGATCACTTTTGCTTTAACCTAGGAGAATTGTTGCTCTCCTGATAACAGTAAATCAACAGTAGAAAAGAATAATCACAAGGGGCATTCATGCAAGCTTTGCTATCTAATCAACCCTTCAGGCAAAGATGGCCACCATTACTGCCCAAATTTCTCATGTGATATAGCTGAGGACACCTGATGGCCTCCTGCTACTTTGAGGTGATCAGCCTTTAATCATCAGCAGTTGCATCTAGACCTGTTCTGCTGGCTAAGCTCCTAACTCCTTGAGAGGTCCATGTTGTTCAGTTAACCCATTTTGAACTTCATCCCTTGTAGGCCAGTAGAAGACCTGCTTTTGTAGAAAAAGCTCTTATCTATAACCGTTCTTTCTCTTTATGGATCATTTTCCTGTCCCTCAGGTGCAGAGGACACTGTGCCTGACTCCTGCTAGCCCTTTATTATAGTCTGGGTTTATTCTGCTCTCCATATGCTCCAGTTGCACTGCATATTGTTCAGCTGTTTCCTCCTAGCAACTATATTTCTTATTTACATCAGGTGTGCTTTGCAGTTTGGAATGTCTTGTTTTCAGTGTACACAACATAAGAACATGAGAATCAAATAGCACTAATATAACGTTGTCAGCAGTTGGACTATGGCATCCAAGGTATGATTAAGGGATACCCCTAGGCTAAGATACTGGTTGACAAAGGCTGAGTTCAGTCAACCTCAATCTTATATACTATGCAAAACTGCGCTGTCCGTGTGCCACTGGAAGCCTAATTATGCATCTCCTATGCATTTGCCACAGCAGGAACCTCATCTCTAGGTTACAGGCAAGAAATCAAATGAAGAGGTTTAGTGACTTCTAGGCCAGCAATGTCCAACCGATATGCCCACAGGGTGTTTGCAGCCTTGCGAGGGGCTCCTTGGGAAGTGGCACGCTCCAGGCTGCTCTCCTTCCCGGGAGCGCCTTGAGACCGGGCTGCCTTTCCAAGCAGCTGTCCTGGCCATGAGTGTGAGTAGTCAGTCAAGCAAGCCTAGAGTGTTACTGCCTTTACTGCTCGTATCTGGTTTAAAAATCTTTGTCTTTAAAAGGGATACTGGAAGTTTCTTCACCCAGTTGTCACCAGTTAATTACGCTTAAGTGAGTTCGTTAAACATTCACATTGGCATTATGTTAACAACAACATTAGCATCTGCTTATTTATCAGTATGCCTCATTAAAAGTAAGCAAATAAATATTACCAAGAATGTATTGCAGTCATTTACATACAAGGTGTGTTAATGCTACCAGAGAGGGCTCACATGGACCAGAGACAGGAGTTGTCTAGAAGCCACACTGAGCCTGAGTAAAGTAACTATGTTACCCAGCAAGCCTATGCCTATCAGCAAGGGCACATTTGCTTCTGCTCAGGTGCCAGGGCAAACAGCCCCAGGAAAGCAAAGGCCTCACAAGCATCTGCCTCATTTGCTGCAATGAGCTTTCCCAGTTTGCTAAGTGAGTTTTGCCACATGTATGCTGTTCTTGACGGCTGCCCGGCAGAGAAGCATCTAAATAGCTCTGAAAGCAAATTGTGTCCTTTAAATGCCATTCTCATTGCTCTGCCTTGAGAGGACTCAGCTAACTGAACTGTCATTAAGTCTGTAATACTGCAGCTAAGCAATGTTTGCCCTGAATAGCTGGAGTTTATAGTTAGAAAAGCAGTGCTGGCTTTGTTAGCCTTTTCCATGAATTCATAGCTAAGCAAATGTACGGGGCCCAGGGAATCTGTGCCCTGCCCTACAGAAGTCCACGTGAAACTATGCACTCTAGAAGCAAAGCTATGGGCAAGTATGGAGACCTTCTATTACAGGTTTGTTTTGTTTTTTTTTTATCAGGATACCAACTTTTTGCTATGAACACCATAGGTAGCCTTGGCCTGGAAGCTTGAGAGCAGATGGTCTGAGCAGCTCATCACTGCCTTGGCTTTAGGTGCCAGAGCTGGGACATCGGGGTGAAGCACTCCTTGCAGGAGACCTGGAGACAGCCCTATGTGTGAAAGGCAATGGCCAAGGACTTTGAAGGAGCCTGAATTTCCCCATATGCCTTCACCCCTACTTTTGTACATCTAAATAAGTTACCAATGGCAGGGCAGTTGTACAGTGCAGATTAACTCCGAGATGCGAGTAACTGAAACGTGAGATGATCCCGGCTTCTCAGCTAACACCACACAGCAGCAAGAACACCTCAGCTCCTTTAAGAATGTAGAAAACATACATTTGTGAATCCCAAAATTAATTAAAAGTAACAGAATGGAAATGAGTAATAAATTATTTTACAGCTTACCACAACCTGAGATTTAAGTTAGGGTACTAATATTTTCAAATATTACAGAAGACTAACTCACACTGTCTAAAAGTCTGGCTTAGGACCAGTGAGCACTGTTAACTGGAAAAATAGTAATTACTGTTAACATCTAACACACGTTCCTCCTCTGAGCTTTCTGCTCAGTACAGCTTTTTTGAAGAAATGAAACAAATTTTATCAACTAAACTTTGGCCCTTCAGGGCCACTCACTCACCTGCCACAGAGCACCTTCATCCAGGGCATCCTTTGGGAGCCATTTTGAAGTAGAACGATTTTGTCTGCCCAACTCTTTCCTTCCCCTATATGGTCTCTGCAGGAGGTGGAGTGTTGTGGCTGCTTATCCATGCACCCCTCTGCAGGGGTTTAACTTCACAGCTGTGTGTGTTCAGTGAGGAGTTCCCCTCACCATTGCCCTATAAGTATTAATAGCAGTCAAAGGGTATTCAAAGTCAGTGGTGAATCTGTGGCCTTTGGAAACCTCTTAGCACAGAGAGGGCTCAGATGAAGTGGGAGCAATTTCGTATTTTGGCTTTTGTATGCTGCAGTGGGTATGCCTTTATATCAGAGACAGATCATCACAGTGTGAGGTGAAGGAAGCAGGTCAGCTTGTTTCCACCAGCCCTATCACCAGTAACAGATAATAGGCTAGCCTGTGGATGCTGTAGAAATTACACCTGCCTATGTCCTCGGTGCCTCCTCTTGCCAATTCGGGAATAAACAGTCTTCCATAACACTGTGGAAAAGGACCTCGGTGCATTAACGTGTTTGCTAGCATGAAGGAGAGCAGCATAAGAAAAAAGTAAAAAAAGGCGTTTGCTCAGAGGAGAAAAGTGCTCTGTGGTTAGTGGGACAGAGGATACTTCCACTGGCCAAGTGAATTTCCCCATTAGATTTTATGAAGAGCAGTTGCATCGTAACAGATTGAATTTCAGGCGCTGTGGCTGAGCTGTCGCACAGCACTGTCACAGCTTAAGCGCTTCACTCTGGGACCGTCTTCTCACCCAGCAGACAGGGCTCTCCATGGTGCTTTAGCTGTGCCCTTGAAACACGTTTACTTGACCCTCCTGGCTGTAGCTCTGGTCGGGCTGAGGTTGAATGTTTAAAGCAACGTGCGATGAGCCATACGTGGCTGCAAGGGAGTTTCTACCTCCTTACAGCTGCACGCGATTTGCCCCGTCCCGTGGTCAGCCAGACGCGACAGTGCCTACCACAGCCGTCATCAGTCTTCAACAAGCATCTGAAGGTCTGGTAGGAAGAGGTTAAGAGAAAAAGAGTCCGAAATCCTCCCAGCCAGGCAGCTATCTCTGCGCACGTACAGTGCGTGGCACAGCAGTGACCCTGATCTAATTTGGCATCCCTGGGGCAATACCTTTTAAATGCCATTACTTCAACAATAATGATGTTTATGTTTAATGGACAAATGATCCCAGGCAAAATAACATAGTAGATTTCAGAAACTAAGGCAAAGCTTTAGGGGAACAAGCCGGACACGAGTGTTTCTTCAGAGCAGAGGGTAAATGGATTTTCTGACCAAGCAGGCCTGCAAAACGACCTCACAGTGACGTCTTTCCAGGACTCATACTGGAACCCCATGTGTCAGGTTTGCTTCTGCTCGGGCGGGTTTTCACAACTGGCCAACACACACACACCACAAGAGGATTTGCATTTCTATGATCTTCACTTGAAATGCAGGACTCAGAAGAGAAAGAGATCCTGAACCCAAAAGCTGCTGACCCCTGGCCACCCGCTCTACAAAAAGCCAGCAGTGCAGGAGCCTAAGTAGAGTGCGGACCATGCCAACCCTCCAAAATGAATCCTAACTGGGGTTACCCCCCTCAGGCTGATTTTCCGAGCCCTTACATGTGCCACGTTAAGCCATCATGCAAGATGGTTTAGCCCCTCTTAGCCTGCCAATGGTCTTTAATGATAGCCCGAGAAAAAGCTGCTGTCTATCCCAGTGGTGGTGGGATACTTTGTTTACTTAAAATAAATAATAAAACATTAGTGGTGATTTCTGTGATGAGAAAACATATCCAAACAGCAATGGATTGAAATCCTTTTCTTGTTTCACATTGTACACCGCAATGATTATATGAAGATAACTTTGAACGAGTAGTCCCCTGGGACCATGATGCTATGTAGTCCAAACCCTGTCCTTAATCCACCCTGTGACTGCACAGAAACAATTCCAATCAGGCTGAACGCAGTGAAAGGATGCTTTTCATCTATATGTCATCACCTTGTCTCGCTATATTTTGCAGTTATTTAATGCTTTACACACTTTCTTTCAAAACGTTGGACACGCTTATCCCTCTCCAGGGATAGTAAGGGAGGCCAGCTCAGCAATCTGCTGGTTGCAGGGAGCAAGCAGGAGCCTAGGTTGCTTTTGAAACCCCTGGGTTGTTATAAATCTGTTATAAGGTGGGATGCTCTCCCAAAATTTGTTTGCAAGGCTTTTTGCAAAATTCCCCTCCACCAGCTCACCTTTGCGAGTCATGGTACCCAGCAGCTGAGGGGCACGGGGGATTTGCAAGTGCTTATCATAGGATTTCCCCTGAACTCGAAACATGTGTTGTGTTTTTCTGGCCACACCCTGGGAGCAGTCACTGAACAAGGCTGTAAGAACTCAGGGCAGGGACGTCTTTCCTCGGGTGTACTGATTCAGGAGCTGGCACAACGAGGTTTTCAAGCCTAATTTAATAATTACTTGCTACTAATAATTACCACCTGTGCACTAATAATTATGTAGCATAGCTTTAACAATCGGTTGGTCTGAAAGATGCTCTTAATGCCAGGCACCCTGTTTACTCAGGGATTCTACCTGGCAGCGCTGCGGGGCTCCCTGGCTACGTGGCGGGTGGATGTATGCTGCCTAGTCCTGCAGCTGGGGAGAAGAGCTATCAGAGCCTTCATCCCCTGCCAACAGCAGAAATTGGCTGCTGGAGCGGGCTGGACCAGACGCGGTGGCAGCCAGCTATTCCCAGCTCTGCAGTGGCTCCACGGTTCCAAACCATCGAAATTAAATGTCAGTCTCAGTTGCTTACACCAGAAATGCTAAATTACAGTGTAAAGCAAACCTCCAGAAGACTTGAATTACTTAGAGGGTAATTTTACCGTGCCTTTGGCATCCTGTGTGTGCTTCCATCATGGTTGTCCCAATAAGACATCCCTGTTGTTTTTTGTTTGATTGAAGAATACATGCAACCTCAAAATAAAATAGGTATGCACTTAGATACTATACAGAAATTCTGGCATTTAATCTGTGCACATGTGTCAATATATTTGCATATACACAGCCACTATATGTAGCAATGTGTGACTGATGTAAGTTGCCCCTGGAAATTTGGGGTTGGCTAATTCAAGTTACAACCGAAGTTTGGATTCCTGCCTGTGAAGCCCTGTCGCATACCCCAGGTGTGACCGGCACTAATGCCTCCTTGGTACATGGGGCTTCAAAAGTCAGAGGCAGGCGCTCTGAGCCCAAACTGTACCCACTGGAAAGTGTTCCTGAGCCAGGAAAGTCTGGCAAACCCACAGGTTGTGGCTCCATCCTCATACAGACGTAAGCAGAAGTTTTAATCTGTTTTAGCAAAACGGGCTAAATAAGATAGATAAGAAACCAGGAAAAATTCTGGAATGCATGATTTATTTTGACGTCAGGGTAGGAGTAAAGCACATCTCTCATTACTGCTAACCATCAGCCTTTAACAACCTCTGTCCCGACTTTTCCACATACACTCCTGGACTACAAATTAGGAGCTAGCTTACAGTGATGCTCAAGTGTCTTCTGTAAAATATTTACTCCAAGTTCAATCAGTTATGAGCAATTGGAAGGTATTAACATGGCATTTGTAGCATTAACCGAACACTCCAGCCCCAGTCCAGAAAAGAGCTTAAAGCTCATGCCACCGAGCTGCGATCTCTGGCCAGCAAGATAAAAAGGTTTTTTACTTCCGTTGTGCCAGACAGCGGCTGAGTGCAGCACTAACACTGCCGCCATGCCTGGTTGCTTCCCCGCCACCTGCAACCCCTGCGACCCCCCCGTGCATCTTCCTTCCCTGCCAAGCAAGGGTCATCTGGGAGCACCCTGGAGAAGAGCTTTGTGGAAAGTGGGGAAAGCAGGTGAAAATAGTAAACTTTGCTAATTCTTCACAAGCTCTTCTGTCGGTTTAACACCAGCTCCCAGTGTTCCTACAAGGTGGGATGAGAGCAATGAAAGCTTCTTGATTAAGAGCCAGTTCCTCACCTGCTGTAATTACCTGAACAAGTCTCCTGGCTTTCACTGCTCCTTCATCTCCAGTTATGAAAAAAGCAGCCCCTCATTATGGCTGCCCAGCATAACTGCCATAAATGCAGCTTTATTATCCTTCAGCATCATTAACAAATAGGAAACGAAGGAAACAAATTGCCTACTCTTAAAGGAGAGAAGCACAGAATAAAAAGGAGAGGGACGCGAAGGGACCGGTTGCGTCCTGGGAAATTAAGCTGAGGATGGTGTGGGGGGATTCCCGCACTGGTGGGAGACTGGCATGTTAGACTGACACAAGGGAAGAGCCCGGCTTGGCACAGGCTAGGCCCCGCGAGATGCCATGCTTGTGCTACCGCCGGGTCGGGCTGGGAGACATTCAGCCACGTGCCGTGGGGTGGAGGTGCAAGTGGCAGCTTGTACTGTAGTCAAAATCATACGAACAAACATCACTCCTGGCTCTGCCGTGTTGGACAGAAATCTTCCTAGGCCGCTATCAGCAAACAAGTGCATAGCTTGTGAAATAAAGGCTAAGACAAGCGTAAGCTGATACTTAAAAAGTGTTATCAGCCATATCCTCCTTGGAAAAAGCTGCACTCCGATGGATGTAGCTCTAGCTGACCCAATGCAGCAAGATAACGCTGCTTTTCTGTATTCAAAGAGAAACCCAGAAAAAGTCCTTGCAAAGCTACAAAAAGCTCTACGAGCCCCACAGGCCAGCGTATAAGCCTGATTACAGCATGTGGGGATTTAAATATACTGCGTTTAACTGCAATTGCAGATCATAAAGGGATGGCTGTGCAGCCCAGTGCAGGTACAGCAATATATTCCAGCCAGGAACAAATGTCCCCAAATCTGCCCCTACCAGCCTGGGTGCTGTGGGCGTATGTTCTGCAGGTGGCATTTTCAGCACATCTCCCTCCATGTTGCTCCGTGTGTTCACCTTTACAAAACCTCTAATTTGTGCATGAAATGGCCGTTTTCTTGAGTGCCATGAAGCAATAGCATCTAATTTTCTAATCTGTAGTTTCAAATGCTTGTTTGCACGAGGAGTCATGTCTGTGGGCAAGGGGGCTCGACCATGCAAGCAGAGACTGCTACACATCTGGACTGTGGGATTTAAAGAGCACCGGCAAAATAACAAACCTCATGAAAAAGCCTCAAAAAATAGCATGACCTTTAAGTGGCAGTATCACCAATAGAAAACATAAAGGGAAGGAAATGGGGAGTCGTTTAATTTGCGTCGATTCTCAAATATAATGTAGTGCATTTAAAGTTAATGTCATTTCATGTTAATTTTAATTAGCTCACATCTGTTGCAGACATCCACGGGACCAATTTAACCCGTGAACTTTGGCTGCTTTTCCTGACACTCCTTTATATCAATTACAAAATCCCACCACACCGAACACTACACATCTAATTGCTCCTCGGGGAAAGGAGCAGGGAGAGGATGGGCTATGCGGGACAGACACTGGTTGCGTTGCTTAATGTATAGCTACAAGACGTATAGATTCTGTGCTGACAAGAAGGAAACAGCTCCGACATACAGGAGACAGAACCTGCCCAGAGCGATAATTCATCTTAATATTGACCCGAGCACACTTCTCTGTAGAAAAGAAGATGTGAAAATACTTCCATGAGGACTGGCTGAAATTTAAAAGAGCTTTGGCCACTGGACTCAGTTCTTTCTTTTCTTGTACGCTTATGGCTGGCTGAAGCCTGCTTTTCACACTTGCTTGCGGTAAGTGAATTTTAAGACTGTGAAATAGTCCACACTGGAAAATTGCACTGGGGACTCAAATAAATCAGATGAAGGTGATTTTTTGAAGCCAGATTAGATTTTTCAAAGCTGATGTTATGCATTGTGATAATTTTGTATGGATGTAGTGTGCAGTTTACAGGCATGTTAGCAGAATTGAGATCCGGATGCTCTAAGGACCCTTAACACAACTCTCAAATGAAATGTGCAGCAATTTAAGCTAACCAACCACTAATTTCCCTCGCTTTCAAAGAACTCCCTTTATTGTAATAACACTTAATAAAAATGCATGCCTGTTTATTTAGTGGCTGGGCCTAAAAGTCTCAAACATGACTGTTAAACAGGACCGAGAACAGACAAACGGTGCAGTGGCACCCATGATGGGCTTCGTCAGCTCTGCACCCAAGCACTGCATTTTATAGCGCACTCATTTTTTGTAGGAGGGTTCCTATGGCAGGCTTACATGGCCCTTAAAGGGAAGGCTTTGACATTTAAAAAATTTCCATTTCTTCCTAGATTGAAATCTAAGCCTGACAGACTCATGGGCTAAATTAATTCCTTAAGCCCTTTGCCCGATGATAAAACTTATCTGAAGCAAAAAATGGAAATGTACAGTGTGCTGATCAAAGATTGCCTGGAAAGTGCTGAAGCAATCAGAATGAATGATCTGCTCCCATGGATAGGGAAAGTGGGTATTTTAATTGCATCAGTTATTCACCACCAATTATTTGTGAGAAGTCTTTTATGTCTAGGAGATTGAGAGGCCTATCTATTTAAAATAAGCTGTTTTGTCTGTTTAAAATAAGCTGAGTTTCCTATTATTTTTCTGTGGACACCAAATTAGCTGTGGTGATGGTTCAAATACAGAGGTGAATGAGCTTGCTGAAGTTTGGAGCTGACGGCTACTGTGTGGATCCTTCTCTACTAAAACTCGAAAGAAATGAACAGTGTGGTAGGAAATTGCTCCTTACTGAGCTGGCCTTTAAAAAAAGGAAAAACAGACAAATTCCTGAAGAAGACGACCATGTACTGTATTTTAACATACTACTATGTTGTTATCCAGCAGAAGATAACACACACAGAGGATGCTAACACAAGCCATTTCTTTTTGTTATTCTTCCAGTAGGGTACGAAACATCTTTGTCACCGACTAAGCCATCACTCTTTTCACATCCATTTCTACCCACACATGACATGGTTTTGGGGGCTTCTGCTTTCCTGTGTTTTTGTCAAACCATTCATCGCTGCTGAGGAAGAGCAGTGCCCACCTGGTTAACGGGAAGGGAGCTCGTCCCTCCTCAGCGCTTCTCCACCTTGTGGGGACCCCCGTCTGTCTCACCTTGCACAGGCTTTGGGCTCCTCAAAGCCAGGTGTAGCACCTGTGCTGCTGGCTCGCTTTAAACAGCTCAGCAGGGGAGTTTATAGCCCAGGCTATTGCATTTGTGGTGCCCCTTACAGATTTGAGGTTGAATTTCTTCTCAGTTAGTGTTAATGGGCTTGCGTGGATTGACATGAGGACAGAATTTGACCTGGGAAACGTCTGACTCTGCAGCCTGAAAGGGTGAATGTGGGTGTGGTAAATAGCCAGCTTGCTCACACCGTTGGCCATAGATGAACCTGAGATATTTCTGTGACATCTGGGAACAGCCCCTGCTTGACGGCTGCTGTTCCTGGCAGGGATCATCCACGGCATTTCATATGGAGCAGATACCTACAGCATATCCTACCTTGTGAAACAGCCTGTACAGACCTGGCATCTCTAGAAATGGCAAGATGTCCTCTTCCCAAGCTGTTTCCTGAACCAATCTGTATTTTCTGTGATGCTGCTGTCAGCCAGCTGTTGGCACAAGCAGCTGTTAGCACGCGTAACCCATGGCTGAACCCCAAATCCCCTGGAGACGGCAGTTGCCATGGAGTGATTTAAGACTCCTTAAGCAGAGCAGCAAGAGATCAGAAAAGCAGAGGAAAGTCTATTTGCAAAGCTGCAGAAAGGCATCGTATAGGTGGGGCAGGAAGAGCAACAGCTGAGAGGCAACCAGAGGCATTGCCAGACACAGGCACAGGACTAGTAAAGTGATAAAAAGTCCCAAGAACAGAGGACCTCTGAACCTGCAAACACTTTGGGGCTTGTGACCTCTTGGACACAAAGGTGTCAGCCCTGCCAGGTGCCCTTGACCATGAGATGATCCACCAACACAGTGGGGAGATCTGGGGAGAGGGACTATGTATCACGGCACTGTCTCGCTGCTGCCTGTGGTCACTAAAGCTTCTCTATAAGATTATGGGACTTTGTATCACTTGCTGCCTGCTTCCCAAATTTATCACTTTGGGAAGATTGCTGTTATCTATTTGATAGGTGTCCTATGCTGAAGTGATACACATTTCTGTGTATTATGGCATTAGAGCTGAATTTTAATGGTTTTTTTTTTCTGATGGAAAGCTGATGAAGTGGCAAAAGTTAGCATCAACAAATAGATCCACTGTGAATGAATTTTTGTTGCATTTTTAATGGAAAAAATGAATTGCAGGAAAAAGCTTGAAGTTCAAGAGAGCATAAAAATCACCCCACTGGTGTGAGCCATGCCCTCCCTTGGGAGGGGCGCGGTGCTGAGCCATCAGTCGTGCACTGCTAGTGCTCATCTATAAGGTACTTGACAGAAAATGGATTGGGGAAAAAGCCGTGTGGCAGATGCCAGGGACTTTTGGCTCCTCAGCTACCTGCTCCCGCTGTGGCTGCATCTTCTCCCTGGGTGGCCCTGGGGGGCTCTGTGCTGGGGGAAGAGACATTTTGCAGATTCCTTTGCAAATTCCCTCCAGCTGAGAGGCAATGTCCTCGCCACTCTTGGGGCACTTTCCCTGGGTTGCTTTGAAATGCCAGAGGTACAAGGAATTTCCTCAGTCCCCCTGCTGCAGCCCCTCGCACACAGCTTTTGGGGGGCTTGCGTGGTCAGGAACAGCCTCAGCAATGTGGTTTTTCCTGCTCGAGCCCAAGCAGCGTCCACCCCTGCCTCCAAAAACCCAGCAGGATCACGAGGACTCTTAAAAACTAGGAGTATGGCCAACAAATTCTATATTTAAGGTTGCAGCAGAGGACACTCCCAACACCAGAAACCTCAGAGGCAGTGGAAAGAAGAGCTTGCGGGGTAAGCCTCAGGCATCCCTCAGGGCCATGCCCTTCGCCATCCCTCACGGCACCTCTCCACGGGGACTGAAAAGCCGTACACCTCCCTGCTTCGTTGAGCTCGAGCTCTAATGGGAGCCTGGTGAGATTTTAACCAGCACCCCAGAGGCATCTCCCAACTGCAGGGGAAGGAGAGCTGCACTGCTGGCAGAGTCCACAGAGGTGCCTAAAGGTGTGAATTTAGGCAACGATGCATGTTTGGTGATGGCATGGCATATACCACTGCCGCCTGGCAGCAGGCTGGCAAGTACAGCCTCTGTTTTTACTTCTTCTCACTTTCTTATCAGGCTCATGATGTGGGGAATCGCCCCAGAGCCTGAAACAAGGACACTGACGGAGAGCCTCAGCTTTCTGGAAAAATAATAACAGTAATAAGCAGATGTGGTGCTTTGCATTTGTCCTGGTTTCGGCAGGGATAGAGTTAATTTCCTTCCTAGTAGCTGGTACAGTGCTGTGTTTTGGATTTAGGATGAGAACAATGTTGATAACACACCGATGTTTTAGTTGTTGCTAGGTAGTGCTTACCCTAGCCAAGGACTTCTCAGCTCCCGACTGAGAAGGCTGGGGGTGCACAAGAAGCTGGGAGGGGGCACAGCCAGGACAGCTGACCCAAACTGACCAAAGGGATATTCTATACCATATGATGTCATGCTCAGCATATAAAGCTGGGGGAAGAAGGAGGAAGGGGGGGCGGGGGGACGACGTTTGGAGTGATGGCGTTTGTCTTCCCAAGTAACCGTTCCGTGTGATGGAGCCCTGCTTTCCTGGAGATGGCTGAACACCTGCCTGCCCATGGGAAGGAGTGAATGGATTCCTTGTTTTGCTTTGCTTGCGTGCGCAGCTTTTGCTTTACCTATTAAACTGTCTTTATCTCAACCCATGAGTTTTCTCACTTCTACCCTTCCAATTCTCTCCCCCATCCCACTGGGGGGAGTGAGCGAGCGGCTGCGTGGTGCTCAGTTGCCAACTGGGGTTAAACCACGACAGCATTGCAGAACAAAGCTTGCAGATGTAGCAGCCTAGAGGCTTTGGACCCAGAGGGCATGAAAGAAAGAATCTCACAGGTTCCTTTAAAAAGGAAAAGCAAGGAAAAGATGATGGGAGGCAGGGAGATGAGAGGGCAAAAATAGATATTTCATAGGTTTTAAAGCCAGCTGCTTGATATTGTGTGGCCTGATTCATAACCGTTTCATGCCAGGTGTTGGCAGTAGCGCTCCTGGATCCCCCCAGCAAGAGAGTGGAAGTGGTGGCCAGGGAAAGCACATGCTAAATTACATATTCAGCAAGCAGGGAGGAGGCAGAAATGTGCTATAATTTATTGGAACCTAAAAATAACACCTACAAGACACTTTTAAAATTAAGCAATTTCTAGCTCTTAAAAATTAAAACACAGCTATCTGAATGTCATTAATGGTAAGCCCATAGGATCTTCCGTTCTTTAGACGTAAAAAGAAATCCTTGCTGAAAAAATACAGTCTCTGCATTATACGGAGATGGTTAAAGAAATTCTAGAACGAGTCTCTAAATGTCGTCCTGTCATTGTATCAATCACTTAAGGTCCTTGTAGTATGCCATGCTTATTAGCATTTTGTGCCTTATGATAAAAATGGAAGTATCTGTTGATTTGTCTATGAGCTTCTACATAGCCCAAACCCAAGCAGATCACTCTCAGCTTAATGACCAGGAAATGTCCCGGACTCATGCCCATGCTCCTGTGCACATTTACTCATCAGGAAGGAGGAAACAGTTGTCTTTGACGATCTCATTAATTAGGTCTTAGGCAAACAATCAAGTTATTGTGGTGCCTTGGCAAGCACCGCATGTCATCTGAGCCGTCGCGTGCATGCTCTCTGCTTGCAGGAAGAACTGAAAAAATGGATTGGCCTGAACTTCATGTGCATTCATGGGTTTCCCAATGATCTGGTTAGCATGTCTGAAGAAGTCGCTGCTCTTCCCCCAAGCTGCAGCAACCAGCTGCCCTCGCTCCGGCTGCCAACTGAAGCAGGGCTCACCTAAACCACAGGTGCTACGTTCCTCCAGGCTCTGCCACCCGGCTCCCACCTGAATCCTCATCTAAAAACAAGATTTCTCCACGCGTATTCTCACCCCTGCTGGCACGGAAAACGCTGGCAGTCTGCTGGCTCCTAGTTTTTATGCGCTGGAGAAATGAACCCATTTCCTAAGGATTAACAACGGTAAATAAAAACTGTTTGGCCGCACCATCAAAGTTAGAGACATGTTAGCCAAAGTGACAGATGACAGCAATCTGTTCGAAGAGCCACCCAAACGGGATTTCTGAGTGCATCTCTCTCCTCCATCTTCCTCTCTATGAGGCATTGGGAGTGATATCTTACATGAGATTTTGCAGGGAATCAAAAAATGAGAACATGTTCTCCTTAGCTCTACCAGCTGCGAGAAACCCCTTGGCAACTGTGTTACAGCCCTTTATTCATATAAAGCAGGCACAGTCCTAATAACAGCCTCCCTCAGACTAGAGGTATGCGACTGTGGTGTCAATTTGAGCAAGCCTCAATGCTGCCATTTTCTGGCACTGGCACTACTTAATTTAGAAACCCCCAGTTTTAAAAGCTTTAAAATACATCTGATAATGGAGCCACGGCCACATCTTCTGCCATCGTGAGCTGGCCTGGCTCCATCGGAGCCGGGGGGCTCTGCCGGCTGGCAGCAGCTTTGGGGCAGAGGACTCAGCCTCATGGCAGCCTCATGCAGCTTCTGTCTGCGCAGCAGCATTGAAGCCCATCTCCCACCTCACAGAGAAAGACAGGAAGGGTGATTTCTTCAGACCCCATCAGCGGTGACCTGTTTCTCTCTCTTTATGCTCTGGTGTTGATTACTTTACAAAGCAGAAACATGGAGAGTTGGTACAAACAGTACTGTACAGGGATGCGGGCCGCAGCTGGATTTAAAATTAATTTAGGGCTTAAATTCCCTGTATTCCCCCATAACACCTGGAGATCCTTCCCTGGGCTTTGTTACCAGGGTCTGGTGCAGGAGGACCTCAAAGGAGTGACCAGGTTCACCATAAAGTGCAGGCCATGCAGTCCCTCACACTGCATGTGGGCACCGGCACCTTTAGCTCTCCTTTATTTGGGAACGTGCTGGCCATTATTGTTAATATATCCCTTGAAAGTACACTTCCAAACCAAGATGGCTAATTTTCAACATGCAGTTATGTGCTTTCATCATCCATAACAGAAACCTTCCCCTGGTAAGGCTGAGCAGGTTGAAATCATTTGAGCTTCACAGCCGCAATGTCAGGCAGAGGAGGGACCCCAAACCAGGTCTCTCCGAGCCTGGGGCAGACACCTGTTCTCCAGCCACGTTGCCTAATAATAATAGCTCTCATGGGCTGTGGTGTCCCCATCAAATCCAATCGAATTCATTTTTTCCTAAAACAGCTCATCTAAAGAGATGCCAGACGATGCCAGAGATGCAGCCTGAGCATTTGTCCGCACTGTGCGTGCCATCGTGCCAGCCATTTTTCCTGGGCAGAGACATCCGCTCCCGTTCTCCCATCACCCGTGCAAAGTTTCCAGCACAGCAGCAGGGCAGGGAAAAGCCTTTTTTAGGAGAACAGCAAATGTGAAGGAATAAACCCAAGAGGAAGGGCAACGCCTGAAGCCGGCGTAAAGGTTGAGCATAGGGCAGATGAGCAGCAGGACATGTCACCGTGGGATGAGCTCATGAAAATTGGTGATGCCCAGCTAAGCGAGAGAGGGCAGGGAAATGGTTTTACCTCTGGGACCCAGCGCGAGCTCCCTGTAGATGTCTCTTGGCATTGGGCAAATGGTTCCCTTATTTTTGTCTCATAACGGTCGTAACTGGCTCTCTTCCCCCCACGTGCACATTCCCACGTGCAAATGTTCCTTAAAATGAGATGCAATTCTCAGTGGAATTACTGAAAATACAGGTGCAATGAAGAGCCAGAAAATGAGAGCTTTTCATTAGCCGTCAGTGTGGCCCTCATACAAAAATGACTTTCGTAGTTACTTTACCCCATGTAATTACACAGCAAAGCCCCATTTAACATCTCACTACATAACGGCAACTTTCTGTTTCAAATCAGATTAATGTAAGAGCTACCCAGCCATTTTAAGAGCTAATAGCTGTAATTACGGTGTTTCTCGTGATGGGTTCCCATTATAATGTGGCAGATGATTCTCCCATAGTTTTTAGTCACAATTGTTTTCATTAATATTGACACTATTCTCTTGCCACACAAACAGAAAAGCAGATTAATCAAAATTTTGTGTTGGTTTCCTATGCTCTGAGCCCTTCTTTTGGGCTCATGCTCAACTCTCAGTTTTCAGTAGGAATAAAAAGCAGTTTTTGTAAGATGTGCAGGCAGCTTCACCCATGTTATCTAAAGCAATATTGTAAGAACAAAGGAAGAGAATTATTTTACTGAAAATCTGAAAATAAAGCACCAGTGAAACTTAAATGTTACGATTTCTAAACATCTCATCTGGTTCCAGTTTGGGTGTCAGTGATGTGAGACCGCTGGAGTGTGTTCAGACAGGGGAATGAGGAAAGCGTGCGTATTTGGGTTCATTATTCTGGGGAAAAAATTGGACAGACCAAGGGACAAGCTGTCACGTGAGCAATTTGGGATTGTGAGGCTGACTCAGGAAATTGGGGGTCTCCAGTGGCAGATCTCCATGGTGATGGCTCAGGATAAGCAAGCAGCTTGTTGAGGTTCAAAATGATGGGAGAAAAGTTTGTGTCTCTGTAACATCATTTCCAGTGAAACCTATGAAATTAAATGAGGGATGGATTTGAGTTAAAAAGCCCCATAAATGTTCATTTTTCACAGGTATGAGTTCTACACAGTCAGCGGAAGCTGTCAGAGGCAATGTCTTCTGAACAAAGTTGTCATGACAAGTCATCCAGAAAAAAAATATGTCAAATGCCAAAAATGAGAAGGGCCGAGATGAGCAGGGAGCGTGGCGGGAGTCCAGGGCATGATCTCCAATAACTCGCAGCGAAAAGGGAGGCAAAGGAACAGCTTTGCTTTGAGAAAATTCACACATTGATTTCCAGATCCAGCAGTTTGCCAATTAAACAAAGGCAGGCAAAAAAGCAACCTTAAAATGTCACATTTGGGAGCACTGTGCATATTGACTGCTATGCTGTGGTAGCTAAATGTCTTTTGGAAATATACCTGTTAAATATGATGATATAAGTCAGCTAAAATTGATTTTAATAAATTTGCATACTATGAAGAAATAGAAAACTGTGAATCCCTTAATCCCAGTTTTCCTGGAGAAAAACATGAAAATACCAAAGGAAAATATCTTGGCAAACATTTTCATTCGCTTTCTGCCTTCAAATTCTAGTTACCAAGATGCAGGCTCCTAAATATTGTGATACCCGCAGAATTTTGTTGGCAGAGGATGCACTGATCAAACAGCCCCAAGCCTTCCTCACATATCTTCAATATATTTACAGCACAGAAGGCATCATGATGTGTAAATGCTTTTGTTGGCAAGATATTTTCATATAATTAACACAAAACAGGTATTTTCATGTAACCATTCAAATCTGAAATAGTATCTCATGTTTTGGTACATGAGAGACCCCACACCGCACATTAAAGTATGCTTCAAATTTGCAAAATGGCCAATAGCTATGTTTCATCAAAATGTATTGCCTATCTATATCTCTATAGCAGCTTAAAGGGATGAAAACACCAGAGCCTGAGACCAAAGGACCTTACAGATCATTCATTATTAAAATGAAAATAATAATTAAAAAAAAAAAATATCTCTGCAAGCAAGGAACACGCCTTCTCCATGGGAAGTCTTAAAATACCCGCCTCCTGCAATAACATTGACTTTTAGAGGCTAGAGGGTTGTAAGACCATGGCTCATTAATAATTGCCTTGCTGACCTTTGTAATGTGGGCGCAAATCCCTCTGCGTCTCCTGACATTTTGTTTTGCTTATAGGGGACCTGCAGCTCACTTGGGCTGGAGTCCCACTGGGATACGGGTCTCCCCTAAGGTCCCTGCAAACAAGGCAGCACGCATGCCTGTTTTCCTGCTCTCTAGTCGCTGCTCTGGGCACAAAAAATATACTCATGGGAACACAGAACTAAACAGAAGAAAAAAAAAAAAAAACCCAACAAAAAAAAACCCTCTTCTGGGTTCTGTATGTAAACTTTTCATCTACTATCCCCAATTAGATTTTGCTAACATTTTGTAAAATGCTCATGTAAACTCACTTACTGAAGGCTATGCACTCACTTAACTTCAAGCTAGTAAAACTAGTTGCGAGAACTTGCAGAGAGGAAGGCTTCAGCAAACTCAGTATTAAAAAAAAAATCACAAATTTCTACAAAAGAAGCAAAACACATTGTGACACCGACATACCAAATTCATTACTGCTTAGTGTCTGTCAGAAATTGGCTGTAGAGGATGTGAAAAGCGTAAGGTTTCAATAAAGATGGATGAAGTGTTGTATAATTCTTGAAATAAGAGCTCTTTAAAAGATTACTTTCACTTTAGGTTAAAAGTTGATGTATTTTTGGTGAGGCAGGGCAGGATATTCTTGAATTTATACTTTAATAAATGAGAGAAAGTTCTACTGATACCAAAAGGCTTAAACAGGGGTGAAACAGAATGGACCTGTTATCGTCAAAAAATACAAATAGCATAAAGAACATATATCTACAGATGGAAGTATTCTCCCATGTCCAAAGTAATGGAAAATGTAGTTTAAGAAAATAATAATAACAATGAGAACAATATAAAGCCTGAAAGAAGAGAAAGAGAAGAATATACTTAAAGGCATAATTATTTACGCTGGTAAGTCACATCCTATTGGAGGCACGATGAAAAGATGGTTGGTGATGTGCCCCACTGTATTTGTTGCAAATTCTTCAGGATGGAGATAAAGCATGTCTGATAAACAGTGGTGGTGGGATTTCTCTGCTGGCTTCCTATCTGTTGTCACGCACTCCTAACCACAGCTCTTCCCTCAGATGGAAGCGAGCATCCATGAGTAAAAGTGCATCCCTGATGGCTTGGGGAGCTGCTGCTAAGGCCCGATTCCTTGTTTATCGTTTTTCTGAACCATTGCAAAGCTCTGTTATTTGGGTTGCGATTTGTGTGGCTGCCAGGGCGATAAAAAGCAGTTTGGGAGTTTAAAGCCCTAGTTCCGTGCTGGGGTGAAACACACACTTAGCACTTGTTTGGTCTGTGAGCTTATCATCAGTGAAAATAGAAAATGAGCATATCTCTAAACTTGTGTATGTTCTTAAGTGCTTTATTGAATCAGCATCTCCATCTCTATTTCTGTTGACTGAAGGTAACTTCTGATTAATTTTTATAAAACCGAGTATAAAGGGAGTGTTTCAACGTACTGCCTTGTGCAAAGAACATAACCAGAAAGACACTTGTAGTGTCAAATCTGGGTCTCTCATCTGCAGGAGACAGAAATGCTGAAACGTGCAGGAGTTTTGCCAACAATCCTTCCTCTGCAGTATTCTCGTTGGAAATTAAGAATTATTTGGGCATGATAGATTAGTTGTGGCACTTTCTGAATATGCAGTCAAAGCCTTTGGAATAGGGAAATACGTGGCACAAACGATGCTGCTGCCACTAGGCTCCAGGATTACACTCATGGCCCAGGAGTGATGGGAAGCTGTAAGTTCAATAAAGGTTACAAGTATTTACTAACTCTTACGGATTTAAAAAAATAAGCATGTGCTTAAGAGCTTTGCTCTCATTAGGCTTCTGTCCTTCCAGTTTTTCAGTTTATGGAAACCTTGTATATTATTTCAGTTTGGGTCGGAAGAAAGGCTTTCTCCAGAAGTGATGTTACTCCGTGGCTTCATCCTGGAGGTGATATTATTTCCTGGTGTGTGTGGTTTCCCCGTGAGAAGGATCTACCGTGTTTCATTTCCTGGCAGATTTAAACACCACAGCTGATAGGCATCACAAACCCTCTTGCCATTTGATGCATTTTACATGAAATGGCTACTACGTATGGTCTGCCAGCCTGCGGCAGATGGCTTTCCGCACATAACATATAAACTCCAATCTTAGTGAATTTCTGTAACTGCCATTTTTTATTTCTGCACAAATACACTGTCATCCATCCAATATTTTAAATGCACAAACAAAGCGTGACGCTCACCAAAGTAATGACTTCACACATAAGGCGACCATCAGAAACACCTAGTAGCTGCACTCTGAGAGCACTGACGGGACGTTTTTAAGGAGATGCTTGTCCCTATCCTAGGGGACGGGCGGGGCAGCGTTTCATGGGGGATGGAGAAGAACAGCAACCCCTTTTCTGAGCTGCTGGTGTACTCGTGGGCACAGACATTGCTAGGGGGACCCACAAGCGGTGGCAGTGAGCGAGCACCACGAAGGGAGTGGCGGAGCAGGGAGGCCCTCCATGGGGATCCCACTCTGCCGTGTCTTCGTCCAGCCGCTCTCCAGCCCGGCAGCGTGGTGCCTGCCCCTGCTCCCCACCGCTCACACGGCAGCACAGACACACTTCTACGAGGAACAGCAGGCAAATCTCACAAGGGAAACACGACCACGAGCACTCTCCCAGCTACGGGTTCATTTTAAGCCCAAGACACAAAGCCAGTTCGGATTTCTGAATTTTCCCGTCCTTGTTCACATCGCAGTGGTTGAGCAGGATCTGGCGGAACTTGTCTAGGTCCACCCCGCTAATGCTGGGCTGCAGGCAAAAGAGAAAAACGGTGGTGAGAGAGAAAACAGCTCTGAATTTCCCCAGCCCTGTAAAGCAGCAGGCCGTGCAGCGGCAGGGAAATCCACCCAAGGAGGAGCAACCAAACGGCCTGACCCCACGTCAGCTCATACGAGGTGGGGAAGTGAACAGAGAATGGGGAAAGGATGCCCTGCAAAAACAGAAGAGGTATGGGACTGTGAGTAACCGTAAGGAAATGCAACATGATTTCTGTGCTTAGTCAAGGCCATCAGTATCTGATCCGTATCAAACAAAAGTCTGCAGAAAGTTGTGCAATACAGATCGCTGCACTACTGGACCCGTGCTTTCATCTGGTTTCCTCTCTCAAACCTGCTACACGAGGAGTGATGTGGCATTTTGGTCAGCAGGCTACTATTTTGCAGGCTAGCCAGCAACTTAAAAATACCTTTGGTGGATCAAATGAATGCTAAAGGCATACTTTACAGGCTACACTGTCTCTGTATGCTCCTAATGCTGTACTGCTTCCTCTGCTTCCCACTTTCTCAGGAGGAGATCAAATTCACACGCACAGCTTGTGGTGCCCAAGGACAATGCTGATGAAGGCCCTTAGGAAAAGTACAACCTTTGCTCCTTTGGACACACATGCACAGAGCACAAATCCAACATCGGGCCTGTCCTCACACCCTTCCCTA
>NW_008824908.1:2045813-2060534 GCF_000699105.1 Pygoscelis adeliae | reverse complement strand
CATGGCTATAATGTACACACACACGCAGCCATCAGCATGCAGCTGCAGTCTCGGCTCTCCGCTAAATGGACATGGGAGCGCAGACATTCCTGTGTCGGGTCACATCACGTGGAAATGCAACAGCTCAGGCTCAGAGGGAGCCAAAGACCAGACTATATTTGGATCAAAAACTATATCTTGGACTGCATCTGGAAACTCAAGGTAATCCAATGCAGGTGGACTCTGCTGTCTGTAAGAAACTGGTGACACACCGGGCATGGTATTCTTGATTAGAGGTAGAGCTCAAGTAAATTTCAAGCGTAGCCCTGTGATGAGCTAATGAACCATGAGGTCATGCTGGTGAGGACCATATTCACAGTGAAAACAGAAGAAAGAACTTCTGATGACGGATCCACATCAATCAGTTTGTGATGCTGTAACATCTGCCTAATTCAGAGTACGAGCTAGAATGGACCTTTCTTAGGTCCAACTTAAATACAGTTGCTGAGTGAAGGTGTATTAATTTGTCAGGCAGAATTTCTGTGATATGGTGAAATGCTCTACAGTGTTTACGCTGAGACCATGACATTCATTTCTGCTACTCATCAAAGTGAAATTTGACTCTACCTTCTCAGTAGCCTCTCTATTTACATAACTTTACCAAAACAATCACCTTCTTCTTGGAAATACAGGGTATTAATAAATAGAAAGAGCCATGAAGCTACCTTGACCAGTTCCATCATGTCTTTGACAAACCCATCCACTTCTGGGCCTTCAAGAGCTCCCGTTTTACTCTGAAAGACCAAAATGCTCCAGTAAGTCAAAAACACAACAACGTTTACTGGTCAGTAGGTCCACCCGGTCACCGAGCTTTATAGCATAAAGATCATAGAATCATAGAACGGTTTGGGTTGGGAGGGACCTTAAAGATCATCTAGTTCCAACCCCCCTGCCATGGGCAGGGACACCTTCCACTAGATCAGGTTGCTCAAAGCCC
Source organism: Pygoscelis adeliae (assembly GCF_000699105.1). Lineage (NCBI taxonomy): Eukaryota > Metazoa > Chordata > Aves > Sphenisciformes > Spheniscidae > Pygoscelis > Pygoscelis adeliae. Next base: position 2,059,558 of record NW_008824908.1, on the reverse strand, counting down.
CATCCAACCTGGCCTTGAACACTTCCAGGGAGGGGGCATCCACAACTTCTCTGGGCAACCTGTTCCAGTGCCTCACCACCCTCATGGTGAAGAATTTCTTCCTAATATCTAATATCTAAGATCCCTTCCTTTTTCCCAAACCATCTCTTCCCCTCAAACGGGAGCAACATCTCCCACCATTTTGTGAGACTTGCTGGCCACCACCCTGAGGGAGTTGTGAGACTGTCAGGGCAGTGGCACTGAATTGCTGATTTCTAACAGGCAGTTAGGTGGTCATGTCTGTCCTGAGCTACACTCCCTAAATAACGCTGGGTTCAGCACTGGAAGGGGTTTTATTTTTCAAGGTGGTGGTGATGCAGGTCCCAAACTGCCAGAGACCGCAAGAGCTAAAGCCACCACCTCCTCTACATCCCTTGTGTCTCCTGCAGGGAGATACTGCTAACGCAGCAGTGCTGGCCATGGCGATGGAGAAAGTCAAAATGGGTCCTTTGCCACAAGGTCTCTGAGCATCGCTCCCCTCTGTCCCCACCTTACCCCCCAGCCTGGCGCCTGGGCCTCTCTGGCCCATGGGCTCGGGCACAGCTGCAGCTCCTGAGTGACCCCCACAGCACCCACTGGGAGGAAGAAGTTTGAGCAGCGTATGTTAAATCTGTGTCATTTAAAGACAGCAAGGGAAAGGCCTCTGGCACTCACAACGTCGTAGTGTGCAAAGATCTTCTCAAAATCTCTCCTCCTTTCTTCCGTGCTGCAAGCCTATTTGTGGAGAGGACAAGCAAATGAAAAAGAAAAAATAAAAAGATTCAAGTTTGGGGCCCAGGTTATCTTAGCTGAGAGAGACGGGATCGATGCATCAAAAAAGAGCGCTACTTACATCCATTTTAAATTGAAGAAGGAAATTCTCCTGGAGTGCCAGAATCCTGAATGGAGAGATTTAAATTACGATCTTACCGCTTTACCATCTGCACACAAACTATTCCGAACTCTTCTGGTTCATAAAGCAAAGAGATTTTAGATTATAGGCCTTTAAAAAAGAAAATCGCCTGCAGGGTTATTTATGGCGGGCTGTTACATGAACACATGCCTCCCTCCCTGCCTGGTGGGGAATGGCGGGTGCCCTTTGGCTCACTGCAAACATGTTTCTTAGCACCATTGCTTCTCCCAGAACATTTCTGGTGGTCCAGCGCAATGGAAGTGGTCAGCCTCTGAAGTGAGAGCTACCAGACAATCATTCCTCGTAACTGGATGTGTTTTAAAGTAACTGTCGTAACTTTAATGCGGTGCTGCATTAAAGGTAAGTAATTTATCACTCTCTGTTGGAGGGAGAATTGGTGGTTGTAAAAATAAAGGACAAAGTAATACTGGCTTGAGCACCACGACTGGCCAAATTCCTCTCCTTTCCCCTCCTCCCTCCTAAAGCCCCTCACAGCCCTGCTAGAAGCTTTTCTCTGATAAAAAAAAACTTTTTCACCGATAAAAGCTGAAGGGGATTGCCATCCTTCTTTTGGAGAAATGGTGCCATTGGCTGCTTCATCACCTCCTGAGGAGCACCACAGAGGCAGCACGGATCATGCCAGAGCATGTTGGTGATGCACAAACAGGTCCTGGCATTGCTCAATGTCACGGGCTCTAGGTTCTCGAACTATTGCAATGAGGATCATGCATTAGAGACCTGGGATACCTACATCAGAGTACCTGATTTAATCTGAAAGGAGATAGGATTCAAATGCATGTCCTCAGAGGGAGATCATCACCTTGCCTGGATCTGCCATTGCAAGCTGAAAAACCCCATCAATATTATTAAAGCCTACCTTGCCAGGTCATTCAGGTCCAGCCGTCCATCTTTGTTTTTGTCAAAGATTTTCATCTAAAAATCAAGGAGACAGAGATAAAATAGATAGGCCATGAGGAGAACACACATACAAAAAAGCCAATATACATTTTGCTCTGCCCTGTGCCCTCACCTCTGCTTGCTCGGGGTGCTTGCCCAAGCCCCAGGCAGCATGGCATCCTCTGCTAGCACCAAGTGCAAGGGTGGCACAAGAGCATAGCAAAACCCTCCTGCTTTCTGACAGCGACAACGCAAGCAATCAAATACCAGCACCACTCCCTTCCCACCTTACACAGGGATAAAGACAGGTCTCCAGCAAACACCTTAAGAAACTAAATAGGGGCTTTGCCATGGCCCCTGAAAAAAAATGCCAAAAAAAGGGGGGAACTTCTAAACACTTTCAGCCTGACTCCATCCTTATCTTTGACTGTTGCTGTGGCTACCGAGTGGCTGAGGTGCAAATGTCGCCTTCTGATAGACACTCCAGTTGGGGTTTTACGCTGCTAAATCCGATGGGCTTTGCTTGGCTCAAAGCCTGCCATCGGGAAGCGCTAAGACTGGGAAGGAGATTCAGGCTGCCAACATCAAGAGGTTAATCTGTGCGAATACAAAAGATAGCCTTTCCTTAATATTATCTTTTCCTTAATACGGTCTTTTCAACGAGTCACCACCAGATATGATTTATTTATTTACTGTATGTGGTACTGTGTTTCTCTGCAAGGCACAAATAAGAGTCTGTTACAGGGAGAGAGGGGGAGATGTTTAATGGGTTGCAAACCTGAATAACTCATGGCTCAAAGTTCTAGAAAAAATGTATTTCCCCCCCCACATTGTAAGGGGGGAAAGATTAATATTTTACTAAGATGGGTTGCCATCTTGTACAGATACTCAGTAATGGAATATGCTTTAATCTTACCTTCATGAATCTCGTTTGCTTATTTAATGGTTATAAGTAACCAAGTCACTACAAATCTTTGGTGTAATTAATTGCACACCTGCTGGAGAAGGCCCATACCAGTCCCCATCTCAGGAGGCTTAGAGGGAGAGGACCATCCTCTATGACACAGCCTGACCATGCGGGAGCTCTGGGGAGAGCCAGCGGCAGGTCCTGAGCACTTCCCAGCAGTGAAACTGGGGCAGAGCCTGACACGTGCATGAGGAGAGATATTATTTGGAGAGCTGCAATTTCACAGGGAGCCCTTGCATAAATACGACACCTATTTTGTCAGCGCTGCCTCCTGCCTGCCCCTTGCTCGAGGGCAGGCATCTACACTGAGCATGGTGAGCCTATGTAACCCTTTATTGCACTGGGTTTAGAAAAGACTCTGCAACAGGAATTTATTCCATTAATTATTCTGCATGATTTACACTACTAAGGTTTGGATAGGATTTTTGAAGAGCACTCGGTATGGGCTCACTTCTCCTCCCACTGAAAGACAGTATAAAACTCCTATGAACAATTGAAGGCTTATACTAAGATCTTTGGCAAAATCACATCCTGAGAGCCGTGCAGGTGTTCAGTGGCACAAGGAAAGCCGCTTTCCTGTTTCACTGGCCTCTGCCGAGCATGCGCTCTGTGCAGAGCCACTGAACGACGGAAGAAAGGCCTCTGAATCTTCCTTCACCCTAGAGCTGGAGAGATGAATAAAGCTGCCGAGCCGTCCTGAGGACTTCTCTCACGCTGCGTCAGTCCAAGTTGTCCCTCCAGCTTGTCTAACTTCTTCCATCCTGCCTTCTGCCCCTTCAGTTATCCCACTGCAGTATGGGACCTTTCCCTGGTCTCTGCTGGGGCCACAACGGGACAAGGCTGGAGGCAGGGATGGGAATGGGAGCTGCCTTCACTGGTGCCGCCGAGAAAAGAAATGTCCTTGCAACGACAGCCTCCCACTGCCATCAGAGAGAAAAACCCAAGCTTTCAGTTCCTGGCTGATAAAGGAGTTATTCTGCAGGCAATAGAAAATGGTTGATGCTCCTTCTAGAAATAAATCATCCCAGATAAGATTTTAAAAGCCTCTCTCCAAATGGGACATCAGTGCCTAACCTGGTTTTGTTTGTTGTGTGAGGCGAGAGGGAGATACCCTTACTGGCTCACTTTTGCAGACTCTCCACCGCAGGTGGCTTTGCAACATCCAGCTTACTCTATTACTCTGAAAAATGCTTTGTAAAGGAAACTTATGGAGACAACCCCTATTTAGCCAGCATTTGGGTGGCGGGAATACCATAGTCCCTAGGCTCTACAGTAACTTAAGTGCTTTTGAAGATGTCACTCTAAATCCCTCCGTTTAGGCCACCGAGGAGCATTAGTTACCCACATGGTCTGTAAGAAGTCACCATAAAGCAGCGCGCCTGGCGTGGTGTGAGAGGACAGCGTTTGGTGGGAAGCACGGGGTGAAGCTCTCAGGGACTCTGCTGCCCAGGGCAGGGCAGCTCTGGCTGAAGGCACTGCGCTAGTCTTTCCTTCACGCAAAGATACAATGTCCTTACCGAAACACACTAAAACTTACCACCTTTAGCACTCTTTGAACCTCACCCAGATTCTCCTACACTTTTCTGCGTTCCTGGAAGTGTTTTTCATTTTCTCCCATTCTCTGTGCATCTCAGAATTACTCTCTTGAGACTAAAAGCCAGTGTTTCAGCCTAGACTTCAGATTCAGATATGTTTTTCTCTCTGCGACGCCTGAGGAAAGCAAACACATAGAGCTTTTGAGAGAAGTTCAGCTCCATGACCACGAGGTCCTGACGTCCGTACAAGCTCGCTGATAAACACCTATAAATGCTGACCATGGTGGCAGCTTCTGGGACCAGGTCAGACCTGGCAGTTCCCAATCCAAGAGGCAGACCTGGGGCCCGTTTTTCATTTCACGCAGGCCTGTCTGAGATAAGCCACGAGTCTCTTTTTCAGTGAAACATCTCAAGTCTCATCTCCTTTTCTGCAGAAGAAATAAATAAGCACCCTAGCGTAGCTGTTCTTGTCTTGGGACTTTGAGTGTCCCACCTGCCCTGCATCCTCTCTACTTTGTGGGTGCAGCATTTTTTCAGTTTCAGAAGTCGCAAATAGCCAGGATGCTGAAGAGCTTTGTGCACCCTTAATGAAACAGGCTAGATCAGAGGTGATTGTTTCGATGTGAAAGTCTTTCTGCTTCATTACCAATTTTCTGAGCCGGTGGTTTTCAACTCTATCCATTTCTGAAACCTTTACAATATTCCAGAAGTAGCGCAGACCCCATTAAAACACATTTAACTGCAGAGATAATACTTTCCTTAGTGGAACACTTAATGAAAAGCAACATACCCAGTCAATATTTGCTTTGTTTGCACCCTATCTTTGAGCTTAACATTAAACTTTCAGTGGTTGACCATATCTACTTACAGCTAACCAGCTCCCCTCTCTGACCTCCTTCACTCAGCTCTGCTTCTACAATACCAAGAGAGAATCTTTGTGTTTTCAAATTGTTTCGCCTTTTTCTGCAACAAGTAACCTGAATAAAATTCTCAAACATACGCAATATTTTGATTGGCCATACCAGTCAACAGAAAGAAAAGTCTGTCTGGAAGAGCTAGGCTGAGCTAACTCTTGTCTAGTGACTTCCACATAAAAGATGGAAAACATTATCGGGAAGATGGAATAGTGTTCACTGAATTAGTTCAGGTACCACAGCTAATAAGATAGACCTAATCCTATTATCTGGACAACTGGAGCTCATGCATACCCACTACATGGCAATCTTGGGCTGCATTACACAGGAAAAGCCTGGGAAAATGTTTATTAATTAAACTTTCAATTTCACACATTGAACTGATCTGCTAATTGCGTACATAAGTACACAAAGAATGACAGAGGGTACCCACCCCATATGACTAAGGGTACATCATGGGAGAAGTAGATATTTGGAATCATTATGAGACGGTTTCTAATTTAAACTTTTGCCTTTACACACCATCTTGGTATGTTAAACTTGATGGATTTTCAGTTTACACTCTTGAAAGCTATATTTATGCTGCCAGGCTGATATGAAACATCTCAATGTGGTTAAGGATAAGGTCTGGCATGTTTAAATAGCACTCAGTTTTACTAAAAGCTTTGTTGCATCGAGCAGTATGCTTTATAAAATGATGCATTTATTTTACTGTCAAGCTACCCCGTGTTTTAAAGTGTTTGCACAAATTAATTCACTGACATTTTAATGGCAGTCCACCAGGGAAGTCTTAGTTCTGCTTGTCTGAATGTAGTCCATGCGCTCTGAGGCAGACAGAGCATAAGTAAGAGCTGGGTTTGCAAAATAAACCTTGTTACATCTCGTTTTTTTAAGTGCAAAATTAAAACTGCCATTGGCTTTGAATTCAGCAAAGGAAATATCTCTGCTTTCCCAGTCTGGTGTTGTAAAGAAGGCCAGTGAAACGCCAGGATATGACAAACACACGCATGCTTTGAAGAGCAATATAAGATTATAAATCTGAATTATTTTCCATGACAGAGATAAGGGGAGACGTAAACAACCAAAATAAATAGTTCTGTGATCAGTGGAGTCACTAAAGCCTGCTTTTAAACCTTCTCTGGTTCTGGTGTGTAATAAAGTGTTTTATCCCTCAGGTGGGACACAGGAAGAGTTGGCTCTTGCCTGACCTCCTACTCTCACAAATATATACATCGGGGGCATCTATACCTGACAGCTGCAACTAAAATTGGCCAGTGAGTGCAAAAGTTATTGAGGGTGTATAAAGGCAGGCATGTGCCTGAGCTGCAGGACTGACTATGGCTTCTTTCCTTAGGGAAGGACGGGGGCACAAAGGCTTTTGCAGAGCGACAAGAGGGCCCTGTGCCCAGCAAGTTACCCTCAGGACAAAAGCTCAGTGCTCTGCCCAACCAGATTGCCTGTGTAATCTAGACGAGTCGTTTAGTGCAGGATTTCTAAGTGTTTTGGTTCCTAAAAGACCAAGGCGTTATCTGCTGGGGTTTTCAAAAGCCTGCAGGCTCCTGAGTTCTGTTGGTTTTGATCTTCAGAAATGAAGTTTGAGCTTAAATGGGATTTTCTGCTTCCCCTGGCTTTTGCTACAGCAAGTGTGGCGCAAAACTGGAGGTGACAGCACTGCTGGGATTAAGTCTAGAAGGGACATGGGAGGCAGATTTCCCTCTGTTGTGTTCATCAGCTGTGTGGGTCCTCTCTTTATCACACACAGCAAAGCAACGAGAGGAATCGCACCCACCCAAAGCCAGGAGGAAGCTCCCTGGGGATGGCGAGGTTCCCATAGTGGTGGCTGGGGTTAGGAGATGTGATGGCTGAAGTGTCAGTGCATCACTGGAGATGCAGCCTCTTGGGGGTCATGGCATCCTTACGGAGCCACCTGGGAGGGAGGCCAGCATGGACCACTACCAGAAGAAGGGATGTACAAAGACTGCTCCTTTAGGCAGCCAGTCTTTTAGGCTATACTCCACTCCTAGCATATTTCTAGGGCTTTCTAGGGAAGTTTGCTCAGTGTGTTAACAAACTTAACAAACTCTGTTTAGGCTTTTGTCAATACAACAAAGATTTGTCTTTCCATTATTACACCATTTCTTTGGTGTTCATAAGAGACTTCATTAACACAGATAAGTTAGCTTGGCCAGTAAGGTGTTAAGGGGCTCAATCACCTGGATTTTCTGTGCTCTGACTTCTATTTCCCCACATAAGTACACTGGCATTGGCACTGAGCTTTTTTTTTTTGGCACTGAGCACAGACAGACAGACAGACAGACAGGTTTTCACAGCCGAAGAAGTGACCATGTTGAGCCTCTAGAATTGTCCTCGCAGAGGGGACAGGCAGCAGCCACAAAAGCATCAGAAATCCCCCCAATGTACACTAAAGGTAGTCCACAATGCATACTCATGGACACAGACCATCTTCAGGGACAAGTCAACCTGTTCCCCTTTGCACTGAGAAGACGAGGAGCCCTCAGCTAGTCAGCTGCAGGCTCGCGTGCTTGGGCTATATAGCTCAGTCCCCAGGACAACCTTTGCAGATAAGCACAGCAAAACCCTGGCATCATTACAGCTGGGAGGACTTCTATATTGACTTCTCTGGGGCTAAGATTTCATCCTCGGCCATCTCCATCCACTAACTTTCAAATGCTGTAGTTCATGACCAATGCTTGTTGAATTGTTAGTCACTGCACTTACATTATTGCCTCTCTAGAATTTTAGCTTGTGGTGGGCAAAGATGGTATGCTGGCTGGGGGGGCGTTATCCTTTACATTTTGCTAAAATGTAATAATGCTCAAATTAAAGGACATATTTGTGCTCGGTCTGACATTATCAACATAAGGCAATGCAAAAAGTGAATGTCAGTGTTGCATGTGCGACTGTTTCAGCAGCATATATAACTTAATTTGCTGAAGTTTGCCTCAGTAATGAGCTTTCCCTGCACGTGGCTTGCAGACATTGGGATTACAAACTAGAAGTAGCATGCTGCTATCTGGGAAGCTATGAACTATCAGTGTTTCTATGAATAAGGTAATGACATATGCCAAGATGGAAAAGCTGAGTGAGAATTTTGTTCTTACAGAAGAAAAAAGGATCAATACTTAATTTCATCAGAAACTATGTCTCAAATCTGGTTCATATTCATTTACAATATTTTGCTTAAGTACACAGCTATGTGTGTGCACAGGTACGGGAGCTGTCACTCATGGCAAAATGTTGTCAAATGCGCGCGTGAGCTGGGTGTTCATGGGCTGAATCTACACCAGGATCCAGAAGCCTAGTCGTAGCTTGACTCTGGGGGCTGAGGAGAGGTGGGGAGGGATTTGGAAAGGTTGTTAGTACTGCTGTCATCTTCCACAGCTTCCTTCTCATCATGAAGCAGTAAAGGGGCAAGCTTTCATTTCTCCAGCTTGTGTTACTTCAGGAAGGCAGAATATTTTCACCATGCTCTTAAAAAGCTCCATTGCCCACCCTGTCTCCTGGAGCACACATTGCAGGACCCCTGGGGCATCTTCTCATGGCCCAGAGAGGCTCAGAGCAATACAAGGCTTCGCTTCTGCCTCCGAGCACCTGCTCCCTGCCAACAGCTCCTGGTCTATGCCCACGGGAAGATGACAAACCCGCAGACTGTTTTCAAGGGTTCAGAACTGCACATGACTATGTATCTTCTCATGCAAGTGGGTGCATGTAAATAAATATTAATACACACTTAATGACTATTAATACAAACATATATATATATATATGTAGGCACGAAAACTAACAAGAACTCTGCCTGCAAAGGGGCTTCCTCAGCACAGGGTTGCTACTTTAATTCCCTCATGAAGAGTCCTGAGAATTCAAATGTTCTTCTTTTGTGACTTTCCCCAGCAGCTTTAGTGCTCTTTAAGATTTGATTTAGCAGACTCACAAGGCTTGTGCAATGCCAATGCGTTCACTACCTGCTTTCTTTCCAAGGGTTCATCACTTGTTCATCAAATCCCTGACCTATATTAGTGTTCTCTGAAGAGAGGATGTCAAGGTCGCAAGGAAACAGAATAGCCTCTTAAGAAATGGCTTCTAAGCAACCTGATAAAGTGAAGTTCCTTTCTGGAGACAACAAATCTCTTCCAAAAGAAATACTTTCTCCCTTTTCCCAGCTTTTTTTTAATGTGGCGTAAGATCATTCATAGCAGCATAAGTAAGTGGCAAGTTTTTAGCATGCCCTGGTCGGTATGATATCTGCTCGCACCTCTCACAAGCTAAAGCTGCAAATACCCAGCACAGAATCATAAATTGCTTTTTTTCTTTTTTTTCTCATGCCTGGGCTAGCTTCTTTAAAATGATAGTTTCTATCTTTTCCCCTTTATATGCCTATCTCCAGCTGGCTCTAGGACCCATTCAGTATATCAGTAGCTGCTTAAGATGTGTGCAGCCAGCTGTGGATGTAGAGAAAAGAGGGCAGAGGTCTGTAAAGTCCTACGGAGACAGCTCCCTGGGACACAGCTTATTTCAAATGAATGTTATTACAGTGGCACTTGAAAGCCCTGAGTAGGATAGATGATCCACCTTGAGAGACCCTATAGCTGTGTGCAGCAGAAACAGGTCCTTGTCCCGAAGACCTTGTGCTCTAAACGGAGAAAAGGGTGGGAGCAAAGTAACGGGAGAGAGAAATATAAGTATTTCCACTCTGCAGTAAAGGGATTGGTGCTGCTGGTTGCTAACAATACAACAGAAAGTCTGTGAAAGCCTCAGGAATGAAATGTAAGGGCCACTATCCCCCTGTTTTCCCAGACAGTGGTGATGGTGGCACAGTCCATCAGGACTCTGCACTTCAGCAGCTCCCCACTCCACATGGAAAGCAGAGAGAGAAAGCAAAAGGCTCTCATTGCCTGGGCCTTGACATCACACCTTTGCTCTTGGCTCCTTGAGTCACTTCTCTCTTTTTAATCCAGCACTGCAAATGTAAGACTGAACCTTTCTTCCCTCCTTGTAATTTTGCCCTCCTACTTCAGATAAGGTCCCATGCAATCACTTCATGCAGCTACTATAGAGATGCTGTCCATGTGGATACTTTGCCGTGACGTACAGAATTCATATCCTCTATTTTACTACAGGATGTCACAGGGTAAGATTACACCTGTTGTAATTTCACACCCTGCCTTAGCTCTTGGGATCAGGTGTGTTCATAAACATCCTTGATCTTCAGTTTATAGCAAAGAATCACAAGGAAAAAAAAATCATCTGCCATATCCTCATTTTCTAATAACCATTAACAACCTGATTCTTTTTGCATTGCGGCTTTGCAAACTTTTGTCCTCACGAGCCAGATTTGCATTTCAGATCATAGATTTCCCCAGATACACAAAACATCCCTTTTCCCAGATCAAATCTTACCCTGTAGCATAGAGACTAAACTGCCTCTCCAAAGATACAAAGCCAATCTATAAAAAACCATGGGAATAGAAACCAGACCTCCTGGCTGTCAGCCGGGGGCTGCATTGATATCTAGCTGCATCGGGGCAGCAGAAATCACAGATCTTTCTTGGGAAATTATTGGAAGGGGAGAGAAGTTGAAGTAAATGAACCGCCCAATGTCTACAAGCTTCAGATCACCTATTCCTCAGCACGTGATCGGAGATTAGCCACTGGGGATGGAAACTTAATGGAGCAGCATAAAAGCTATTTGCTACCTGCAAGCACTACGAGGAAGGGTTTTGTTCTGGCTGTACTTTAGGGGGTTTTATTGTTTTCAAGCTCTGCCAGTTGGAAAATAATTTCCGTAGCTTGCATTCCTCTCCCTTCACTGTCCTATAAATATGAAAAAAATCTACACTCTTCTATAATGGTACAGTTTTTCACTTTGCTCTAAAGGGTCATATTTCTAGGCACAGATGCATCATGCATACATAACATGGTAGTGCAAAATATGTGGGCAGCTCCTTGTTTGCTTGCATACCAAGCTGTTCTTCAGGTACAAACACAGATTTTGTTCCAAGAATCAAGGCAGTCCCATCTGAAAATCATTTAGAAAATTCCGAGGGTAGATGTCTGCTAGTGGAACTCAAATGATACCATTGAGAATGACATCAGAAATGAGCTTTTTTTTTCCTTTTCTTGTTTTTAGATGGTTAGATATAATAAGTTGCTCTGAAATCCAGGTGACCGATGCTAAACTTACACCAAATATTATGTTGCTCATTGCAGGATAAAAGCCATGTAGTGATAAGGCAGGGGAAGAATTGAAGCTGTCAACCTCCCAGCCTTTCAGGGAAGCAGCAGGGAGCCAGCAAGGCTTGCTGGGCTTTGCAGAGCAGAAGAGACAGATACCTGCGTGTCTTGGGAGCAAAAGGATTTGCTAGGAGGGAGGGAGGGAAGCAGCTGGAGATCTGGCTGAGGCTGAATGTACCCTGAAGAAGGATGCACCTCGACTACTTTTTTAAAATGGATTTAGGGCTCAGTTTGCTTTGGCGTAAAGTCGAGCTATTTTCTCCTCATAAACAGTTCAACTCAAAGCAAAAATAGATGAAATGCCGTTCACAGCTGATGTCCAGTGCAGTGCAAAGAAACAGCAGCAGCACGTGCTAACTTTCCACAGGGAACTCTTGGAGAAGATACACCTTTTAAGACAGCATTTATGGCCCTATAGACATTGACCCTGAAGGAGATTTTTAGGCAGTACTATAAGCTAAACAATATTAACACTATCTTTTCTTACCATGGTATCAGTGTATTCTTCCAGCTTTACTTCAGCAACCGTCTTGTTATGCTGCAAAAAGAGATCTCGCAGGAAATCCTGTAGTAAGGAAAGAGACAAAGTTTACTCTTTAGAGTAAATTCAAGAAATAACAGTAAGAAATCTGATCCAAATTCAGCAGGGTTACATGAATCTAATTTCACGTTCCTGATTAGTACTAGTGTCTTCAATTTCACATAAAGTTCACATATTCTTAGTTGAAACGTATTTTTTCAAATAAATTAGAAAATAACCAAATTTCCCCAGAGCAGGCATACTGGAATAAGTCATAATTAACCCACAAAATAAGCAAAAGATAACATAAGTCCTGCAATATTTGCTAACTGATCTCAAATCAAAATATTTGCCATTCAGCAAAACACTTAAGCATATGCTCATGTTTCTGGTGGGGCTCAGGCTGGAGCCACACTCCGAGGTCAGCACAGGGTCTGCAGCCCAGGGGTGGACTTCTGTTCCCAGCCAGTTTCTGAATAGGCTTCTGCCTCAATAGCCTGAGCTTTAAAAAGAAATCAGTGTTCAAAAAATCTGCAGGCTCGGGAAGAGGTTATGAAGAAATCCCATTAATGAAACACAACAGCTTTGGCTCTGTTTAGCTGGGAGAGGCACATGTGCAAAGCCAAGTTGAGGCATGCTTGTGGGGCTCCTTGGGTACTCAGGGGGCCCTGAGACAAGTGGGGTCATACAATGAGGCAAGGGCTAAGCAGGACAGCAAGGGCAACAGCAGAGCATCCTCCCTGATTGGGAGAAGGGGATAAAAGCAGGCTCACTAGAGATAAGCCTGGGGGCGGCACGCCAATGTTTGAGGAATGGTGTGCTAGCAAGGTCCTTCGATCTGCCATCTCAGTGGAGGCAGGGGATGGAGATCCACGCAGCAGCAAAGTCACAAGGGTTATTGATGTATTAGAAACCACGGAAGCTCCTGAGAACGGTCACGTAGGAATTAGGGCTTCTCCCCCAAAAAAGGTGGCAGGATCAATAGCCCAGCTGAAGTGCATCTACACCAATGCACACAGCATGGGCAACAAACAGGAGGAGCTGGAAGCCGTTGTGCAGCTGGAAAACTGATATAGTTGCAATCACGGAAGTGTGGTGGGATAACTCTCACAACTGGAGTGCTGCAATGGATGGCTATAAACTTCAGAAGTGATTGACAAGGGAGGAGAGGCAGTGGGGTAGCCCTGTATGTTAGGGAGTGTTTTGACTGTCTAGAGCTTGACAATGGTGATGAAAGGGTTGAGTGTTTATGGATAAGAATCAGGGGGAGGGCCAACAAGGTAGATATCATGGTGGGAGTCTGTTATAGACCACTCAACTAGGAAGAAGAGGCAGTTCTATATTCTAGAATATAGAACTAGAATATTCTAGAATCTAGAATGTCTATAACAGACTCCCACCATGATATCTACCTTGTTGGCCCTCCCCCTGATTCTTATCCATAAACACTCAACCCTTTCATCACCATTGTCAAGCTCTAGACAGTCAAAACACTCCCTAACATACAGGGCTACCCCACTGCCTCTCCTCCCTTGTCTATCACTTCTGAAGTTTATAGCCATCCATTGCAGCACTCCAGTTGTGTGAGTCATCCCACCACACCTCCGTGATTGCAACTATATCAGTTTTCCAGCTGCACAACGGCTTCCAGTTCCTCCTGTTTGTTGCCCATGCTGTGTGCATTGGTGCAGATGCACTTCAGCTGGGCTATTGATCCTGCCACCTTTTT
>NW_008824908.1:2029785-2044850 GCF_000699105.1 Pygoscelis adeliae | reverse complement strand
AGCTGGGGTTGTTTAGCCTGGAGAAAAGGAGGCTGAGGGGAGACCTCATCGCTCTCTACAACTACCTGAAAGGAGGCTGTAGCGAGGCGGGTGTCGGTCTCTTCTCCCAAGTAACAAGCGAAAGGACGAGAGAAAATGGCCTCAAGTTGCACCAGGGGAGATTTAGATTGAACATGAGGAAAAAATCTCTTCACCAAAAGGGTTGTCAAGCATTGGAACAGGCTGCCCAGGGAAGTGGTTGAGTCACTGTCCTTGGAGGTATTTAAAAGACGTGTAGATGTGGTGCTTAGGGACATGGTTTAGTGCTGGACTTGGTAGTGTTAGGTTTACGGTTGGACTTCATGATCTTAAAGGTGTTTTCCAATCTAAATGATTCTATGATTCTATCCCTCCCAGCAGGGTCCCTGCAGCTGTGCCAGAAGGCTGGATGGTCCCCAGTCCTTAAACTGGCCGTGAACAACCTAGAAATGCCATTCGTCAACCACACAAAAAGGCAGCAAATTGGTAAAGCTGATGGAAAGGCTCCCATGGACATCAGTGAGCTGTAGATCAAACCCAAACAGACTTGTTACAATAACTTACTTTGAGCTCACCAGCCGAAATAAATCCACTGCTATCAGCATCATAACTGCGCCAGATCTGAATGGAGATAGATTGATACGATCACATAAATATTGCAGTTAATCATCTGCTTGGGTGATAGATCGTAAAGATTCAAATCAGGACTTCCATAATGAGCAAGCTGTTGCATTATCCAATATTTAATTAATTGTAGACAAAATAAAATAAACTTTCCACACAATAGCTTTTACTCGCATTTGGATGCTGTACATGTGACATGCTGCTATCACGTACGTAATGCAGACACACTGTCTATAAAAGGAAGAAAAGACTAAGAAACTGCTCCGTGTTTCTTACCTAATTTGTACATACAGCTTCTCTTATCGCCCTGAGTAAAAGTCAAGGCCATACACAACTGGCCATTGATCTGCAGAAGTCCCCAGTTTGGGTTTGAAATAAAATTAACTGCAAGCAGTCTTGGAAAAATTGAAATTCTGTGCTGGGATACTTAGGGGCAGAGAATGGATGGAGACTGGGCACAGTTAAGGAAACCTTATGGGTTTGTGCTCCTCAGCTGGCCCAGCCTATGGAGATTTCCACCCCACACCCTGCCAGGATAATGCGGCAGCGTAAAATGGTATAACCTTCTCTATCTGAACAGGTGAGAACGTGTTTTGCTTCCACAATAACCACATATTTCCCATGCTATGTTCTACGGGCGGTGGAAGTGTAGGTATTGAAGAAGCTGTTGGTGAGCAAGGGGAAGAGACAATATGGAAATACAGACCCGCATGAATTCCACGCTGTTGTCCAAGGGAGTTTCCCGTCGGAAAAGCAGCAGAAAGTTCTCATCATCTGGCAAGATCATATTTGCAAGCTGGAAAAAAAAATGCATCAAAAAAACCCCAAAACAAACCCAAACCATGAAAGTAAAGATATGAAAAAACTTGGGTGGCTGCTGACCCGGTATGGGAAGTATTAGCGGGGCGTGTTGTTGCCTTGGAAATAAACCCCAAACCAAGAGATCTGGCTAATGTAGTACTCCATGATTCACCTCCTCCCCACCCAGGCTCTATCTCCCATATCTCCCAAGTCTGCCCTAGGTCCTAATTCTCCCTCCTTCTGTAAAAGAAATCCTGTGCTGGGGCTAGGGAGAGATACCTCTTGGATTTGCAAGCGTCCGTCTGTGGTGACATCGTAGGCAGACATGAATTGCTCCTTCATCCTCTGAACTTTTTCTCCTGTGATGGTGTTCTGCCATGGGGAAAACAACACATGCATGAAATCTCTCCTCACTCACAGATAACCACCAGGATCATTGCATCCTTACAGTTGGGGGCTAATGCTTCTAAAAGCCCACAAACACACCACCTTAGATGAGTTTTTGGAAATTAGTGCTATGCATAGCTTTGTAGCAACTAAGCTTTCAATTGGAAGACCAGTGTTTGGAGACCCCAAAATATTTCAGTGACACCTGCTTCTTTAGCCAGCTGTTCCCACTATATCACTGGGGTTTGGTTTTGCAGCGGTTTCCATGCTGCTCATTTTCATCTTGTTCTGTTCAGGAAGATGTCCTTATCCTTGAACTACAACCCTGTAGTTCATTAGATCATCAGCCCTGAAAGGTGTCAGTGGAGCTAGATCGTTGCTTATTATTGCCTGTCAACTGGTTCAAGACCTGGCACCCAACCCTGTCAGTGTCACTGGGTTAATAGCATGGGATTTCAAGCAATTCACATTCCCTTTGCTCAACCCCATAATCAATTTATGCATAGTGAGGAGTTTTCAGGACTTGTGTCCTGGTGTCAGCTGGGATAGAGTTAATTTCCTTCCCAGTAGCTGGTACAGTGCTGTGTTTTGGATTTAGGGTGAGAACAATGTTGATAACACACCGATGTTTTAGTTGTTGCTAGGTAATGCTTACCCTAGCCAAGGGCTTCTCAGCTCCCCATGCTCTACCGACTGAGAAGGCTGGAGGTGCACAAGAAGCTGGGAGGGGTCACAGCCAGGACAGCTGACCCAAACTGGCCCAAGGGACATTCCATACCATGTGACGTCATGCTCAGTACATAAACTGGGGGAAGCTGGCCTGGGGGGCTGCTGCTCGGGGACTGGCTGGGCATCGGTCGGTGGGTGGTGAGCAATTGCATTGTGCATCACTTGCTTTGTATATTCTTATTCGTATTCTTAGGATTTTATTCTATTTCAATTACTAAACTGTTTTTATCTCAACCCATGAGTTTTCTCACTTTTACTCTTCCAATTCTCTTCCCCATCCCACTGGGGTGGGGGGAGCAAGTGAGCGGCTGTGTGGTGCTCAGTTGCCGACTGAGGTTAAACCATGACAACTTGTCAGGTTTTATGTTTTCACAGGCATTGCTGTGACAGGTGAAATACAATGCTTAGGTTCATCAGGCATGATTTCTTTTTCTTAGCAGTAACCTTTAGGGTATCTGGTCTGACTGGCTACACAAAGTACAATTTCTCCACTCTGGGGACAGGTTTCTGGTCAGATGAGCTTTGTGGCTGGGCTGGGAAGCTCACCTAGTTAATCTCTCCCAAGCAAAAATTAAGTCCAACGTTACCCTCCGCACCCGCACTGAGCAGGTCCTGGCTCCTCTCCCAGTCCCGTGGGAGATGGCTCTCTCTGGGAGCGGAGGGAGGAGGATAACCCAGACTAGCTCTTGGCATACTTTTGCAGCATTTTTTGCAAGAGAAGAAATTAAGTTCTTCCCTACCCCTGAAGAAAAACACCTCAAAGGTTTTATCATCTCTACGTCCAGGTGGAGTTAGGATTATAGCTGTGTCTTCCTGGGTCTTCCAACCCAGTTTCTCGTCCTTTCAGCTCCTATTTTCTTGTCCTTTCAGCTCATGAGATTGTGCTTTCTTAGTACTGTGACACAAGACCGTGAGTGACTTTCTCCAAGTTACTCAGTGCGTACATCAATGCAGCCTGCCTGGCTGTTCAGAAGCTAAGCAAATATAAATGTTTTAGGAAAGGACACTCTCTGTTGCCCTGTCCTGGCAGAGTGAACAGCAGGTGTGCATGCTCTGCATGATGCCCTGGATGTAGCACCTCCAGGCCTCAGATTATTCACTGCCTTACGTGCTCCTTTAGGCCCTGATTCTGCAAAGCGTGAACTGGAGCAGCAATTGCGCGGCTCTGCAAAAAGTTGCATGGGGTGGAAGGAGGTCTTTCTGTAAGGTTTGTCACCTCTGAGCAGAGTAACACGGCTGGGCTGCACACACAGCAACTGCAGCTCATGTTCTCACTTTGGATAGGTATTTGAAACCACCACGCTGGAAACCGAACATGCCTCACACCCCAAAACTTCCTTGGCCATACCCACATTCAGTAGTAGCCAGGTGATGATAGCAATTTCCAGCTGCTCTCAAGTGGTATCGCTGCACAGCCTTTGCTCAGCAGCAGCTGCCAGAGGCAGTGACAGAGATGTAGAGACACACTAGGATGTCACAGATGAGGTAATCAAAAAGAAAATGAAGTGTCTTCTGCTTAGTTTCGTTAAGCTAAGGTCTACCTTTGCACCCACTTTGTCACCAGCTTTCCCCACATGTTTAGATGTGACTGGTGTTTGCAGCCTTAATTTGCTGCTAGTAATAACAGAAAAAAGATATCTATAGGTAGATGGATACACAGGTACTATGACTGATCATTTATGATATAATTTAATTTGCCTTCACCTTACTCCAGAGCAGACTCAGAGCTCAGGAGCACTTACCTGCACAAAGTCATTATGGGCTTATACAGAAATCTTTAATAGCGTTGTCAGTGCAGAGGATCCTACCTTGAAATCAGGGGAGAAAGAGTTAATTGGCTTTGGATTATAAATGTCACGTCAAAATAACCAAAAGGGAGCTCTACTTAGAACAAGTGAAACTCCTTCACCAAGAGTAATACAGGATGAGGATGTGCCAGATGATGGAAAATTTGGGAATCTGGGAGTGGGAATGGAACCCCTCTTCATAGGGCAGGTGGGGCGCATCCCCCGGGGGCATCCTTGGGGCACAGCGCCGAGGGCTGGAAACTCCCAGTTAAGAAGCAAGATCACTGTCCCAGCAGTGATCTTGCAGGGACATGCCGGAGGTGGCAGTCCCCCTCCCGGGGCCTGCCTGGTGGTGGCCCTGAGTAGGTCCCAGGGCATGGCTGCAGGATGCTCCATCCCCGTGGTGGTGGCCAGCAAGCCCTCTGGGCTGTGTGGCCAGGCGCCTGTACCACTGCCCCAGGTGGTGCTCACTGCCGGCCCCCCTGCGTGCAGGCACCGGGGGCACAGCACACCATTGACCATGCACATACAGTTTTCCTTCCACTCGGCATTATAACTCGCCCTCGTGCTATTTAAATTGCCTTCTGACGGCATCTTGACGCTTTGATACACCTCTCCGGCGTTAGGCAAGCCTATCAGTTGCCGACTTCAATAGGCTTGCAAAGTACTCTGAAATTATCCTCCTCCGTGCCCAGTAGGATAAGTTATTTCTGAAACGATAATCATAGCCGATATTTGAAAAGTGAGCTGTGGAGTTCAGACTAGTCATTTGTCAAGAAAGCTTATTGCTCAACTACGTGTCAGCTATTAACCACCACTCATTGAGCTTTGTGTGGCAGGAACATTGTTATCTACATAAAAATAAGACTGCCTCCTTTTTTTTTAATTTTTATCTGATTTAAACTATGGGATGCATCAAGTAAATACCCAAAATACTTATAATATTTACATAGCTCCAACAGCTTTTAGTCCAAGGGGTTACACTACAGTGGATTTTTCAAATTGGACAATCTCTCTCTGTTCATAAATATTCCACTTACGAAACACAAGTGGTAATGGCTCTACTAGAACCCAACCTTTACTCCCAAAGAATAAAAGTGAAGTAAAAGATACTGCACAAACTGGCTTTCCCAAGATGCGCGTTCAAGGAAAAATTATTTGCATATTACAAATTTTTACACTGCGAATGATACATCTTGGTTTATGACCATTAGGTTTCAAAGGTCACCTTTACATTTACCACCCCCCTCCCCGAATCCCAGAAGATTAAAAAAAAAAAAAAAGATCAAATAAGCCATGCCACTTCCAAGCAGAAACCAAGATTGGGAGACCTGGTGTCCAAGATCGACCTACTGGTGTTGCAGACCAGTAGCTTGCTCTGATTGCCTTTCCATTCCAAAAACATTTAAAAGGTTGGAAAATCCCTCACACGTAATCTGCATGATTTGTTCCCCTTGTCCAAGCCAGGCCGCGAACTGCAGACTCCTGCTGTATTTGCTGACTCTCTAATCTGATTTCAGAGGTCTGCAGCCTGTGGTAGGGCAGCCTGGGCAGGCTGCAGGGCAGAGCCAGGACAGTGGGGCAGATGGCTGGAGTTGCCGATCCCTCCCTGAAGGCTTAGGGAGCAAGTGCAATTCTCTGGCTTGTTTAGATTTTGTTCGTGTATGGTTTTGCCTCCACATCAGGGCTGTGGCATTGCTACAGTGAGGCAGCGACGCTGGGAAGCTTGTGAGGGGTTCAGCCGGAGCCTCAAGAGCATGCTCCAGAAACAGAGGGAGAAAAGTATTCGGACAAAAGTATTGTCTATGTGATATTCCAGGATTTATGGAGCCGAGGTAGGATTTTACTAGCCAAACATGTTGTCCTTGGTCTTATTTGTACTGGTGCAATGTCCTGGGAGCCCTAGAAGGGGGCACCCCAGCTGGGACTTCAAGGTCTGCTCAGAAGAAAGGAGATGGACAGAGAGAAATAGCAAGCAAAGCCAGTCAGCAGGGAAATAAAGAGAGACAATATGGGGACTATTAAAATTTTTAAAACCCTTGTAGATATAACAACCAATTACAGTCATGTAAGTATATTAGCAGATTTTTTTTTCAATAGCATTGGTAGTTTGTACAGGCAAGATTCAGGTATCGCTAAAAGGGGCAAAATAAACATTGGCAGGGAAGAAATTACAGTTGAGGCAGTTTCTGCGGGCACGGCCTGGGCAGGGATCCAGCAACCAGCCGGCGGTGTGAGAGGGCATTTCTCACCAAGCACTGGGGTCGGGGCCGAGCTGGGATGCACAGGGGTACCGGCCAGGCCGGGGGGCTACAGGGGCCCCCTCGCTGCCTCAGCCACCCTGTGATGAGGTTGTTGAGGGGAGGCCAAAGGTAAAAGCTTGGCAGCTCGCTGGTCAAGAGGCCTGAATTTTTATTCTCTGCCTTTGGGCTCCTACAAATATTTCCTTGCCTCCCAGATCGGGGCAAGACCTATGATAGAGGGGGAAGGACCTGGAGCAGAAGAGGAAGAATGGGAGACCTCCAGGCAGGCACATTGCAGGGACGAATAGCATTTACAGAGGAACACAGGTGCTGCACTGAGTGCTATGGCCACCGGCTTCCCTGGGAAGTTTGTTTTTCCTTCCTTCCCTTTAATTATTAACTCGCTGTTCAACTACAGATTGCAACAAGCAGGAAAGCCTAAAAACCAAACACGCTCTGCTTTCAAATGCCTCAGGCTCACGCTCCGTTTATTCAAGCTCTACGAATTACAGGGGGAGTAATAAAAAAAAAATACACCACCTTTCTGCTCTGGAAAGCAACTGTACAAATAGCACGGTACAAATTTGTGCCTCTTGTCTCTATGAGCTGGGACAAGAGGAAATGGCTTTGCAGCAAGAAAACAGCTGTAGTTGAGCACAGCTTTCTTCATCAGAGCTGATGCTGTCTTGACTATGTTGCTTGTCTCAAGCAGTTGATCCCTCCCCAGTTTCAAAGGTTTGCAAAGCTTTCTCAAGTGTTCACTGCTTGGGCTAAAATTCTGCAGACTTGTTAGCAGCTAGATAAAATTTCCCTTTTGTGAATGTTTAAGTGAATGCTGTTGCATCCTTTCTGGTAGCTGCCTGTATTGGGGAGGCCTTTCTTGTCATTCCTTGTTCTCCCTGCTGCGTGCACCTCCCTGAGTTTCTGGAAGAGGATTTAATCAAGAGGTAATAGCCCTAATTGACAGAGGAGCACAATTTCCCCTGAATTGCTGCCTACTTAAGGCAGAAACAGCTGTAGAGATTGCTCACGTTTAGCATCAGTCAACACTGTAATGAAGAGGATTCCCTGCCACAGTCTGGAAAACATACCTGAATTAAGACCTGCCTCCAATTTCGCTCGGGGTTGAGCTGAGGAAGAGTGTGGTTGCTGGGAGAGCAAGTGCTTGGCCAGAAAGGGTCCTACAGCAGAAGTAAACCCCTAGCAATGTCTTCCTGACGCTCATTTAAGGGAAAACCCCCCCAACCCTCTGCTAATTTCCATGAAATATGATCTTCATTGGACTGTAACGATGATGGGAGCTAGCCTGGAACGGGGAGATGCTTTAACCTCTTTTCAGGTTGCTTCATATGAGTTGTAAAGGTTCAGCTGCCCTGGTCCGTCACAGCTCGGATGCTGCCTGGTTTCCAAGAGCTGCTGCATGTTCTGACTATCCAGGCAAGGAAGAAATCCTTACTACGTACCATAAGGAGAAGGCCATATCATTTTTGTCCTCACAAAAGCACACAGTTTAAAATATTGCTGTGGCTTTGTTCATACGTTTCTCAGGGTTAAGGAGTAAATTTCTTACTATGGACGGTCTTCCACAGAGTTTTGCAGATAACAGTTTCTATGCTTCAAGTTGCCATAACAAATGAATTTTCTGCTTTCTCCTTTCCATGTCCAGTCTTCGTCTTCCCTTTCGCGAAAACCCTTTAGAAGTATTTAGCATCACAAAGGTAATCTGGTTTTTAATACTGTTGGTAATAACGGAAAGGGCATGCTCACATTTTTTTTTTTAATCTCCACAGCATTTAATTTCTTTGTCATGGTTGGTTATGACTCTTTGGAAACCTGGCTGTAATTTGTCTTCTTTGTCAACCCATTCCTTTTATATTGTCGCACTCTTTGCCTCGTGCTGTCTAATTAAATTTTTGCTCCTTAAGGGATCCACATGCTTGGCAGCAGCTTGCCTTGATGAAAACACAACTATGAGTCATTTGTTTTGGGGGATAAAAAGCGAATGTATGGAGCACTGTGGAGCCTTTCCTACTTGATGAAAGGGGATGTGTCATTTAATTCCTGCCGATCAAGACAGTCTTGTCATAAATTGATTTTTTTTTTTCCTTCTTGACATGATTTTTGGAAGCAAGCCACTAAGGGTATAAAAAGGGTATAAAAAGCAAGAAGAAACTAAATATAAGTGACTATTATAGCCTGTTTCTTGAAAAAGAATGAGGCTTATCTGAAAATGCTGGCTTGAGCACATGTTTTTCCTAACAACATTTCAGCCAAATTTGATAGAAGAGCAAAGGGTCCCAGCGATATCAAGTTCCTACAAGATCTATGAAAATAAATTATGTCTGCCAAGAAGGCTAGTTGGAAAACAAACTCAACAACTATTACCATGCCAAAAGCCACACAGTAGAGACAGGAGGCCAGCAAAGACCAGATGAGACATCAGTAACGTACACTTTGACCTTAGAAGAAGAACCTTTTTTGGCCAAACATTTCTTCTTTAAATCCCGTAGCATTAAAAAAATTAATCACATGAATGACTTCATTTCATCCATGCAGTTGTACGTTGGATTGCCCACATTAGCGTGGGATTTCACCCTGCAGCTCCTGGGCCAACTTCTCGTTTGGGCTGATCTTGCTTACTTAACTGCTGTGCTATCACTTGAGAATTTGGCCCTGTATTTTGGTGAGGATTTACTGTAAACCTGTGTGCTACAATAGATGAGTGCTTCTCCTGTCATCCCGCATTGTGTTTTGGTTCTTTTTTTAGCTCTCATCAGCACATATGTGGGAAATATTTTTTCACGTAGAAGACACGAGCATCCAACAAAGACTATTACAGCCTTCCCTGTGCTTTCATGGTTTTGTGGTTAGGCTTTGGACAGGTTCTTTGTTCTGCCATTTCTGCTAGGCTGAAAGTTTTTTGACATGCCTTTGGGAAATGAGAACACATCGTGTCTGTTTTTTCCCATAGGCACGTTGAGTTTGCATTTAGAGATACTTCCAGGTGCTTGTAGTGCCCTGCATTAACGTGCAGGAACAGGAATAGGAACCGGTCAGGCTAATCAAGGCTGACAAAAGCCACACGTAAAGAAAAAACTGTATTTGGCAATAATCAGAATCAGGGAATGGTTTGGATTGGAAGGGACTTAAAGATCATCTAGTTCCAACCCCCCTGCCGTGGGCAGGGACACCTTCCACTAGATCAGGTTGCTCAAAGCCCCATCCAACCTGGCCTTGAACACTTCCAGGGAGGGGGCATCCACAACTTCTCTGGGCAACCTGTTCCAGTGTCTCACCACCCTCACTGTAAAGGATTTCTTCCTTATATCTAAATAATCAGGATCAACTCAGGATTTAGATTTCTGAATTAGTCTGGAGGAGGATGCAAGATGAATGCTTTCTGCTAGGGGTCTTCTTGCTGTTGACCTGCTGGTCGCCAGAGACCTGGTCTATGACCCTGGGTCCCTTGGGATGGTAAAACATAAGGGAAGTCTGCTTTGGATGGCTTTGAGGCTGGCTGATATTTTGGCCATTAAACTTTGTTTGAATGACTAGCTGCTGCATTCCTGACCATACTAAGTTAAACACATAATTCAGACAGGCAATACATTGTCCAAGGCAAGGATGAAGTGCAAGAGTTGCTGGAGGCCACTCATCTTCTTTGGAAGTAAAAAACAAAGACAAATCCTTTATGGCTGTTCAGGGTGAGGTCCTGAAGATTAACTTCAGTCCCTTCCAGCCATAACTACCCAGGTGGTTTGGGGGCAGGGGGATTATAAGAAGGCTAACACCTCTCTTGCCTCATCAAATTTACACTTCAAAAATTTTTACACATGGTCTCTTACACGCTTACAGTTAGGTGAGGTTAACCAACTTTTATCTGAAAGTCTTCTGTCTAATTTTAGTATAATTTAAGCAAAGTGAAATACCTTTCTGTGAAAGCCTTGCAAGCATAATGGCAATGTGCATTTCCCTCCGTATCTGCCCAGACATCATTGGTTTTATGGAAACTTTCAGTAATCCAAACCCAAAATTCATAGCCTTTCCTCTATAAAACTCTTCTTGTCTAATTATTATGAGAATATACATAGAGCTTCATTAAAACTATAGCAAAGAGCAAGCAGGGAAGATCCTAAATGATCTCTATACAGAAAGAAAGATGTACAGCAATATAAGAGAGGAAGGCAGGGACTGTAGTTCCTGTTGCAATAAAATTACTTCTTCAGTGCTGAAAGAAACCGTCCTTTTCGCTAAGTTTTCACCTCAGTATAAAAACTTTTAGAAAATGCATGGAAAGGTGTCCATAATGTAGAAGAAAGAGGTTAAGGACTGAGCAGAAGAAAGCACAGGCAGCTCACAGCAGCTGTGCAGCAGCAGGTTGGAAGCTGGACGCTGAAATGGTTAGAGAGAAGTCATAGGAGTAATAACAGCAGCAGGTGGATAACGCCAGCAGTTCACAAACCTGTGCTGGTGTGCGGCTGAATTATCCTCGATTCTGCCTCATATGCCCCAAACAAACCAAACCACGGAAGCCCCTCCAGCTGATGGAGAATTTATATAAACTTTAGTGTCATAAATCCCCCGTGCTTCACTGAAGCCTTATGGATATGTAACACACCTGGAAATCAAAGGCATTTTCTTACAAGTAGAGTAGAGTAGAGTAGACTAGACTATTTCAGTTGGAAGGCACCTACAACAATCATCTAGTCCAAATGTCTGACCACTTCAGGGCTGACCAAAAGTTCAAGCATGTTATTAAGGGCGGTTTCCAACTGCCTCCAGCAATTGCCCATTGCTGGAGGAGGAGAGACAGAAAGCAGCATCTGGGGTTTGGGTTGGTTTATTGTACGTCTACCTTTGTTGCAAAGTTTTCCCTTCCCCGCCCCCGATTCTTGATGGTTCAATAAAAGGTGATGAATTAGCCTCTCTCGCTGGATGGTATTTCAAGTTTCCTTCCTCCCTCAGAGCCGTCAGGAAGAGCTGTGCCTCCCAGCTTCCCGACGGGCTCCCTTTTGCATTGTTTTCCCAGCTGCTCCCGTCCCCTGGCATTTAGTGTCAGCTGGGGATGCTGCAGAGTAGCTGGGAAGAAAAACAGAGCTGAAGGACTACAGTGGTCATTAAGAAAAATAACAGCTTAGAGAGTGCAGGCTGAAAAAATATAATTATGAAGCCGTTCGCTATTCAAGCAGAGACAACTTCCAGTGCTGATAACATTATTTATCACTTGTATAGCACTTCAGACATAGTCACTAATTAATCCTTGCGACACATCTGGAAGTTATGCCAGTGTATTACTGTCTCCCCCTTTTACTGTGCAAGGAAACGGAGACATTAAGAGCCCAAAGAAGAAATAAAGGTCAAAATGAGCACTAAAGCAGAGAGATGCTCAGTCCCAGCTCACTGCTTGTATCATGAAGGACACTTTCTTTCTGTAGGATGGTGAAAACCAGTACAAAGGGGATTCTTTACCCCTCCCACTATAACCACAAGCCTGTACAACATAAATCACGTGAAAAAGAGAAAAATGGCTCAATGTTGTTAGACAAACTCATTGTACAGAGGTAGCAGAGACCTTTGTTTAATCCAGCTCTGCAGGCGATCCCCATAGCTAGGGGAGCGGGGCAGGGGACTGCTCTCAGTCTCGCAGGAGAAAGCTCCCCTTGGGTTTTCTGCCACTGAGGCAGGCTGCTCTGCCTGCTGCCTGCTGGATAGGAGACCCTTTTGTCCCTACACAACCATGAGAACCGAAACCAGACTGCTGGCAAAGGGGAACGAGGCAACACATCATCTTATCACTCAGGGTAATAGTGCTTGAGGGGAAATACTGCCAAAAATAGGCAAGAAAACCAGGGGAGAAAACCAGAAACGCTTGAGAGCCTTTTTGAGCACCCTGGCAGTTACTGAGCACTGTCTTCCAGAATTAGCCTATTTCCTCTATTTAACAGGGACAGAGGGAGTTAATTCTCTCTTCATTCAATTTGTGTTAAGCTTTTTCTTCTCATGGCAAAACCTAGACAGCAGAAGCAAAGGAGATGCAAGCTAGATGAGGGTGCTGGTTTAAGCTGGAGTCACCTGAGCAGTCACTTTTGGCAATCAGCAAAACTGTTCTCGATTTCTCGAAGCAGAATCGTTCATTGCTAGAACACCCTCATTTTGCATGTTCTGTGTGCCGATACCTAACACAGTATAATGGAGTTCACGTCGGTATCAGCAAGACCACAACAACTGCTGTAACACACTGGGTTTGCAACCCAGCCGGTGTGATGCTGTCCCCAAAATCTCATGTGAGGGATGTACAAGGGCAGCTACGGGCTAGAGCGGGGCTGGAAGTTTCCTCTTGACCTCTCATCATTAGGAAGCTGCCTGCAGTGTGAGATCCCCGGCTAAACCTCGGTTTTATCACCAGCTACAGCTCACTCAAGAGAGCCCCACATGGAGGTCCCTTGTTCAGCGACCCGCTGCAGTGTTGAGCTCCATGGCCTCACTTTAAGCCTCTCCTTCAACATCTCGCGTTTGCTGTCGCTGGGTTCATTTGAGCGTGCTTTGCGCTGGTGTTTCAATACCCCAAGACTAGCAGCTCCCAATTTCATCTTTTGTTCCTGGGTAAGCGATCATGAGCTTTTCAATTTCTCTTCAAATCAGTTTTTCAGTGTCCCTAGTGTTTCTTAGCACTTATTGTTGAATCTTTTTTGATTTGCTTTACAGTCTTTTTACGTGCCTATCTGTTCATCTAACCGTCCATGCTCTAGAAAGAAATTTCTGCAGAAACTGCCAATATTTCAATCCAAATTTACTTGCAAATTAAACAAAAGCATGCTTGAAAAATTATCCACAGCTTCTGGTTTTTTTATTGTAGCCCCAAAGATCCAAGAATCCTAATTGGTTTGTAAGTATAATTCTGATTTTACAGTTGATACTCATGAATTTATGCCTTTTATCAGCTACCTTTTCCCTTTTCGTTAATTACTTTTTGCTTAAAGGAATTGTTTCATCTCTGGATTTTGGCACACCCTCTCCTTCCATTTGGAAGATGCTTACTGCATTTCTCTTCCTAGTTGGGCACACACTGCATAGCAAAAATATTAAGCCCGTTATCAGAATATATGCTTTATGTACTTCTGAGCAGCTGACCTGAGCGGCAGGATTTCTCCTTCACCGATGGTGACAGTCAAAGGCAACGTATGACCTGGAGCTAAGGAAACCAGCCCCTGTAAGTTGTCGTGCAACTTCTGGTAGAATTGAGATGCAGAGAGTGAGAGAGGGGAAATGCTGCCAAAAATAGGAAAGGAAACCAGGGGAGAAACCCAGAAACACCTGAGAGCCAGGTCTTGACCTTACAAGCAACAGAGTTGACTCCTGTTTAGCTTCCAGCCATTTGCGGCAAAACAGGCGTACGGTATGTTTGTTAAAAATTGACCTTAGAAAGAAACCTTTCATATTAACAAAACCGATCAGCACTTGCTTGAATAAATAATCACCGTTGTCCTCCCCCTCGCCCTGCCAGACTGCGTGCTGGTGCTTTTTCATTTGTTCCTGTTCAACGACAGTAAATGACTTTCCACGCTTCCGACCAGCCCCTTCAGCTGGTGCCAGCTGCAGTCTCACTGTGACAGCAGCTGTTGGACTGAAAACAAACGATCGAACTTCTCAGGTGATTGCACTTGTTGTCATACCTGCTTAAATGCCACCTTCTTGCCAAGAGAAAAGCTCTTTACCTCGGGGATTGCTAAGGGAGCTAGCAATCAGGGAACAACGAATACAAATAATCTCTCAACGTAATGACCTTTTTACTTGGACTTGATGCACAACTAACGCGGTGTGGTACTTACTTCTGCTCCCAGTTTCTCCAGGAGATGATGAAAAAAATTGTCAAGCTCCTTCCCTTCTATGTAACCGTCATCTAAACAAAAGTCAAATATATTAATGGTCAGGTGGTACTTGCCTGAGCTCTGGGAACCGGGTCTTGTGCGGCGTGCAGGGGGGCTCAAGGCTGCATGGTAGGGGTCTCAGCCGGGGGCCCTGCCTGCCCACTTGGGGGGTTTCCTGTTCAATTTGATCAGTTCACGTCTATGTGGGTGCTGGGCACAGCGTTGTGGGGCTCCCTTAGGAGGTTTCCTTACAGAAAACTTTTCAGGAAAAAAAAACAAACCCCAGACTGCGATCACAAGAGGGAATAGCAGAAGTGACGTGGAGGCGATGAAAAGGCCAAAATTTTGGCGTAAAAAAGGGGACTTTCAGACCTGATGTTAGGGCATGAGGAGGAGGAGGAAGAGGGGGGCTCTGAAACATCTGCAGGACCCCGTGGGGGTGAAGCCTGGACGCGCTGGCAGGCACCCACTTGTGCAGGCACCCGTCCAGGCACCCACAGTCACTGCACCCCCCTGCACGCGCAGCCAGACGGGCTCCCACCCAAACGGTCCCCCTCCCCCTCACGGGGCACCCACCCGCGTGGGCAACCCCTACGTGGCACTGCCCA
>NW_008824908.1:2026992-2029111 GCF_000699105.1 Pygoscelis adeliae | reverse complement strand
GTTGGCGGGAGGGATCTCGGCCTTGCCAGGTAGGCTGGAGAAGGGCCCGACCCCGCGGCCGCCGCTTGGAACGAGCCCTGCGCCCCTTGCAGGCGCCCTTCAACGTGTCAGGACTCCCCGAAGGAAGGCAGAAGCGCTTGAGGGAAACGTGAGACTTCAGAGAAGAAGTGGTGTTTAGGGGAAAAAAATAAGTTGGCCAGAACTTGTAGCCTTCCTCCTCGGCTTACGAACACGAAGCAGCAGCAGCAGGCGGCGGGGGTCTCGCGCCTCCTCGTCCCTCCCAGCCGCCAGGAGGGTTTCCCTCGCAGGAATGAAGAGCCACAGAATGAAGACGGATGGAAATCTGCACCCTCTTCCTCCTGTAACGCTAGTCAAAAGAAGTGTTGGACGTTAGCCTTGGGGCTAGAGGTCCCAGTGCTGATAGAGAAAGGCTGATATTTATATTCATGGTGGCCCTGCTTGGGACTACATGAGGTTTGAATGTCACCTGTATATTCATCTGCAGTGGTTTCAGGTGCCTGGGACTGGGCTCTGCGTCTTTGTGTGTGCTCCCAGAATAATTTCTGGCAGCTTTATTATCTCCTTTGAAATCCCTTACAGATAGTTTTTTCCAGGTTGCTTTTGATTCAATATATGTATTTTGATTTTATGCAAATACTGATTGCTTTAGAGAGGCTCTCAGAAGCAGAGCAGAAAAGGCTTTTAAAAAGTACTTGATGTTTGCCCTGAGCAGGCTCCTATTTGATCTGAGAAAAAAAACCCAACAAAAACCTGAAGTACTAAAAATTGAGTTTTACTCAGGAAATAGCAGGTCTGCAAATTACATTATTTCAGAGAGATCACAACAGCGATGTCCAGCTTTTCCAGCGTGGAAAGGAAAAGGAGACGCTGCGGAGCTGATGCCTTTAAGCAGCAGCGTGCGAGCGGCTCGGTACAGGGGTTCCCTGGCCGGCAGCCCGGGGTCGCCTTCGGACTCCAGAAAAACGATGGTCAAGATGTTAACCCAACGGCAAGGCTAAAAGCAGCCCCCGGGTTTCATGAGCGTGCTCAGACGGGGGACCCCAGCAGCTCTCACAGGTAGGCTCAATAGATAACGACACACGAGGAAGTCTGAATTTTTAGGGGACACCTGCACAAGTCCCTTGCTGGCACGAGCAGCCGCTCCACAGGTTTCTCTTTGACCCGTCCTTGCCTCACTGCCAAAAGGCATTTCTGGCCCCGGGGTGATGTCCCGTCCCCCCCCCGGAACCTCTTCTGCAGCCTCTTCTCCCCAGTGCTTCCCACCACGGCTCCCCAGCAGCGGTGGCCTCGTGTGCCCCGTGGGAGCTGCCTGAGCTCCTGCGTGGGATGAGGTCACCTGGCACAGCCCCATGGCACGGTGGGGCATGAAGGCCACTTTTTGGCTCCATCTCTCTTCCCAGGAGCCAGAGCCCGTCTGCCCCAGACAGGGAGCATCCTGATGCAGGTTTAGCAAAGAGCTGCCCATCAGTTTCTAGCAAGGTTTGTAACCTGGCTTTGGAAAGCATCACCATGGCTGATACCAACAAGGGTCCCTGGCAGTATGATCACGACAACTAGTTTCGTACTAAAAATATTCTTACAAAACTAACTGAAGAGGAAATACTACCCGTGTTTTGAAATACTTGCAAGGGGAAGCACCGTGCCGTTCGACAGGGACAGAGACAGCGAGGTTTTATGGGAACAGATGCAAACCTCAGGGCATTGAGAAGAGCTTGTCACGGCTGGTTCTCCCCCATGCCCTCACAGGAGGAAGAGCAGGTAAGGAGCATCACCTTATTTAAACTGCCAATATTTACTCAGGATCTCACACAACCTCAGTGAAACCAGGTCCAGGTTGGAGGTAGAAAAGGCCCTTAAAGCTTAACGGCCTCTCACAAAAACTCGTCGTTACCTGTGCATGAGGGTGTGGATGATCCGTGTCCGTCTGTCTGAGCACCCCTGTCCTCCCACGCACCCTCAGTGCTGGCTGTCTGCCCCGGCAGAGAGAGGCTTTGCTTTCACACAGCGTGTCGTGGTTTAACCTCACCCGGCAACTGAGCACCACACAGCCGCTCGCTCACTCCCCCCCGGTGGGATGGGGGGGAGAATCGGAAGGGGA
>NW_008824908.1:2018772-2025854 GCF_000699105.1 Pygoscelis adeliae | reverse complement strand
GGCTGTGCCCCCTCCCAGCTTCTTGTGCACCTCCAGCCTTCTCAGTCGGTAGAGCATGAGAAACTGAGAAGTCCTTGGCTAGTGTAAGCACTACTTAGCAACAACCAAAACATCGGTGTGTTATCAACATTGTTCTCACCCTAAACCCAAAACACAGCACTGTACCAGCTACTAGGAAGGAAATTAACTCTATCCCTGCTGAAACCAGGACACAGCAGCAGAGCATGCTTGCAAAGGGGAAAAAAAGGAGCGGAGATGATGGCCTCCTCTTCTGTTTACACCAGCTATGCCTTTGCTCCCCCCCAAAACCCTCCACCGACATACCCTGTAGATATAGGGGCCACCCCATAGACACACAGCTTAACCGCTCTGCCCCCCGATGTATCGCATAAGATGGATTCAGGGGTCTTAGGGGTGGAGTTGCAGAAATTTAGCTCAAAGTGACTGGAACCAGGTAAGCTGAGAGAAACCCCGGCCTGCGGTGAGGATCCGGCTGCCCCGCTGCGTGGCTAAAATGGGGTTCTGCTTCTCCAGTTGCTTTAGGTGAGTCAGTAGAGCACGAATGAAGAAAAAAGAAAGACAAAACAGCTCGAAGCAACTTTTACTGGTTCGGCAGGGCCTTCTGCAGGGTACCGTAAATCTGAGGAGCATATTGAACTGTGGATCTATTGCCATTAGTGTTAAAGCAACAAACTGAAGACAGCTGCTGTGTGTGCAGCTCACGTACCAAACTCAGCAACCGCTCTGCCTTGGCTTATTTCCTTAAAGGAATAAATAAGAATGAGAGGTAGGCAGTATTTTAAAAAGTAGGGGATGCTTTTGATTAAGGACTTCTCCTTTGGCTCCGGCTTTGCCCTGCGCAGTAACGCTCCAGGTAGAAGATCTCAAATCTGTGTTTTGAAAAGCTGAAAATGAAAAAAAAAAAAAAAAAAGGCAATTGAATTCTTTTGCTTCAGAGCATTATAGATTTTTAAAGATACATATTTTGAAAACCACACCACTGCCCCATTATGGTTTTCTTAAGTTCAGAAGTGGCTTTAATGTAATAATACTTGACAGGATGATTTTTTCCATTAAGGCTTTGCGATGGCAGATCATTAGTTCAGATGTTTCTTTTATTGGTTTATTTTCAGATTATGGCAATTAGACATCAAAGAATAAAAACTGTCCCTTTTTTTTTAATGTGAAGCTGGGTGTGTAAAATAGCTTTGCAAAAGTATAAAAATGGCTATTTTTCTAGAAACTTGTTTTATCTGTGATCTGCAAGGCTCCTGAAAAATGCAACCAAAAATTTGGGATATAGATAAGTAAGACTCACTAGGAAGTGGAAATGAACAACTTATTCCCCTCCTTTCAGCTCAGGCAGTCTGGTGTTGGTGGGTACCAGCCCTCGCTCTCCCGCTCAGGGAGCCTCCGACCCGGCTTCTGCACCTTCCCAGGCGCTTCTCTTCCACAGCACCCCTCACCCTCCCCAAAATCCTGCCTTGAGGAGTCCCACAGAGACATTCTCATCTGCAAAGAGGAGAAAATACCCCGGATCCACCGTGACTTTGGTGTCATTTGGCTAAGTCTTACATGAATGTGCTTCAGTAGGTGCCTTCACGCTGGAAGCATTTGCACGGCCATTACACAGCCCTGCTGCGGGTCTGGGAGCCCTCCAGCTGGGGGGCACAAGCAACGCCGTATTATTTAGCTGATGCTGATAATAAATTTAAAAAATGGCAGTTTTTCCAAAGCAAGGAGCAGAGTAAGGAGCAGGTGGCCAAACCCCAGGCTGGGATAACTTTGTATAAAGGCTTAATCAAGCAACTGGAAATGGGAAAAGGTGCATAAAAGTGCAGATTGCTGATTTGCAAACAGAAAAAGGGACAGCTGACAAATGCCTCGTTCTTTGGGCCAGACTCGAAGTATTGATGTCACACATTTGGATTTCCATGACCACAATAGGGAACCAAAACCAAAATCAGCATCTGGATTTGTGGCATGACTTTGTCCCTCACCTTTTCAGAAGATAATTCCAATAGACGCAGACATGGATTTATAAATGGAAATAATTTTCCTCATCAAATGGCGTCAGCTACCCTCAGCTTTGCACTGACCGGAGACGCCGAAGAAGCCACCGCTGGCACCCATCAGAGTTTCCTCCCGCACTGAGCATGTGTTTTGGAGGTAGTTTGGGTCCTGCACGGGTTCTGCAGGAAGCCCAAGCCCAGATTGGCACAACCCGTCCCCCAGCACCCGATTTGCATTCATGTGGTGGGAGGCAAGGGTGCCAGAGGAGCAGCTGTGCACAGCTGGGGCTGCGGAGGGTGGGGACGATGTGCTGCTGCCTGGCAAGCGGTCTGTGAGCATCCCGGCAAAGGAAAATGCTGGAGAAGCAGATGAAAGACAAACTGAAAGGGAAACGAAGTGGAAATAACAGAGTCAGTGAATCCCCCTACCATTTGCCTGGAAATCAAGTCAGAGATAAAGCTGTCTGCTGCAGAAGAGAAAGACTCTTCTTTTTTCCAACCCCACCCTCAGATGGGTACAAGCTGCTTATTAGCAGCAGACCCCAACCCCCACCTTCCAACGCGTCCCCCCGCCCCCTCCCTCCCTCTGCCCAGCAAATCCCGCATCCCTGTGCCAGGCTGGATGCTGGCTCCATCCTTTCTGGCTCAGCTGGTGCGGGGTGTGGGGGTGCAGGGGTGCATGGATGTGCACAGCCAGTTGAGGTCCCGGTACTGACGGATGTGATGTGACATGAGGACAACCATCCCACAGATGTTCCCATCCACAGATTCCCACCAAGGCCAGGTTTTTCCAGCTTTCCCTGTGCAGCCCCCCAAACTGAGAGGCATCAGTCCTCTGTCCTCTTCTCCATTTTGGACCGGCGATGGGGATCCCATGAGTGTTACGGAGGAGCAGCCAGCCCCTTCCCACCGGGATGCTGCTGGAACGGAGGGGTCAGGACTCAGGCCATCAGATGGGATCTAAGAAGAGATTTCCCGAAGGAAAAGCTGACATTTCCCCCAGCCACATGCTGCTCGATGCTACCCAGCCGGGGGCTGCAGTCTCAGTTACGGTTAATGACTTTCATTATTTCAGTCTTCTGCTAGAATTTAATGTTGTCTGAATCAAGTGGGGGCTGTACAGCCTCCCTGGGGCTCTCCCCTACCCACCGCTGGGTCTTACCCACCTAAGCAAATGGGAAGGGGAGGAGGCACCCCCCCGAGCGATGCTGAGCAGAGATTACAGAGTTAACTTTGCTCCTCCATTCAGTTAAACCAAATTGGATTTGCCAAGCTGGCAGCCCCTCTCCTGCCTTCTCTGGCCGGTATCAATCTAATTAAAACGCTCGTTCTCCCACGCAGCTTTTCTTCTCTTCAATTCAACTTACTGGAAAAGCAGAAAAAACAGGCTCTGAAGGGTCGGGGCTGGGGTCAGCTGGCAAAGCTCATCGCAAATTGCCAAAGCAGCATCAGCACAGCGGCATCGGAGTGAGGACCCCGCCACGGGGCTGGGAGGGACCGTGGCAGCATCTCTGCTTTCCCACGCAGGCTTCTCAAGCGTAGGTGCTTGAAACCTGCATCGAATAAAGCCCCAGGACAGCTGATATAGGGGTGTCAAAGGCAGAGTGGCTTTCATGTCTGGAAGAGACTCTTCTCATATCGGCAGGAGCCTCTTCAGTTTGCTGCAGGATACGGCATAAGAAATTAAGTTTTGCGATAGCACAGCTCTTGCAGAGACACCTCTAAAAAAATGCATTTTCCCCTTCATCTGCCGTGCAGAGACTCACACTTTGTTTTCTCTCTCCTTTTGAAAATACAGGGTCTCACTGTTCAGCTTCTCGGTGCTGACGAGCATCATTGCTCTTACAGCAATTTCTGTGTGCTACTTGGCACCGGGGGAATTTGCAACCCCAGGGCAGGGGCGGCCCCTGCCCCTGCGGGGTCTGTCTGATGCAGCAGGAGCAACCACGGGTGGGATGTCCTGGGGCAGGGGTGAGCCGGCAGCCCCAGGTACGGCGAGGCAAAGGGACTTGCCACAGGCTGCCCAGGGCAGCACAAAAGGACGGCAGTCCTAGTTCCCTCCCAGGCAAGCACCTCGTCCCAAGGACCAGCCTGTCCCTGGCTGCGTGCTGATGGAGAACCGGCAGCTCTGTCCTGGACACAGAGGAAAAAAGTTGGTTTTAAAAGATTTTGTTTAAGCTGGCAGAGAGAGAGAAGCCCATCCCTTCTTTCTTTTCCTCCAAGCCTCACACAAGGGGCCTGAGCTCTGCCCTTCCTCTGCACCGGCTGGCCGGGGCGGCACGTGCCTCTTGCCACCAGCTCTGGTTTCCTCCCTTCACCAACGTGTGACCCAGGAGCCTCTGGGATGTCTCACATCCCCCAGGGACACTTGGACATGCCCCCCCCCCAGCTGCTTTCCAGGGACTTGCCACCAGCTTTTATGCCCCTCGACTTGTTTCACTGCCCTGCAGCTCACCATGAGACCTCACTTTTGCGTTTCTTCACCCCGTTGAGATGCCTGTTCCCGGGTCCCTGAACACACAAACCCTGCTGGGGATCTCCCGAGGGCACATCACACGTGGCTCCACGTCCTTTGCCAGGTGCCACTGGGTTTCAGCACAGGAGCCCCTGCTGAAGCTGGCACCTCTTAGCTCCTCCTCTCAGAGCCTCAGAAGGACAACCTGGGCACGTTAGCCTTTCAGCACGTCTCAGAATAACCCCAAATAAATAAATAAATAGCCAAAATAAATTACTAAAACAAACCACTGCCTCCAAGATGAAGTATTGCCTTCGACACACCACGGCCTTTCCACCCTTGTTACGGCCCGGCCCCACACCAGGACGAGGGGCAGCCCCATGAGGACAAGCCTGCAGCCCCAGTGCCTTCGGCCAAGGTGCTCCAGGCAGTTTTCCACCCATTTCTGTGTCTCAAGGGATTGGGATGGGGCACGGGAGGGAAGCACGAGATGGCGGGAGTCCCACAGCCAAATCCACTGAAGTCTTGATGCTGCCAGCAAATCCTCAAGGCTGGAAAACTGCTCTTCAGAGCTGGGGAAATCTCAGTTTCGTGAAGAGAAAAGAAGATTTCCATATGCAAAGATCAGAGCAGCGTTTTCAGCTGCCAGCTGTCGGCAGTGCCTGCTGAAGTGAGGCGCAGTCATGGCCTGAGGGCCAGGGAGCCCTGGCTGTTTGGTGAAGCTGGTTGCTCTCAACCAAAAATGAACGTAGCCCTCTCTGCTCCCCGGGGAAGTCTTCCCGGCCGCTGCGGGGTCCTGCCCTGCCTGTGGTCATGATAGCCTTGGAAATGTTGGACCCTGGTGGAGGCTCAGGTGAAGAGTCACTTGCCGTGGCGCTGGCGAGACGCTCACGTCGGGAAGAGGCATGAAGGGCTGCAGGAGGATGGGCACAGGGATGAGGAGGAAAGCCGGGAAGGTGCCTGGCAGATCTTCCTATGATCTTACACCCAGGACGGGGAGGTGGAGGCCAACCCAAGGCAGTACTTTTCTCTCTTTAGTAGGACACGAGTTAACGTTTATGCGACAGACTGAAGGCATTTTAATTATCCAGTGAGCAGTTTCTAACCTTTGAGAGACTCGCTGGCAATGCCATTGGGGCATCCAAAGGAGTTAGGAGGGTTTCGGCTGGGCATGGGCTGGGCAGCGAGGCCCTGGGCGCCGGCTGCCTGCCCAGAGCTACGGAAAGGGCCCACAGGGAGGGGGCAAGGGCTGGCGGCGCTGAGAGGGAATGATTCAGACAACTGAGTTTTGTCATCTCCTACGTCTGAAGGAAAGAGAAGGTCATCACCATGTGTTTACGTAGCAATTTTCATCCTCCCCATTTACAGACTCTTTCTTAGGACGGAGAAAGACCGCTCTGCTTTCCAGGCCTGATCAGCAAGAGTGTGACATTAAATGATTATCTCTGGTGCTCACCTGCGCTGTATTTGTTAGAGATCCTCTGGGCCACAGCTCCAGGAGAAGCGAAGGACAGCGTCGCTACCTGAAACCTCCCCCCAGCTTCAGTACGAGCAGAGGATAATCTCTGGAGGTGGGATTTGGGCACAGCCCACCTGGCATTAGCATCCCTGGGTGTGGGGAAAGCAACACGGCTCTCTCACGACCACAAGAAAGCAGCATTTCACACGGGAGCAGAGCTTTCTGGTATTTGCCTAGAAAATGTTTCTCAGTAGCTCTTTTTTCTATGCAATAGGAGAGAGAAATAATCTCCACATTAATCAATTAATAAGCAGCGGCAGCAAGAGCTCACGCCGATGGCAGATCTCAGTTAAGTGCGGTGCGTCGTGCAGATTTTTGACTAATGGGCCACATTAATTCCCAAATCGTCTCAGCCCGGCCGGATAGCCCTGGTGGAGGGGAAGGATTTAAGACAATTGCTGTTCCCACCTTAGGAAGCAGCTACTTACTGTTGTTACTGCACATCAGGGAATACTTTAAAATGCTCAAAATCTATCAGCCAGATTTTAACCTCCTTTAGTAGGGAGTGGGAAGTAGGTCCCGCAGATGTGGTGTAGAGCTGTCTGAGTTCATGCTGGAGCCTGGCAGCCCTTCTCCAGCACGTCTCAGATGGGGAGGCGCTCCTGCTACATACATCACGGGTGAAATTCTTTGATGGCAAAACCTGAAAACCAGATTTAGGAGCAGAAAAGGGCAGGGCAGCTCCCCCCAAGAGAGCTTCTTGCCCCTTTTTCCCCAAGGCTGGATCAGGTAGGTGCAGCTCTAACTGGAGATACCGGTTCTAGGACCCCTTCCAGGGCAGCATTTCTAACCGGGTGACCAGGGATGCTGGGTCCTTCACTCTGATTTAGCTGTACAGTACACGTGCTTGTGTGCGTGGAGGGATGCAGAGGACCTCGCTGTCACCTCAGATGCTGCCCCCCCTTGCCATCACCTCCAAACACAGCGAACATGCAACGTGCAGCTGCTCTCTTGCCCAAGACCAGCCACGGTCCAAGGACCAAACCATTCTGTCGGACATAACCCCAGCTGGACCCCATGAGCCCTTTCTGAGTGACCAGACGCACAGCACGGTGTTGTCTTCCGCTCTCGGCTGCGAGAGGAAGGGCCGGCGGCG
>NW_008824908.1:1996901-2017694 GCF_000699105.1 Pygoscelis adeliae | reverse complement strand
GGGGCCGCCCCCGGGAGAACCCCCCCCCTCTTCCAGCCGTGCTGCCGGCAGCAGGGGCAGAAGTTGGCGTGGGAGGTGCTCAGGCAGCACCCAGTGTGGGACAGGGAGGAATGCAGAGCATCGGCTACGGATGCCCTGGGAGAACAAGTAACAGCACTTTTTTCCAGTGGTACCACTAGCTGATCTCTCTGTTCAGCCTACCCAGGAACTCCAGGGATCTCTGCCATTGGCATCCCACCAAAGCAGCTGAACGTGGCTTCCGGGCTCTGCCCCTTGCCCTTCCAGGGCAGCGCACGGTCCAGGACAGGCAGGGAGCACAGGGGACCGACCGCAGAGCATCCGCGAGGCGGCTCAGGCAGGAGGGAGGCAAGAAGAGAAACGAGGAGGATTCCCCCAGCCGTGCGCCTGCTTCGGAGGGCCCGCAGCTTGTGGAAAGGCAGCGCCTCCCCTGACCCCCCAAACCTCCCAACCAGCTTGGCTTTGCACCAGGGTACAGTGGTTGTTACTTCCCCGAAACACACTGGCACTTACCCGAGGCCTCTATGGGCTCAAGCCACTGAAAATAAAAGTCACTATTTCTTAAATGTGGAAGAGGTACAACGGGGGTGCTCTGGACGCAACGTGAATTCTTTGCAATCGGGCTGACAGTGCTGGGCTCGCCAGGCAGAAAAGATAGTAAAGAAATGAAAATTATCACTCCTTCCCACACCCAAAACCACAGACGCACACAAAACCAAACCCCAGGTCTCCACGAGCTCACACTAGCACTCCCCTAAGGCTGTTCCGCCACCACTCAGCCTGCCCACAACACGCTGATGGCTGGAATAAAGACTGGAAAGGCTTTCCGTAACTCATACGGAAACACACTGCTGTCTACTGAAATCTTTATACTCCAGCAGACAACTATTACAGCACTATAGCTTTTCTTCTTCTTGTGTTTATCAGCGCAAACACATGCTTCCTCTACAGCATTTCAGACATCCCTGTCTTTGGTTTACTGATACCAGGGTGATGGGCGCACGCTATCGCCGTGGTTTCTCACAGCGGGACCCGTACAATCTCAGCTGACTGGTGAGAAGGACATCAAGCGCAAGTGAGAGAAATTCTCAGCACTTGGAAGTTAGAGTCTATTTTCTTTTTAAATTAATACCACAAACCTTGCTGTTAATTTTCTTGAATTCACAAAACCAACAAATCAGGCACCCCTTCTTGGACACTTACACTACTCAGGCAGTTGTCTTTTCCATGTCCTATGGGAATAAAAACTGCAGTTTATTTATGACTGGATTATTTTTCCTTTCTAATACAAGCACCTCAAGTTTTCCTTTGCCATTTGTCTTTTGTTCTCACTGATGCCCAATAAATCAAGAATGTATGGATGCGAAAGTGAAGAGCTGTCTCTTAATGATTTCAGACGAGTACAGAATTTCAAGACGGTGCAAGCGCCGGGCATGAACCCCCAGCCTTCAGGACCTCTTTCCCACAGCCTTGTAGCCTACTTTTGAGATGTAAACCTCTACGAAGTGCTTCTAAGACGTTCTG
Source organism: Pygoscelis adeliae (assembly GCF_000699105.1). Taxonomy (NCBI): domain Eukaryota; kingdom Metazoa; phylum Chordata; class Aves; order Sphenisciformes; family Spheniscidae; genus Pygoscelis; species Pygoscelis adeliae. The sequence continues at coordinate 2,016,152 of NW_008824908.1, read as the reverse complement.
GTATAAAAGGCTACTGTTTTGGCTTAGCAGCCTGTTATGCTGCAATAGGAGGCACGTGCACAGGGATCAGACAGAAGGTCGTTGGACAGACGGGTATCCGAGCATATCTACCCAGGCAAGAAGCCACAGCAGGGCCAGGGAAATTGCTCTTGGGAGCGAGTTACCAAGCCAATTTTGTTCTGCCCTATGGAACCAAAACAGAGAATTCAGGTGGCAGGTGTTCCTGGCTCATGTGAAGGCCGCTTTGCTGAAGACCCCACGGGAGGAGGTTAGCAAAGAGATCTTCTTTCAGCAGTTTTACGAAGATGATGTTTTTTAGCAGGAACAGACATTTTACTAGAAGCGGAAAAAGATTACACGGGTTTTGTCTTAACTGCACGCTTTGTCTAGCTGACACAATGCCGTCATTCAAAGGGCAGAGACCGTCAGACCACAAATAGTGCCGTAAAAACAAAGACTAGTATTTCAGTTGTAAAATCATTTTTTATTGTTACAAATATACATATGAATAAAATCCCTTCAACCTGTAATGTAAGTGGGTAGCTGTGAAATTTGCACCCCCTCCCTCAAAAGCTGAAATGTTTTTACAGATGTCGAACTATTTTTCTCGTAGAATTACACATTGAAAGGAAGCTAATATGCAGACAGAACTGAGGAAGGCCTCTAGAAAACAGCAATATTAATAAAATTTCGATTGCCCTCATTCCAATCAACTATATACATTAATATATGAATGTTGGAGCATACCATGATTATAACGTCATCCAAATTCTCCTCTGTTGTGCTTTTTGACAGTACACAAATGTAAGCGTTGGAGCTTTATGTACAGTACGAGAACAGGAAGAAAGAAGCTCCCGATGGGAGAATGTAAAAACCATACCCAAGCATTTAATATATATAATCTATACAAATTATTTTATTAGTGTGCTCTTTTAATATAATTACAATGTGCAATTGCATACCGCAAGAATATATTTATAGGTAAGTCACGTGCAGATTTGACACATTTACATTCAGCAGTACAACACGTTACCTGCTGTACAGTGTATTAGTGTAAGACAGTGTCCAGTTAATTTGCTTTGCTTTCTAAATGCCCTAATGCAGGGCACTCTTTGTAGCTGCTTCAGAGAAATTCAAGTAGAATACATGAAAGAATCACTGGCTTTAGCAAAGGCATGGAAAGGAATTTGTACAGAACAGAAATTAAGGACCGAATCAATGGCAAGTGAGTGCACTGTAAATCACGATTGGAAGATCAGGTTTTCTGCATGGAAATGTACCTGTGGTGAAAAAGCAGCTGGCTAGAAGGGCTGTTGATTGCTGTACCCTGATTGTTATAAAAAGCTCTTGCGCTACGAAGCACTTGTATTGATTGCTAAACAAAAATAAAATCTTTATCTGCTTCTTCGCCAGAGTCACTGGACTTGCTTCCCTGATGGCCGTCTTTACTTAAGGACCTCTGCTTCAGTTCCTGGAACTCGTGAGACTGCTGCCCAGGGCTTCTTTTCGCAGCTGTATAAAACAGAAACAGGTCTTACTAATGATTGTAGAAGAGAGAGGAAGAAAATTAATTTAAAAAAAGTCATTCATGCACACAGGACCTGCTCCCACTGAATTCATTTGCACTAGTGGGAGTGTCACAGGCCCCTTAGTTCGTCAACCCGGAAAAAGGTGAGAGAGAAGAGAGAGAGTTTAGGCGAACTTTATTCCACTGTTTGCTGGCAAGTAGGCAAACTTGAAATACGAAACTCAGTACTTCACCGTGACATGGATAAACATTACAGTTAGAAACAGCCTAGAGACTTTCTCCTCATCACACCACTTCAAAACCAGAACAGCATTCTTTTTTTCAACTGGGCTGGATCTCAGACGATGCACTCCTGACCGCTCAGGTGGAAAGCCTCGCTGGGCACCCCTCAGACCAGTGGCGCACGTCCCAGGCAGGCCTGTCTCCCTAGCAGGACGCATTTATACTCCCCCTTTTGACTCAGCAGCTTTAATCAGGACAGATACTCACCTTGGCATCCAAGTTACCTGAACTGCTGCTCCCTGCCCCACCAGCACTGCCAGGTCCCGATGCCCTCCCTGTTCCCTGATGGGGGGGACACCCACGTCTCTGAGCCCAACCTGCATCTCTTCCAGCTGAGACCGTGGGCTCTGCACCTTGGCGTGGAGAAAGCCCGAGGACATACCCACTTCCCATGACCTAAATGCAAACAGTACCCATTTTGTTTGCCCAGCACTCTAAAATCTCGGTAAGGCCGGGGTTTTCCCCAAACCTATAAGCTCTGAAATAAATTGGAAAGAAGGTTGTAAAACCTTGTTAAGATTTCTGGTCTAATCAGTGGTCTACAATTGCTATGGTAACAAGAGAGTTATTATACACATCAGTGGGGGTGATGTTACGCAAAGATTGATAGCTTTAAAAATCTCATACTTCCAATTAAAATGAACCTTTAAACACACAGTAGCCCTTAAATGTGACTTTGTTGCAAGTCATCTCATTTCACCCCCACAAAATTATATGTTACAGTTACGAATCTTCTTTGCTCCACCATTTCAGATAAGGATGTCCGGCTTTGGTTCGCACTCATCCTTGTGCCTGTTCACATTTGTGCATGCTGCTCTTAACAAGGCACCAGCAGCCATGGTGGCCATGAAGCACCACCTCTCCTTCCCTGTGTACCGCTCACCTATAGCCTCACTGGCACAAGGGGCAGCCTGCCCTGTCACCAGCGTGCAGCTCCAGCCACAGCAGGGGCAGACAAGCAGCAGGCTTGTCGCTGCCGCATCTCCGTGGCCGTTTCAAATTGTGCCAGGCTGTGTTAGGGTCTGCCAGGAACGTGGAAAATGAAGAGAGGAATCCCGAGGGAGCCAATGCTGCCAAGCTGCTGGGGCAGCCTCAGCAGGGATGCTCCCTGTATCCCTGGGGATAGAGCACGGCTCCCCAGGCAGCGCTGGTGCATGCCAACAGGCTGTGAAACAGGGGACAGAAAGCTCTGGCCCGTTTTTGTTTCGCACAGGCATTGTCCAGTTCTGGATCTCTGCCGTGACGAAAGCAGAACGGACACATCCAGCACATGTCTTGCGGAGACCCACCTCCACACACACGACACATTTGCTACTCAAATAGTTCTCCTGAGTCCAAAATACCTGTTTCCTTATTTGTGCTAGCCAAAATATGGGAGGAAATGAGAGCCAGCAGCTACACGCTCGCTGCATTCTTATCCCGGCTTTGCAGGTTGTGAAAGAAGAGGAAAGGATTTTGAGAAAGGTTTATAAAGCTATTTAATGGAATCGGAGAGGATTAAGATACCTAAATTCTGTAAAAAAAAAATTTAGGCATTTCTACCTTTGCAAACACCACTGCTTTTCAAAGAAATAGGTGCCTGGAAATTTTTGAGTCGTTCTTGATACTTACAGCTCCTACTAATTACATGGCCTTTGTTTGAGCCTCCATTCACTCTTCAAACAAAACCCAGAACACATCCTGCAGCAGCCATTTTAATGGCCTGATAAATTGAGATAGGTGGTTTGCCCCCAAAATACCTGAGAAATGTATCAGGCATTTAAGTCCACATACTGCAAGCAGGCTTCTGCCACAAGAGCTTACCCTTGCCCCGATGAAACCATACACAGGTGACCTGCGTAGATCTGCGGCAGCATCTCAGTTTTTGAAACTTACTTTATCAGAGAGATATCTTAGAACAAACTAAAATACAATAATTTGATTATGACGGGGAGGAGAGGCTCCATGTTTGGGTGGGCTAAGTTTGATCTACAATATGAAAAGGAAATCAGTTTGGGCTAAGGATGTTACATAAGGGATACATGATGTCTTACAAATAGAAAAACTGTGGGTAAATGTAATTGCATAAGATGTTCAAATACCTCAATAAAATACTTCAGAAAAAAAGTAATTTTGATTCATTGTTTAAACAAACCAGGTAAGAGGTAAAGAGAAGCATGTAAACATGTACCATTTGAGAACAGGAGCTTTTATATTTTAAAAACACATTGATCAACCAAACATTTTTCTAGCAAACTCATTCAGTAGGCTATAAGTCAAAACTGCTCTTCAGGAAGTGCGGCTTAAGCATGCAGCACCGTGCTGGGTTTGGGTTCTTTTGGTGGTTTTTTGTTTGTTTATGCAGCTGAAAAGCAAAGTACTATGTCAAAATACGCTGATTTATCCAGTTCTCAAATAGTTTTGTGAGCGATGTACTGAAACTGGCACTAACAATATGCAGGCTGAAGTGTATTTTGAAATACTTCAGTACACGCATCTGGAAAAGGAAAGGTATGTAAGTACACAAAGCAGTGGACAGTCTACCTGCAGCGTACTTACACGGCAGCGTGCTGGCGTCACTGCAATGAGCAATCACGGTTTGTAATGAGCCCTCTTCTGCAGAGGGGCTGCAGGTGCTATATGGTACTGGTCACTGGTGTTGCCATGAAGGAAAAATGCACCCACATTTCTCGTCTGGAAATTTTTTCACGCCATATAGTTCCCATGGGGGCAGAAAGATAATTAGCATGCCATGAGATTTTTACCTTTCTCATAATCCAGTGACAAACCCACACCCTTTTGTGGCTTCTTTGCTATTACAGTTCCTTAGCGATTGTTAGTGCCAGTTATGAAGCACCGTCTCGATGAAAAATGAAAACTTCTAACCAGAAGTTGGCTGTGCCTTCCTCTGCCCAAGCACATTAGCTTCCTCTTCTGCACTGGTAGAATACTGCCCCGAAGTGGTTTTCACGCTGCCGGATGGCTTGGCACAGTCATGAGCTGTATCTCTCTTTTGACAATCTCCTGTTTGCTCTAGCAGGGAAAAGGATTCATTTATTCCCTCTAAGCTGTTCCGTAGGCCCACATATAGAAAGTAAATAAATAATTTCACTTATCCATCCCGTTCAATCAATTGTTCAAAGAGTAGTAGTCAATATGCCAGATGCTTGCTTAAATTTAGTCCAGATATTTGCGTATGTTGGTAACTGCAGCCCGATCTTACAGGTACGCCGTGTAAAGAGGTGTATTTTGAGATTGTCCAACATAGTACAGTTAAACTCATTAACATAAAGCAATTCTATAATCAAGTATCCTCTAATTTGCAGCTTTCTTTCGCAGGAGATACAATTTCGTTTACTAACTTAGGCAGATTTGCAGTGATTTACCAGTTGCAGACATAAATTGAGCATGCTAGCCTGAAAGGCGGCAGAAAGCAAGGACAGAGGAATGACTGAATGAAGAAGTAGAACAGTAATAAATAAAATGGAAAACCTGAAAAAGAATAAAAAATAAAAGAAACAGAATGTAGTCCTTCCCAAACAATTTTATGCAAAGCATAGCAGCTCCATAAGGACCTGGAAACCCAATTTTAGCCATTCTAAACTATTATTGATAAAATTCGTACAATGCAATGTAGCGGCAACTAGAAAACCCTGTGTTTGGCCAAGTTGTCTGTGGAGGTCTAAGGTAGCAAGGAGTGGGGAAAGCACAGCGTCTGACCCCTTTTGCGTAAGGATTTGCAAACAGAAAACATGTTTTAAAAATAAAGTGATTGTCCCTCTCCTCATGTGACATGCACAAGTTGCAAAACCTTGTCAAATCTCTGCTGTGTTAGAGATTGCTGTAACACAAAAGAATTGTAGTTACGATCCCGTATTCCCTGCTTCTCCAATATGTCCCCTCTCATGACAGGGAGATGTAGAAGGCATATAGCACAGAAACGGTGAGGTTAACCTCAAGTTGAAATGTAGCTGCGACAAATCCTATTACATTGTGTTTCTCTAGTTAGGTAGTAGCAAGTTCCCTCTCGCAGTCTGGTGAAAAGCTGGTGAGAAAACAAGGACCCTAGCATATGCAGTTAGCAGACAGCAGCTCAGAGAGTCCGTCGCGGCAAGAGCCTTTGACTGCAACCATTCTCAAGATGATGGCTGGCACCAGTGTAGTGAGTCTGATCCCTAAGCTGTAGCCCAGTTCACCTGTCTCAGCACAGGCTCTGATGGGACTAAAGGCAGGAGAATAAACAGGCTCTATTCTGCCTTGCAGCCCTCATAACGCCACAGCCACCGAGAGGCACTTCAGACACCCTGCTGTCTTTTCCAGACCCTGAACCACAGACTGTGGCTGCTTTTAGCAACATGGACCGTCTCAACCCTCAGCCCTTTCCAGACACAGGAGAGGTCCTTGGGTGTGTCGTGTCCTGCTAGCTCTACATAATTCAGTGAGATTGTGGTGGTTCTGCTGGGCTACCTTTATGGCACAAGAGCAGCCCAACGGTATCATAAAGGTAGCTGAAGCGAGAGTCAAAACCTGTAGACAAAAACCCTACATGTGCTGACATGCGGTCACCAAATGGTAGCCACCGCAGCAACAACTTTCCAAGCAGAGCAACACCCAGGCTGGGAGGTAAGTTGTTTCATAAAGGAAACGGTAGTTTTAGGAGAGAAAGGGAGAAGCTTCTCAAAATATACTTCTGGACCATCCTGCTTTGGGGATGGCTTTGCTCCTCCTCTCATCTAGAGGGTAACTGTGGGTGGGCTCTGTGGGCAGCACAACTGCTCAGTCTTCACAACCCAGTGTTACGTATCTGCCTTGACTCGTTTGCCCCCATCCTACACTATGAAAAACTGCTGGCAGAGCGTGAAAGGGCACCCCTTTATCTCACAGCTTAAGTGATGGGAATCACCTTGGATGTCTTTCTTGAGGAGCGTCACAGGAAGGAAGAGGTCTCACCCCCAGATTTCAAACGTTGTCATTTGTGCCAGCTAACACCACGCTCAGCAACATTTCTGTGACTACTCCTCCACGTGTCCTATGCTATCAGAGGAAGCCTTAGCTCTTCTAAGAGCCAACTGTGGGCAAGGAAATGCATCAGCAAAAGTAGAAGTCCAGCGCACACATGAAAAGCAGCAAAGACAAGGCAGCAGCCTACTGTTGTGCATAAAAGGTACCAAGCCCTGCCCTGGCACACAGAAACTCATTGCCCGAGGAGGAGGCGAACTCAGTCACAGGCAGCGACTCCACGGAAAGGAGGAGTACAAACAGAGCAACAGGCTGGCTGCAAGGAACAAAGTTGTGGCTGCTCCCCTGGAAGTGTGCTGAACCACAAAGCTGCATTTCACATTATTGTGTGTGACCAATACCAATCAGCATCTCGATTCAGACAAACTAAACCATAATATACACAACACAAGAGTCCCTTAATTGTTCAGCTACATCACTAATACCAAGGGATTCATCTTTCACTTGGTTTGATCAAAGGAAGAAAATATAAAGCACCAACCCAGGGGTGGAGATGATGAGGAATAGGTGACCAGATACACTTTCCTTGCTCTTTTTTCCTCCAAATGAGTAACCCTTTTCCCTTCCAAGTGAAAACAAATCAGGGGACAATGACACATTGAATTCTAGTAGAAGACAAGCACGCTGGAACAACAGTTATACCAACACTCCTACCTTCTTGAGAAAACGATCTGACTGAGGGGCTGCTCTGACCATCCTTTTCTTTATCAGAAGGAACTTTCTTCAGCACAGGTGGAAGGAGGGCAACTTTTGGGGAGCTGGGGCCGGAGGGAGACTCCGGAGCATCCTCTGTGGAGTACCATGAACAGAAGGGTGAGAAGTTATATTTGCGCTGTAGCTCACAGAAATGGTGCTGTTATGATGGGCCAAACCTCAACACAATACACAAACAAGAAACAGCTAGAATCTGTGTCAGAAGAAGGAGGATTCAGGAATTTACATTATGTTAAGAGAACGCATGATGGCCCTCAGTCCAGGTGAAAGAATTTTAATAGCCAAAGCAAAGATCTGAATTTCAGCATTTTTAACGTGTACTGCTATTGTAGCACAAACAGAAATCTGATGGGACCAGCTGAATTTCCTGCAAGACATAAGGATGCAATTTGTAAAGAACAGCTGAAAATTATTTTGGATGGATTTTTGAAAATATTTGTTCTATTTATATTTTTATTGTCCTGAAACATAATGAAACGATCAATTTAGATGTCCTGTTTCACAGTTATAAGACATAAAAGTGAACCAGGGAAACAAATTTCATAAATAGCCTACAGAACTCTGTACCTCCAGGAATAAATTGCCAGTACATAACATGATAGCATCTGCAAAGATTTTCTAAATAGAAGGAATACTTCATCTTTTAGACTGTGAGGAAATCTGGAACTTAAATTCAGATTCATAGTTTAAACCATCTGGATATCTTATTTCTCTAAAAGGCTGGATATGTGTTATGTATGGCATGTTGACTACCATCTTTACAGCCCTTACAGGAACAGTCCTTTTCAGTCTTCCACTAGACAGCCTTCGTTTGGACAGTAGGGAAGTACAGCTACAATGGATTACTTAAACTGCTTGCATGTTTGCTTCCCAAGGAGTAAATAGTGGCATATGTATGCAACTGAGGAACTAGGAAGATACATTAGTATTGACAGAAGAAAAAAGGAACTCACAGTATCACCTGTATTGCATATTTGTACAATGAGTTAATTCAGTTGCATACTGGAAATTAATAGGAATTTATCTCTGTTGAGAAGCCACCACAAAGGAGTCAATCTTTTTACTTCCAGCACAGAAAAGTGATGACCTTCCAAATGCAACTTGATCTGAACAGGTACACCAATTCTTGGACCTTCTCCACGCTTTTGATGTGCCTGTGAAGCCAGTTGCTTTGGGAAGCTCGGCATCAACACATGGATGAGCACAGTGCTTGGCAAGCACAGCTATATATTTCTGAACTAAAGCTGTTATGTGCTTTATTGAGGAACCACTTTCAGTCTTTGATAATTTGTGGACATCGAAGCTGTGTTCCTTTGCCCTCAGATTACTCGGCAAAAATTTGCTACCATTAGTTTGGCCACACCACTGGAAACAACAACAGGAGCAAGAGCGTAAATAGGATTATTGCTTGGCTTCTTCATCACGTTGCCTGGGCGTGCTTAGCCAGCAGGTTGCTACAAGTACTAGGATAGAAGTTAGACTGCAACAGAGATGGTGCTGCTTTTACTGCCACCCGAGGAGCTGGCCTATTACAAGTAAATATTAATTACTCTCTGTGTTAAACCCACAGTATGCTCTCTCTGCAGGAAATAGGAGCTGGCAGAAACAAATAGCTCAGGTCTTTCTGATACCTAAGATTTTGAGATAACACTCTGCCTATTTTACGGATTAAGCATCACCAAATAAGCCATGCTTTCCTATTGTATCCATCTTTGTAAGCATCTTACCCGACACGTCTCACTTTTATGACCATTTCTAAAATGGTCAATAAAATAAACTTAAAACCATCTAAAACCTGAAGGTGATTCTGTATTTGAACAACATTCTACCAACTGGAGTGCAGAGACTAAGTAATGCTCAGGTTACACACCAAGGGCAGGGAGGAGGCTGTAATATCCCTCTGCCCCCTCGTCCTCACCAGAATTGACATCTTTCTAAGGTCAACAGTGAGTATGGGAAAAGCCTAGAGGTCTGCAAGCTCTCACAGATGGCTATGCTCACGTTTTTCAGTCATTAGCAATTAATAAGCTGTATTTGCCATAGCTACTGGGGGAGTCAGTAACTAGCATTGAATCCTCCTCAACTGCAGTGGCCGTACTTTGGGAAGACGGGGCTGTGACACTGGCCTATTAAATAGCGGACAGACAAATGTATGGGAGATCCGCTGAAATACTTCCCACTATTGGAAACCTTGAGATAATATCTGGGCAGGAGGTTAGGACAGAGCAGAAGTTAATAGTCATTCTATTGGCAGTCTTGCAGGGTTATAAAAGCACAGTTACAATTATTTCCAGTCAAAAGCAGTAAGGAAAGAAACAAAGGCAAAATGAGGAAAAAGAGTGTGAGACAGAGTCGTGTGGTTTGTGCAAGTTACCAAGAATAACAGGCATTTACTTGAGGGGCTAAGAGCAGCCTGCCAGAAAACCCCAAGGACTTTAGCATTTAGAGCCAGGTGTTTAGAGAAAATACAGTTATTTTTGTCAGTGCTACTACAACAGGGCTTTGATGCTGAAGTAGCTTTCTATGCTCACCTCTTCCGTGAAAGCAGGCTAACTCAAAGCAGCTCTGCCGCTGCTGCTATTGCTTCTCCTCAGGCTTCACTATTGCGGATCACAGATTAAACCATTTTTTTATTTGAATTAGGGCAGAGGGAAGTGGAAAAGAAGGATGCAAATCAAGAGCAACTGACTGAAGAACCTGTCCCTCTACATTTAACTTCTGTTCAGGACGTGGCCATGGGTGTCTCCCCCATAGCCCACACAACCACCACTCAGAAGTACCCAGCTGGGGATAAGGAACGCCCAGAGAGCTCCTCACCAGTACGAGAGGCAGAGCGTGGTTTCTGTGGCACTGTGGGTCGTCCTGCCAGGCTGGGCTTTGTTGACTGCAGTGGGGGTTTTGGGCTGGTCGGTGTATTGGAAGAACTTCTTGCCTTTGCACCAGCTTCTGCCTTTGGTTCAGCTTTTGAATTTTTTTCTGATGATGCCGAGATGGAGTCACCTTTATTCGAGGCAAACCGACTCTCTGGAAGGGTCTGCTGGAGTTTAGGCACTAAAATAAATAGATACATAAAATAAAGTCTCCTGCAACACAGAAGGCTCTGTGCACAGATATGCTTGTGTGGAAAATACCATCACTAGCTCACATATCACTGCTGCATTGCTGTGTGAGTGTGTAAGAGGACCCCTAACATTTCATTCAAAATCACTGCGAGAAAAGCATCTAAACCCACTAGTTCTTACACGTGCTAAGCTTCATAATTCAATTGCCTCAGAGGTGATGGCATCTCCCCCTTTTTAAAACATTTGGGGTGATGGCTGGCTGGACCTTATTCTTCCTTCATACTTCTGGGAGCAGATGGTACAGCCTACCTGCTGAGAAAGCAGCGATGGATCAGTGGAAAAGGCAGCCTTTGGCTGTTTTGTGCCTCTACAGACAAAAGGTTGGCTATCCAAGATCAACAAAGAAATCCTGGCCCAGAAAATAAATCCCCAATGTGTGATCAGCAGGCTACATCTTATTATTTGTTGCTTTTAGTAAGCTCTAGAGGAGATTTTGAAACTTAGCCGAGATCAAAGTATTCTTTATATAATATTTTGATTTATCTAATAACACTGTATATGGATTACAGTTTCCACACATTAGCAAATTGATCAACATATTTATCCCAAACAAAGACCAAGGTATTTACAAGATTAAGCTACACTGACTTCCAAGCAATAAATCAGTCCTATCTAGCTGTGCAAGTTGGTAGAAAGCCTGCTGGACTCTAGGTTGCAAACAAGCAAAATGCCTGCCCTACTTTCCTACTCTGCAGCTTTCAGAAGGTTGAAGGCTTGTACATAGCAGGTATAATGATACTCTTGGAACTTGTATGTTAGCTTGGGACTTTCACCAATTGTCACATCTTTATTCTCAGAAGAGAATTACAGACTAACTGAAATGCAGACTGGTAGCCTTGGTACTTGGCAAAGCCAACTATGTGCTCACAGATGCTGACTTGACCTACCTACCTGCTATTCCCATTCAGAAATCCTACTTGTTACAAAAGTGCTGAGCACAGACATTTTAACGGCAGCAGGAGGGAGGGGAGTGTTGATATCGTTTGTCGCAAGCCCATCTCCAATACCTTTTTCCAGCTTATGCAGCTGTTTTTCAGCCCAGCTGGAGTTAAACTCTGGCAAACCATAGAGAGTTGTGTGGTGCATATATATTTGTGCGAGTGCGTGACAGGGAGAGTTTGTGTCTGCATGCATGCAATAGACTTTCATGCTGCAAGCAAAACAGCAGGACACCTTCTCCACCTGTGCGTGTGTGCATACAAAAAAGCAGGCAACATCCAGACATGAAGCAAGGAATAAAAAAAACCCCCTTATTCTCCTTCTGCATCATTATCTATAGTTTTCCTGTAGCAACATCCAGGAATTTTCCACTAACTCTCTTGCCTTCCTAACCTCAGGCCTGCTAATATTATTAGAACCCAGTAAGTTAAAATATATTAACCCAAAACAAAGATGAACTGTAGTTGCAACAGCGAAGAGCAGCCTTGGGGAGCTCTCAAGCACGAGTAGTAATGAAAGAACTGACAGCTGGAGGCCAAAAGGAAGGGGCATGCACAGCGCAGTGAGGTGGGGGTGAAATGTGTCATATACAGAGACAAGGACCAGAGAAAAATTGGGGTCAGACACCCCCAGCTACTCTAATGCCCCAAGCACAGACTATTCTTGCTCCTCTGACTTCAGTTTGATGATATCAGGAGACACACATAGTACACAAGGTCCTCCTCAAAGGATAAGCAGGCTGTAAAAGCACTGATTTATAGAGTTCAGGATGCTCTGAATATGCTGTCTTTTAAAACTAGCTTTAGAAAGGTATAAAACTTCAAAATCGATTTCTGAAGTGCTCAACCAAGATGGCCACATTTAGATTTTGATTTCAGCCTATGTTTTCAGCCTTGCTTCTGTATGTTTTGGCAACCCTATGTGCCGTGCTTGCAGGATACCTACCACTGCTATTGAGAAATCAGACCTGGATTTCCTAGTTCAGCCTACTCCTTGAGTGAGTGAATGTGGTATGCACAAACCACCAGAGCTGAATCCCTTTTGAACACTTCACTGGCCAGTTCCACAAGTATGCAGAGACCAGAATTTCATCTTGTCCTGAGATGGCTGCATTGTAGGCACTGCCACGTCAGGGCCCAGGACTACAGCTTGACAAGGGCACAGCAGGACTAAGTGCAGAGGGAATTCGTGCTGTAAGCACTGCAAGGCTGGACTCCACTTTGTACACGACGGAGAGTCGTTTTGTGCATGTGTGCAGTGTCCAGGGGCCTCCGCAGCTTTGCAGACAGCCCTGGCTTCAGTCAAGCTGGGTAAACCCTGGGAAGAGGCAGCTGCCGTTGCCTATGAGATGTCTATTCAAACAGCTGAAAGCCAGCACTACTCAAGCTGGTACCTGCACTGACTGCTATAAACTTGCAAATCGGTCATGTTTAGGTCATCAGGTGTATTCAGGAGTTTCACTTCTTCATGCACAGACATTTTTGCTGGCTTCTGGGTTCAGCTTCAGCTTTGCTGATCCCATTACAAGTCAGCACCCTTTGGAAGGCGCCCCAGGCACATGCACAGAGTACTTTCCCTCCTGTGTGACGTGGAGCACAAGAGTAAAAGCTGAGCCGTCAACTCAGCCTTAGAGCTGACTTCATGAAAAATGCTGTCAAACACAGTGAGCTCAAAAGTGAGCTTTGTTTCTAATCCTTTCCACTTAGCGTAAGTTCATATTTAGCTTAAGCAACTGTAGGCACACAATGTGGAGAGGGAAGTGAGACTTTGAGGTTGGGCATTTTGTGTTTTCTAGAAAAAGTTTATACCAGGAAAACCAAAATGTACCTGTACCACTTCCATCCAGTCGTTCTGAGCTCATCGCCGTGTCAAAAGACTCTCTGGGAGTTGTGTCATTCCCAAGTTTCTGAAAGAGTGAGAAAAGCTCTCATATTATTAATATATCTGTAACTAATACAACTCAGTGGTTCTGTTAGGAAAAAAGCTCTACTTTGGAAGCCATTAAGGCAGAGAAAGCAGCGATAGTAATAAATGGTAAATTTTCTCTCCTTGTTTCTCTTTCAGGTCTCGGAAATCTAAGTAGGAAGAAAACAACACTGATTTGATAACTAATATTGCCACACATCTAGCAAAGCTGCAATGACACCCTGCCTCCTAAGTGACAGGTCTGCTAATGTACAGGAGTTGGAACTAAAGGTGCTAGTTGGAAACAGTCTTTCCTCCGAAGACAGCTCCCTATTTAAAAATTCCTTGTTTAGGTTTAAAATAAAAAGTCTTTTTCTGAAGATCTAGATTTTGAATGTAAGACTGCTGAATGGATCGTATCCTCTTCCACATACAAGAATAACTTTTTATTTTAGATAAACTTACAACTACAGAAGCAGCAGTGCCCACATATTTACAGGATTTCTTTAAAATCAAATAGACTTTACTTCTTGAAAGGTGTTTAAAGGTACCCATCGCAAGGGCTGCTGGACGCTCAGCCCCTCTAAAGAAAGGGGGCCTCTTGTTTATGTGCTGATATTTTACCAAGTCTTCTATTGTCAAGAATGGCTTTCTTGTCAACCTGGCCTCAAAAGAAAAGGTTCAAAGACTTTTGTCATCATAGCTCTAACCTAGGTGAGATTGAAACCTGTGTATTCACCAGAAGTTCAGATAAGTAGCTGATGTGCTTGTTACAATCCGAAAGAGTGCTAGGTATAGCATGTAGATAAAAATTGGACAACAGAAAATGTAGGAAGGAAGAGAATGGTTACAAGTAGCAGGAGCACATACTAATTATAGAAAAACTGACGCATTTAGAGTGAATACAGTATTTTAAATATAAACATAAAGGAATGATCTTTAAATATCTACGCTAGCCACATGTCTTCCCCCTGTAGTGGTAATTCAACACAGGCATTTCAAGAGAAGCAGATTTTTGGGAGCCATGCAGAAAACAGTGTGGTTGGCCTTACAGATTTACCGATACCTCCATTTTGCTCATGTAATCTCACAGCTCCTAAAACAAAGCCTCTCTTCAATACAACAAAGAAGAGGATGGAGATGCTGAGCGCCTGCCATTCCTGCATAAGACCTGGTAGGGTAATGCTACGGGTAATGCTACCTCCCAACCTCTCCACTAACTACAGGTGTGTGCTTAAAATGGCACACTGCATTAAGGAGGATGCCATTAGAATCATCATTAAACTTCCCGTACTGTAAAACTACCCTGATACAGATGTAACTATCCACTCTAAGAGATTATATTTCTACAGGTTTTAAGCATAAAATCATCTGTATGTTAAAAACCACGTGTAAGCCAAACAATGAAGTCTTCTGGTCAGAAGCACTCTAGAAATGCCATGACTTGTAGGGTCAGAATGGTAAGCTACGGTGCCCATACAGACAAAACAAAGTCTCCTCCAAAGCCAGCAGGAACATTATGCTTTGTACCACTGGGTGAAAACTCAATTTTTATTCCCATTTCTTGACTGTCATTGACATTTTGGCTAAATTCTCACCTCTCCACCTCCTAAAGTCTTCGTAAGACTGTCTTGGCTATATATTTTTGAAGGGAATACCACTCTCCACTTACTGGATTTTTCTTCCACACCTTGGAAAAAACAACTTTTGAGAACAGAATTTAGCAACAATTTCTTCATGGAATGTGAATTCTGTGAACTTTCCCTGAAATACTCATTTTCCTTTGTAAATATTGAAGATACATGCGTAACACTCAGCTACAATAAATGACTTGAGAGCTGTATGACAATATGAAAACTAATTTCACTGTAACTCCTTCCTCCCTCCCTAGTTAGGGGACTACTGGGGAAATATGACCATGTACAGAGACAAGTACAAAAGCCACTGCTGGCATCTATTAGTGTAGTACTTAAAAATGCAATTAGGATGTTAGCATATTTGGCTACCTACTGTACACATATTACAAACTGCTTATGGTCCCGAGACAACACTAAACACTTGCTGTAAATATCTACTCTGAGAAGCTGTCAATCATGTCAGATAAATGCAGGTGAATTTATCACGTAGATAAATAATGACCAGGCTCTACTTTTAATAGGAATTCATGCAAGGTTGGGAAATACTGCAGAGTTGTGTGCCATCAAGAGTGAATAAACAGGTTGCAGATGATCTTGGTCTGGTCATAGGTCTTGCTTGAGGTATTTAAAAATCAGTCTGTAAACACTAGATGGAGCTAAAAGATCTTTTTTACATACACCAAGAGGCAACACTAATTGCAAATATGTGTCTCTACCATTAATGCCAATTCACACGTTGTATTCTAAGAAAAAGAAAACAAAAAAGCATTTACCATCTTTCCATCTACTGTGCACCTGCTCATCACTTGTATCTAACAAGACTGTGGTAGGGTATGAATGAAAACAGTAAATTCCTTCTGGCTTTGTTTTCACGTAAAATAGCTCAGAATATAAGCAGCCATCTGTACCTTAAAGGAAAATACAATTTTCTATCATACTGGAATTCTGATAAATTTGAAGATGTTAGGGAAGTTGATGTCATACCCATCCTAAACAATGTACAGCAGTGGGATGCTGTCTTCTGTAGCTCAACCACCAGGATACTGTATGATTTTCACCTTCATGAATATCATGAATAAAAGTGCAAACCTAAATTATTCGATACTGCAATCTAGGATGAAGTATGTGAAAAATTCTTTTGAACAGCAGTTCAATTTTGCGTGGTCTGGACAACGTTAAGAATGGATAGCTCAGTGCCCTACTATGTACAGATTCCTATTTCAATTCGTTTTTCTTGTCAATCTTTAAATAAAAATCATAACACCCCCCCCCCTTTGCATTCCATAAATATTTACAAAATCTAACAAAAAAAATTAAGATCAGTAACATTATTTTCTTGAAAATTAAACCTGAAAGAAGAGGGGTAACCCTTCCAATCAGTAAAAAAGCAAAGGGTGGAAAAAAAATACTGGGAAAAGGCAACAACTTTTCTTTTTGATAGATGAAATTCAAGATTTCAATCAATGCTACGAAAGCTCATCAATCAAAGAGGACTTTTACTCTCCCCACTTAAGAAAAAATTACACGTGCTAATATTCTACCTCAGCCACATCATTCCAGATGTGACTAACTTTAGATGACAAGTGTTAAGAACTTGAAGAACGCCAAGCATACACAATTTATGCAGTTGTAAGAATTTATGTAATCTGGAGTAGCTTGGTATTTTATAAGTTACAGGCAGAGCATAACACTCTTATTTAAAATCATATGGCATTTTACTTGAAAACTTGTTGTTTTAGAAATCAGTGAGACTATTCATGGGCACTACTCAGCACCAGTGAGAAAGGTGAGAATTGGTCATTTCTTTAGAAAAATCATTTTTATGCTGAGGATCCCTTTAATGAGCCATAGACTACTGTGTTAATTTGAATCTGCTTATTACAAGACTCCACTGTCTGCAGGAATGATTCAGACATCATGGCAAGCGCTATAAGACTATGAAGAAAGGTAAAAATGAACTTTGGGTGCCTTGCTCAGCCACAGCAAGACAATTCTGCAATGTGTTAAAGGAAGGAAACACAGCAAAGATTGCAGATGAGCTTTGTCGTAAAGTTAACACCTTCCAAATTACAGGGGATAATGGTGGGGAATGGATAGCATCTGAGTGCCCTGCACGTTGAAAAGGAAGAGAGGAGTGAAAAAAGGCTGATCCTTTGGTAATTTCAGAACATGCCAACTGCAGCTGGGAGGAAGCAGGGGATGATAATGGGGAAGTTCAATGGGAAATGAGCATCAGGCAAAATAGGTTGTCACAAAATGCTTTGGAGCAACACAAGGATATTCCACTCTGCACGTTTGCAAAGTGAAACAGCATCAGCACTTCACAGAGGAGAAAATTAGAGAGAGGGAATCCGGACAGATAATTGGGAATAAATTTTTTTAATGTATGCTTATTTTCTTTGAGTATTAGTATTTGTAATACAGAAATCAAAGGCATAAAAATAATTAGGTGTTGTACAAAAGGACATAAAAATAAAAAAGTGCAACAGGAAAAGTGTAAGCTGAATAGTTGTAAACAGTGTCTGGAAGCCAGATTTACTTCTCTGCATGGAATATATAATTTAAAATACAGTACATCTCTCCATCTTTCTACATCATCTTCCAAAAGAGAAGAGTACAGATAGCTACCACTGTAGTTAACTCTGCCAAACCCCTGAGGTACCGGTGTGCAGGGGGCACACAGTAAGAAGTCTGTCCTAGCTTTACCTTTTGTAAAGCATGCTTCCGTTACACGTGAACAAACCACACATCATATAGAGTGGAGACATCCAAGCTGTGCTTACTAGTCGCCCAAAAATTACTCTGTAATACATGCAAACAATTATGCGTCCTCTTCTCTGTTTGTGATGGCCTGACATCAAGCGCTGGTGTCACCTCCTCCACAAGAGGAGAGAAAGTGCAAGCTTAAGGGTGCATCTCCGGCTCCACATGTGCAGCCTAATCCTTGGCCAGGGTGTTCGTGTTCAACTGCCACAGCAGAGAGCAATCCTCTTGCAGGAACACCATAATCCCTGGTGGAAAGCAGGACTGATGTATCAAGCCCCAGCCATCAACCCTTGTAGACCCAACCCACCTCCCCTGAGGACACCTAGCTCTTGCTCATTTTTTCAACACCACAAGAGAAATCAAATTGCCTTCACCTTCTGAGCAGAGGCTGCTCTCTTCTCCTGCTTGGCTTTCATCTCCGCGAGAAGTCCACTGCCCATCACCGGCACGCCATACCTCCGGCCTCCTTGTGGGCTTCCTTTGCTGTCACCCCTCTCAGCTTTTGCCGCATCGTCTGGCTGCACCTCCTCCAGCGAGTCTGGTGTCTTTAATTCCTCAGATCGCTCTGTACCACCATTCTGCTCTGCAGGTTTTACCTCCTTCTTGCTTGTGTCCACAGCTGTACTTTTTGCAGCAACCTTGGGCGAGGAGGGCTCCTCTGCCACCAACACAGTCTGGGGACGTTCAGATTTGGAGCCTCTTGATTTGATTAAGTTAAGGAAGCCACTCTTCCTTGAGTCCCTTTTCTTCTTCTCATCACCTGCTTCACTGTGCTCACTGCTGTCTGAACTTTTAGTTGATGGTCTCCTAATAAAAGACATAGACATTTTAAACTCTTCTCCACTCCCCTCCTCCCTCTCTTAAATAGTACCAAATGACTTCTCCTGAGCAAAGCCAATCTTCTGTATGATCCATATGTTGCCCTAGGCCCAGTCATTAGCTGGTGTCTCTAAATTAAAAACTGGACAATTAACATTGATCATACTGCCTTGAGGATTCCTGTGCTGGCCTTGTGCATGGCATAATGAAGAGAGGCAGCCGTTTCATCTGCACTGGGCACCCAGCTGTTTCCAACACCAGACAGCTCTGCCCAAGCTGTCTATGCACACATGTATTGGGTTTGTGTGGCAAGGTTTTGGTAGCGGGGCGGGGGGTTACAGGGGTGGCTTCTGTGAGAAGCTGCTAGAAGCTTCCCCTATGTCCGACAGAGCCAATGCCAGCCAGCTCCAAGATGGATCTGCCGCTAGCCAAGGCCGAGCCCATCAGCGACAGTGGTAGCGCCTCTGTGGTAACATGTTTAGAAAGGGAAAAAAAAAACTGTGCACAACAAACTGCAGCCGGGAGAGAGGAGGGAGAATAT
>NW_008824908.1:1987103-1996823 GCF_000699105.1 Pygoscelis adeliae | reverse complement strand
GCAGGCTGTCCCCCTGCAGCCCATGGAGGTCCACGGTGGAGCAGATATCCACCTGCAGCCTGTGGAGGACCCCACGCCAGAGCAGGTGGATGCACCCGAAGGAGGCTGTGACCCCGTGGGAAGCCCGCGGGAAGCTTCCCCAGGGGAAGCTGAAGCAGGCTCCTGGCAGGACCTATGGAGAGAGGAGCCCACGCTGGAGCAGCTTTGCTGGCAGGACTTGTGATCCCATTGGGATCACACTGGAGCAATCTGTTCCTGAAGGACTGCACCCCATGAAAGGGACCCACGCTGGAGCAGTTCATGAAGAACTGCAACCTGTGAGAAGGACTCACGTTGGAGAATTTCGTGGAGAACTGTCTCCTGTGGGAGAGACCCCACGCTGGAGCAAGGGAAGAGTGTGAGGAGTCCTCCCCCTGAGGAGGAAGGAGCGGCAGAGACAATGTGTGATGAACTGACCGCAAACCCCATTCCCCATCCCCCTGTGCCGCCGGGGGTGGAGGAGTTAGAGAAAATTGGAAGTGAAGTTGAGCCTGGGAAGAAGAGAGGGGTGGGGGGAAGGTGTTTTAAGATTTAGTTTTTATTTCTCATTACCCTACTCTGATTTGATTGGTAATAAATTATATTAATTGTCCTGACGTCTGTTTTGCCCGTGATGGTAACTGGTGAATGATCTCCCTGTCCTTATCTCGACCCATGAGACTTTTCTCCCCCCTGTCCAGCTGAGGAAGGGAGTGACAGAGTGGCTTTGGTGGGCACCTGATGTCCAGCCGGGGTCAACCCACCACAACATACAATTTCACTCTGCTCTGTTTCCAGAGTGCGCTACCTCCGGTTTGTATCTACCCATTAGTAAAAGGAGAACAAACTGATACAGGCACACGATTCACATAGCTTTTGGGGGATCTTGTCCCTTAAGGGCTCTGCTTGAAATAGGAACTAGTTGGCACAGCCACCTTCTCTCAAGTAAGGAACACAGAGAGGTCACCTTTATAGTGCAGATGCTCATCCTCAAAAAAAAAAAAAAAAAAAAAAAAAAATCAATCCCAAAACAACCCACGGCCAGTAAGATTTTTCTACAGGCATCTTATGAGCAGAGTATTCACACTTGAGGAGAAAGCTGGGCACATAACACATCTGCATAAAAGCACCCCAGCTGGAGAGAGAGCCACTGGTGCAGCAAATGGAGCAAAGATCCTTAGCAATGGGCATGGCCAGGGACGGGTACACAGGGACAGTGCAAGTTCACGGGGACATCTGAAAGGAGCGGCTGGCAGGCACCCAAGGGAAGCACAAGAGGATGCAGTAGTCTGTGAGCACCCTGAACTTAACCTGGCTAATCCATTTTTCAAAGCTACCATAATTTTACCACTACACACAGTATATCACACACGGCTTCACATGTCACTATAGGTATTTATAACTCACAGTGACTTTAAAACATTTGCTTTTCCTGCCATGGCTATCTACCAGTTAACACCTACCATTTTCCTTAACGGATGTCACATACAGCACAGAAGGGGTCATTTCAAGTTGTCTGGAAATCACCCTAGCTTTCTCATTTATTTATGTAAGTATTTGTGTGTGTGTGTGTCTGTGTGTGTTATGTGCATGAACATGCATGAATGCAAGAACATCTAGATGCATGGTTCTGTAAATACACAACCAGCTACAAAGCAATTGTATAAGCTGTATAACCCTTATACAAAGCTGAAGGAGACATATCTTTCAGATGGATGTATTGCCTAAATCTGGAATACTACAAATTGGTCAAACACGTCTTTAACATATTTCTAAAACAACATAAAGCTACTGTCACCTATCAAAACACTGTGCCCAACAGAAGTCCTTACTAGAGATACACATATGTACTACTAGCACTGGAGAGGCGATCCTCAACCAATACACAGCTCTGCTTCAGCTCTAATGAGCTCCACTGAAAGGTAAAATGAAGTCAACTGAATTATAAAAATACACACTAGTCAATACCTGCCCGCCCCGGTATATTAAAGCAATTTATTTCAAAGTAGTCATTTTTAAGGCAGGGTAATTGAATTCACAATGTCTTGACTACTATGGTATTTTCTGACTTTGACAACAGCAACCCTGGATATTGGGAACAGAAGTCAAATACAACTTAGAAGTGCTACTTGCCCAGCTATCAGGATGTGGGGTTTTTTTTAATTTAATTTAAAAAAAAAAATTTGGACTTACTTTGAATCCATTTTTGTCACTTTCTTAGTGAAAAATTCATCCACGCCTTCATCCACTCTCCCCATGAGGCCATTCTGATCCCCTTCTGGAGGCACTCCAGCAGACACCTGACAGAAGGAAAAACTCTCTGGTATATAATAATCTAAGCATATTTGTTTCAATGGTAATAAAGAGTTAAGACATTATAAAAATTGCGTGTGCTAACCAAACCTCAGTGCAGACAATGAAATCACCACTGAAATTCCCCCTTTAGTCAGGCCAGTTGACACATTGCATCAAATGCAAAGTAACCCAAAACACCAGTGACAAATTGGATACTGCAATGCATGAGGCCAGGAATCAAATGCCTTGGGCTTGTGAGAATAGAGCACTAGTTCAGTTAGAAAAGAAAAAAGCAGTTAAGGAAAAATTAAATCCTGATTAGGTGGTGACCTGAAGAGAAAGTCTTTTCCACAGCTAGTTGTCTCCCTGTTCAGAAAAAAACATATGTTCTGGATTTTGGATTTAGAGATTTAGAAACAGAGCTCCAGCAGGCTAACAGAGCCTTTTATAATTCATTCAATCCACCACTTACAGAAGCAGAGACTCTAAATACAGAATCAGCTGTTTCACTTTAGGAACCGAACAGATTTTTGCCGAGTGTCTGAAAATGGAAAACCTGCTCCCTTTCTTTGGTTTCAACGCCCACGTTTTAAATGTGGGTGACTGGAGGCATCTAAACCAGGCTGACTTAGTAATACCTGCCAACCACAAAAGCCCTGTGAAGATTAGCTGGTGACTCTGCAGCATCCTAAAGATGAAACACGCCGTCTCCTGGGAGGATTTCTCACGTGGTCTAGCTCCCGTACGTAGCTTTGATGTGGAAAAGCTCTATTACCAGTAGAGAGACTTCCTACAATTTAAATGCTGTATGGAAACCTTTTAGGTGACTACAGGGGACTCCACAAGACCCAACCCAGTTGTATTCTTGGTAGTACTAACAACTGGGAATCAGTCTGCCACAAAACAGCAGGGTTTGTAATTTGAAACAATTTAAATTAAGGATTTAAATATGATAACTCAGAGTAATCCCAGCTTCCCTTTTCAACTGGAATACACACTCTTTTCTATGACTCTAAAAAGAAAAATACTCTTAAAAGCTGCTGTTAACATCAAACCCAGCCTCATTAAGCCAGGACAATGGATTGCATATGAACTAATGCTTTGACACATCCATGAAACTTTTTACGTTCCATGGCTGAACCTTGTTAGAAGCCTAGTATTTACTTTGTTGTCAAAGATAATAGTTAATATTTTATTGATACCTGCTGTAGCAATGTAATACTGATCTGAAAAGAGCCTACCTGGTAACAACTGCTTTGTTGCCAGTCAAACTGCATATTTTCTGTAAAAAACAGTTTTATTCTAAGAAGCGCAATGACTTCTCAGACTTCCAACTCTGCCACTCTACAAGTTTTTTGTAGAGAACTTGTTTAGCTGGAACATCTGACATTAGGCAGCAATGTATATGCTAACATCTGGGTTGGTCACACCAGTGCTGGTTGTCGCAATGTAAATATTTACCTTCTCAGTCAAAAAACAGTTGACACTGACGTTTCAACTGAAACGTGTCAACCAAAAGCGGATGACGCATTTCAACAGAAATGAGAAAACATTTAATATTGATACTGGAGGCCTCCAGGTAGTAGGAACACATGTGTAAGTATCAAAGGCAAGTGCATCTCCTGAAGGAGAAGTAATGCAAGAATCTAATGATCTAGAGCAAATGAGATGATCTACCTCAAAAAAGAAAACAGTTTGCATCTGAAAATGCAGCAAGTTCCTAAAAATGTACTAAAGACATACACAAAAGTGGAGGGCCTTAATAAGGTCCTCGAGGCATGGGATTTTCTTATAGATGTTTACTGTAATGCCTTTCAGTGATCAACGTTAATGTAAAAGACTGAGCTCTGGTTTATTTCGTGTTTTATGCTCCTAATACTAAACAAAAGAAAAAAAAGTTAAGTTTTCATTTCTCAATATTTTTTTTTTTTAGCCTAAGTTTAAAAGTTACCTTCTATGTTTCTTTATTAAGGGAAAAACTGGCTTGGAAGCAGAAATAAATAAGATGAATCACAATCTCTTTCATACATTAGAGATTCACCTTGTTGCTGTACTAAATCTTCACACATGATAGAAGAACTCATTAGGTTAAGATCTCAGAAAAATCTAAATGATAAACAACTGTTTCATCTCATTGCTTCAAAGCTACTTGGGGGCGGGTGGTGCTGAGGTTTTCTTTCTTCCCCTCTCTTTTTTTACCCTCTGAACACTCATTTCAAAACTCTGACAAAGCTATAAATCTTTCTTCCGCCCGCCTACCCACCCCAAGTTAAAAGTTTACATTTCTCCCATTTTTCTCCATTTTCCCCTTTTTTCTTACATTTTTCAGCTTACAAAGAACAAATCTGTTTTCCAGCAAAACCAGAGAAGTACAGCTATGATCATCTGAGACCCCTTAAATTACTAAATGGAAATAATGGGAACAGCAAACAACCCAACAGACCTGCTTTAAGCTGTGGAAAAGGTCAAGATTTTGCCTCTCACATTTCAAATGCTTTTCCTAACCACATGCTTTCTGTATTCTCAAAGTGGCAAAACTAGCAGCAAATCAATTCTGCAAACAATGCCACAGTCCACTCATGACTCTGGCCTTCAAAATTTGGCTGTTTTATTTTCGGAAGCATCAACGCAAACATCTTAAGTCTTTCAAAAATCTGTTTAGACTTGTTATGAGGTCAGAACAAGTAAGGAATTAAATGGTCCATAAAAACAAGACAGGGACAAATGAGTTTAAGTAAAAGAGTTCCTTTCAATTTCTGCAACTAAATAAACCCCTATTTTCCTAATTAATTCAATATGGATGAACATTCCCACAACATTGCGCTATCATGGGAAGTAACACTTCTCCTCTACAAGACGTAAGCTTTTTGTTTCTGTTGAGCAAGATATTGTATGTCCTAGTTCCATGCCTGCTAACGAAGCACTTGCCCTTCCATGCCCCCTCTTCTTCCACACCCCAGTGCAGATGGCACAGAATGCGCTCAGTAAGTTTGGAAGAGAGGCAAGTTTAGCAATTGGGAAAACATGTGCGTTCTGCAGAATTGGAAGAAGTAAACACAGACGTGTTTTCACGACAACACGGAGACCAGTCCGTCTTTCTGCTACCTCTATCCTTCCCCATAAAGTGCAAGGCAATGGAAAGTTGGCTTGAATATCCCCCCTGCTTGAAGGTTTCTCCATTTCCAAGTGGTGCAAAAAGCACTCTACTGCCTGATACGATCTTTCCGAGCATTAGGGAAATTTTCAAGGGTCCTTTCCACCGACAATCCTCAGGGAGCAGAAGAGGCCACAGGCATTCATTACTAGGCAGCATAACTCAGAGAAGCAATGGCTGCCTCTTGATAAGGGTTACTTATCATATCAGCTGTGCTCTGTTGCCGTGAGATAGCTCTGTAACTCCTCCAGATCTGTCCTTACATACCCCGAGGACACACCATCACAGACGTAAATCTTTACTGATGTGGTATGCCAAGGAAATGGAACTGTGGGAACTCCACACACACATACTTGGGTTCACACCAATGCCTTTTCGTAGACAGACACTGCTCTTCTGTTTTGCTTTTCTAAGGCAGGCTCCAGCATGAAAAGCAGATCTGTGACTATGCAGATTTGCTGGCCCAAACACCATCTTTAGTTAAGGAGCTGTGGGAAGCTGGGTGTCACAGAGTAGATCCTCTGAGAGCTGATAGAAATAAGAATTCATGCCAAGTTACCACATCTTAATGCAGGCAGAAAAAAGGATTAAGAATTAACAAACCCTTACAATATAATTGAAAAGTCTCATGATATTTTGTGCATTTCCTGTGAAAGCTCCAAGTACCTCCAGAAACTGCTTCCATGAAAAAACAAAAGCAAATTAAAAAAGGATAAAACATATCCTGGTTTTAGGCTGTGTCAAACAAGACAAAAAGCTTGTAATAAGGATTGCACACTGAGAGACATGAATACCAGAAGAAAAATTAAGTAGTTGCTTATGGCCTTTAAAACTTTAACAGTTGTCCCCATTACATTGCAAGACCTGACTCATGGCAAAAAGCAATCAACAGACGACACCACCAGCAATATTTTAATGTAGACTCACTGCTGCTTGGCTGGGCTGCTGCTTTTTATTCCTTTTGGGCCTTAATTTTGTAAAGTGTTCCAGTTTTCTCCCTTCTTCCGATGGCAGCTCTGAAATGAATCCAGAAGTTCGTTTGTCTGGCCTGCTGGAAGGAAATGGTGGGTCTTCTATATGGATAGGTACTTCTTCCAGTGCTTTATCTAGATCAAATTCCATTTCTAAGAAAAATCAAAACTTTCTAATTAGACTTAACATGCTATTTAACACAAAAGGCAATGCCATTCCCCTCTTTTGCGGTAAATAATTATAGACACATTTAGAGAACTCAGCCACAACATGTTTGTGAGCAGCCAGAGCACTGTGGGCAAATATTTACTACCGAACACACTAGCAGAGTCACAAAACAAAGCAACCAGTGTGGGCCGCAAATGCAGTCCAGAGGGAGGGAGAGTCACTTGTGCTTCTCAATCTAGAACTACCTAGAAGAATTTCAGGCAAGCGAAGAAGCAAAAAGGTTTTAAGGAATTCTCACTTACCAAAAGCTCTGGACACCGGCCGGAGCATTCTACTGTGGATGCTTTTCCTTTTCGATTTAGGAGTCATCTATCAACATAAAACAAAACAAAAATTACTTTAGTGGACAGAAGATATGACAAAGAACACCTTTTCCTTTCTATTCAACAAATCAGTTCTTCAAGCCTATGTACCATTTCAAGATCTGATCGGGTTTAACACCAGGAGGGAATCAGTTTTTTTCCTCCCCTTCTCAAACATTCAGAACTTTTTCAAAATTGACATTTTGTTCAACTGACTTTGAACAGAACCAGGGAGGTAGTTTATTCTTCCGTTTATAGTTTATAAAACCGCAGGCTGTACACAGGATGATTATTTGGATTGTCCAAGCATTAACTCATTAATCCCCAACTGTAAAATAAGGGAACTATTAAAACCTCACCTCTGCATTTGAGATCATGAGGCACAGAAAACTTAATTACTGCGTGCAGTACTGCACAGTTAATGACAATACCAGGGATAGTCTCCCCCTTGTTCTGGCTTTTATTTTTGATACAAAACACACTTCCTCAGTTCATTTGTTAGTGACGTGCTACTAGGAATGATTAAAATTCAGGTATCTATGCCTCTGGACACCACCACACAGCTCACCAAACTTCCCTAGGAAAATGCAGTCCTGAAGCACACAGCCCTTCTTCAAAAAGCAAAAATACCATGTCAGTGTTAGCAATATCTCCAGCAAACACATGACTTTCCTGGACTTCAGATACGCTGAGAATAGGTGGAAAGTTACCTTGGCATACACTCAACGTAGTTACTGAAAGTTATGCGCCATTATTCTTTTCGTCTTCACATTCCCAGAAAAAAGGAGTATGTTGCCTTAAGAGCACAAATACCCAGACTTAAGACCTGAGTTTGTTATTTTTGGAAGAAAGTTGCCCTTATTTTCTTGCCCGAACTCTTCTGAAAGTTTGTGTGGCAGGAAAGACAGTTTTGCTATAGGAAATGCATGCGTCGCCAATTCTGAACCTCTTAACATAGCTCAGCGTGAGACTTTTAAACGAAAAGTTGACCTGCAGGTCTTCTAAAGAGTTAATTTAAAATGACTCAGCTTCTGCAAAGATGGGCTCCTTTTGTGGTAGAGTCGTACATGCTGGCTTTAGTGACATCCATATACTTCCATTTACTTGCTAGTCTTGAAGCCTAGCAGCTTCAAATCTGGAGTGTCACTCAGGAAGCTGTTACGGCTCACAACTCATTAACAGAATTGTTAATCAAGTTTAGTAGTATCAATTTTGTATGAGCCAGAAAAGACATAGTTGGCATTGACATTTCAGACAAATCATGAATTGTTTCAGGTAAACATTTGCTCGTTTTTATGTACGGAAAGTTCAGTGCACAGACTTACATGTACTGAATTCATATTCCCATCCAAAGTAGTCAGGAGGATTATTATGCCATTATTCACATGCTCAGGGTTATGACAGATTTTTGTAACAGGAAAGTTACCCATTACTCATCTTCTCAAGACCAGATTTGACTTGCAGACTACAGAGCGGGCAGTGATAGCACTGTCTGGGCAACACAGCTCTGTTTTTATTGCCTTGCTCATCGTTGGGAAAAAAAAGATACCTCCAGCTGTTGCAGGTTTCCACTTCCACATTTGACAAGCATCAGTAAATGATACAAATAGTTTCAAGACCAGCCAGGAAATAGCTTGCCACCTGAGCAGACTTACCCTGAAATTAATGAGCAGGCAAAGTGTTAACTGCATCAAAGGGTCAGACATTACTCTTAGAGTTACCAATAAATTAAATGCAATGGATTCGATGGCAAGTGGCTGGAGAGGGGCTGAACTGCACCCATCGACAGCTGCCGATCCATCACTTTGGCTGGAAAGGAGCTGAACTGCACGCCTCGACAGCTGCCGATCCATCACCCAAACCTGAAACAACCAAAGGCATCCACACCTCATGTAAGGAAGAGTTGAAGCAGCTCAGCGTTTGGGGGACAGCAATTAGGAGTCACTGTCAGTAGTCCCCTGGTTTTATTTCCAGCCATAGCCTGTTTCTCTTGTTAATGTATATTTGCATGCATTTTAGTCTGCTTGCCACTTTTTTTGGTGATGCGACTGGAAATTACATCTAGTAGGATAATGCAGCAACTCATGCGCTAAAGAAGATCAGAAAGGAGGACAGAAAACAAGGCTGATGGGAGACCTCTGATCGCTCAGTAACTTCACAGCCACGGCCAGTGTTCAGAGTGCTCCTGAATGACCACAGGCAAGCTGAGAGCTGCATCGGCCCAGGGCACCGATGCAAAACAGCACGGGGCAAGTTTTGAGTTCCTGTGCAAGGATTTAAATGCTCTAAGACATCCCCGGCAACCAGGAACAGAATGATTTCATCTTCCTTCCCAGACAAGACAATGCCCCCAGATGACCCTGCAGATCTTGTGCTGATGACCATAAGCCAGTCTCTGGATCACTGCTATAACTTACTGTCAGCTTGGCATGATCCATCAGCAGCTTGGTTGCCGGGGATAAAGGCAGAGAGAGAGAGATGCCTCCCATTTGCTTTAACAGCATGAATAACAGCTATACATACACTTTTATTTGAAAACCTTCTGTTTTCTAGCCTGTTTAGGAAGTGCACAGATGAAAGGCTTCTTGCCAAGTGAACTTTCTAGATCACACACAGAGCAAAATGGGTCAAAGCATTAATTTAAATAGGCCAGTGTGCTCTTTTTACAAAATATTAGACTTAATCTCAGCTTAATATCTCAGCCACCATGCAGTATCCTACAGCAGCAGAGCACGTGTCATTACCAGAGGA